>NC_036245.1:6479056-6480772 GCF_002742605.1 Olea europaea var. sylvestris | reverse complement strand
CAAAAAAAAAAAAAAAAAAAAAGGGGTAGATCGAGGGGAAACCCAAATAGCAGACATGCATATTTCGGACATTATTTGATAAAATCATGATCATCAAATCAATTGATCATCACTTTAGTCTTGTCCATTGTTCTTGTTCTTGTTCTTGTTCTTGTTCTTGCTACTTCATCTTTCTTGGATTTCGTAATAGGTAAGGAGAGTCTACTGACTTTCCTCTTTAAAGCCTCTTCCACAGTCAATCTTCTTTTCTTGTTCGTTTGGTGATCTGGTTTTCCCAATTCTTTCATTTTCAACTAGGACTCTTCGACGCTCAGATTCACAAATGAGTAGACAGTGCCGATGGAAAACTGAAAAAAAAAAAAAAACTAATACAACACGTTTATGCTAAAGTGTATTTGACATTTTGTTATTTTAATCGACATCATTAACTAGCATTTTCTTTTATTAAACAAAATATTTGTCCGTACAAATATATGTTGTCATTCCTTATGCACATAAACAATTTAAAATATGAGGTTAAGTTTTTTGTGTAAAATCTGTTATGGGAAATATTATTCCACATAGTTGTACATGCACAAAAATAGCACCTGGAGTTAATTGATATTCGGGATGATTGTAAATATATTGAATAGACTGCAATCTAGTTTTAACAAAGAAAGATGGCAGACCAAAATGAATTGAGTAGAAATGTCTCATTACCAGTTATATTGAACATAAATTTACTCAAACTAAATTTAACAATCAATCATGTAGTTTCTAAAGTTATAATGAGCATGGACTTCAAGTCATTGAAACCTCATTCTAAACGGGGAGTAGTGAAATCTGCCAAGGGAACAACTTTATTCTTGGAAGATTATATAATTAAAGCTTTCGAAAAAATGAATAAACAAAAATGAAGTTGCTATTATTTATTTGGTTTATTCGTGCGAACCAAGTGCTGCTCTTGTGCTTGTAATGTGCATTGACAAAAAAAATTTATATTAAAGAACATATTACATTTTTTATTTGAATCCACGCCATTGAGCAAAATTTTCTTATGTGAAAAAGAGTGCAGGGAGTCAGGCGCCATGGCGCCATGATTGGGCGCCATGGCGCCCAAAGTGTAAAAAATGGTCCAGTGATGCAAGTGCCATGGCGCCCATGGTTCTGATCCACCTTGGTGCCATGGCGCCACTCATGGGCGCCATGGCTTGGCGCCATGGCGCTCGACTCAGCTATTTATATAGCTGATTTTTCCCCTTCATTTCAACACCCGATTTTTGGAGAGAAAAGTGAGAGAGCTTGGATTGAATTTAATAAGTAAGAGGTTGTTCTTCTTGGGTATAAATTCAAAACTATTTTCTTTTCTTGGGGATTAACTTGAGGCTTGTTCAAGTAATCCAATCCATTATTCTTCATTTATATATTGAAAATCATTTCTTCCCTATTTTCTTGTTCTTCAAGTGATTTTTTTTCACATTGTCCAGCTTAATTTCTTGGGCAATCTTTGGGAGGTCATTTTCCCAACAATTTGGTCATTTTCCCAACAATTTGGTATCAGGCTACATCCTAAATCAAGGTGGTTAAGCTTCGATTTTGTGGTGAGTTGCTTGAACTTTGTTGTGCACAAGGTGTTTGTGAAAATTCCCAAGTGAACTTTTGTGGTTTATTTTCGGTAAACAAGTGAATAATCATGTCCACTAGAGGAATGGTGAAGATTGGGAAGTATGAGATAGA
>NC_036245.1:6458920-6478518 GCF_002742605.1 Olea europaea var. sylvestris | reverse complement strand
AACTAGTGGCATGTCTACCATTGGTAACAAGGAGCAAGCTCAATGATTGTTTGTAAGGGGTAGAAGCAATGTGCGACCAAAGGGCAAGGGAAAAAAATCTAGATCGAGTTCTAGACCTCTTGCGGAAAGGTCTTGTTTCAAATGTGGCGAGCTTGGGCATTTCAAGGCAAATTGTCCAAACAAAAAGGGTTGGAAGAAGAATAATAAGAACAACAACAGTGGGAAGGTGCAAGTCAAGCAAGAGATAAGCTATGCCTCGGAAGGAGGGGAAAGCGATGAGTGCTACACCATCTCTTGTGATGAAGAAACCTCCGGCAAGTGGATTCTTGACTCTAGATGATCTTACCATATGTGTCCAAATAGGAAGTGGTTTATTACCTATAGAAGCACTGATGGTGGAACCGTGTTGATGGGTAATAACCATTCTTGTAAAATGGTGGGGCTCGGTTCTATTAGAATCAAGATGCATGATGGAGTGGTTAGAACATTGATGGATGTTAGACATGTTCCTGATTTACAAAAGAACCTTATCTCTGTTGGTGCCTTAGACTCCGGTGGCTGCAAGATTGTAACATGGAATGGAGTAAAGAAGGTTGTTCGTGGTTCTTTGATTGTGATGAAGGGTATTCGTGAAGGCAATCTCTATGCTCTTCAGGGTACTACAGTTACTGAAGATGTAGCAGTTGGAACAAGTGGAAGTGGTGGAGACCCATGTGAGTGCACTCGGCTATGGCATAGGAGGCTTGGGCATATGTCTGAAAAGGGGCTAGATTTGCTAGTCAAGAAAGGCTTGCTAAAGAACTTGAAGAAGCCTTGCATGGACTTTTGCGAGCATTGCGTGTACGGTAAAGCACACCGAGTTCAGTTCCAGCCAAGCAAACATAGAAACAGAGGCATTCTTGACTATGTGCACATGGATGTATGGGGTCCGGCTTCTGTCACTTCCAAAGGCGGTTCCAGGTATTTTGTTACATTTGTTGATGATTATTCTAGATATGCTTGGATTTATTTTTTGAAGCATAAGAATGAGGTATTCGACACCTTCAAGAAGTGGAAAGCAATGGTTGAAAACAGAACAGGAAAGAAATTGAAGACACTGAGATCTGATAATGGTACTGAGTATACAGATGGTGCTTTCAAGGAGTTCTGTGGTAAGGAAGACATTGTGAGACATTGGACAGTAAGAAATACACCGCAACAGAATGGGGTCGCGGAAAGACTGAATCGTACATTTCGAGAGAAATCGATGTGTATGCGATCCTATGCTGGTTTGGGCAGAGAATGGTGGGCAGAGTCGGTTGCAAATGCTTGCTATATTGTGAACCGGTCTCCACATTCAAGGTTAGATGGAGATGTACCTTATAGGGTATTGACAGGAAAACATGCAGATTATGAGAAACTCAGAACATTCGGATGCACAGCCTACTATCATGTCAACGAGGGAAAGCTTGATGCGAGGGCCAAGAAGGCTATATTCTTGGGGTATGCAACAGGTGTTAAAGGCTATCGCCTTTGGTGTGTAGAGGATTCTAAGTTTGTAATCAGCAGAGATATTACTTTTGATGAGAACTCCATGGTAGCTTCGTTGAAAGCTACAGTGCCCGGTGGTGATGATGTTGAGACTACAATGTCTCAAGTTGTTGACATAGAACCTAGAGATCAACCTGATTCTAGGCATGTTCAAGAGGAACATCAAACAGACACTCAAGATGAGAGTGATGATGCACTTGAACAAGAGGCAGTTCAGTAAGAGAATATACAGGCACAGCAACAACAACAGCTTGCAGACAACTTGTCTTCTTCTAGGCCACGCCGTACTTACAAGCAAGTTCTAAAGTTGGGGTCAGATGAGCCTTTGAGGCACTATGGGCAAACAAATTTGGTTGAGTATGCACTCTCGATGGAGGATGATGAGCCTACCACTTTCAAGGAAGCTATTTTAAACAACAATAGCGAGAGTTGGTTGGCAGCAATGGAAGAAGAGATGGAATCACTTCACAAGAACAAAACATGGGAGGTTGTCCCATTGCCCATAGGTAAGAAAGCTATTAGTTGCAAGTGGTCGTATAAAAAGAAGGAGGATCCTACCAAGCTCGGTGGTACAAGATTCAAAGCGAGGTTAGTGGCTAAGGGGTTTTAAGGAACGTCAGGTATGTCGCTTGAGAAAATCACTATATGGATTGAAGCAATCTCCTCGGCAGTGGTACAAGCGTTTTGACTCCTTCATGCTAAAGCATGGTTTCTCCAGAAGTGAGTATGACTGTTGTGTTTATATTCGGAAACTTCGGGGAGGTAACTATATCTATCTTCTATTGTATGTGGATGACATGCTTATCGCTTCGAAAAGCAAGGTGGAGATAGATAAGTTGAAATCTCAACTTGGTAAAGAGTTTGAGATGAAGGATATGGGGGTTGCTAGGAAAATACTCGGTATGGAGATCAGAAGAGAGAGGACGAACTGGCGAATGTTCTTGAGTCAGAAAGGCTACATTGAGTGGGTTATTGCTAGGTTCGGGTTGCAAGGTGCAAAGTCGGTGGTGACTCCATTGGCTCCACATTTCAGGCTCTCTAGTAAACAGTCTCCTACTACAGCGGAAGAAAAGGTACGCATGGATCGTGTGCCTTATGCTAGTGCAGTTGGCAGTTTGATATATGCCATGGTGTGTACACGCCCAGATATTTCACAGGCGGTGAGTGTGGTCAGTAGATTCATGGCGAATCCAGGGAAGACACATTGGGAAGCTGTGAAGTGGATCCTGAGGTACTTAAAAGGTACCGCGGATATGGGTCTATGTTTTGGTGGAGATGCATGTCATATAAGTGGGTTTGTGGACTCGGATTATGCAGGTGATCTAGATAGACGACGATCTACTACTGGATATGTGTTTTGCATACATGGTGCCCCAGTTAGTTGGCGATCGATGTTACATGCTACAGTTGCTCTTTCTACTACAGAGGCCGAGTATATGGCCATGGCAGAGGGAGTGAAGGAAGCATTGTGGTTGTGGGGTCTTCTAGATGATTTGGGGATTGAGCAGGATTGTGTGGACTTGTGGTGTGATAGCCAGAGTACGATTCACTTGGCTAAGAATCAGGTTCATCATGCTCGAACCAAGCATATTGACGTCAGGTATCATTTTGTGCGTGATGTTATAGAGGAAGGTGATATTTCACTCTCGAAGGTACACACAAATGAGAACCCAGCTGACATGTTAACCAAAGTGGTAACGGGTAGCAAGTTTCAACATTGCTTGGACTTGCTTCACATTAGTCCGTGTTGATATGCCCGAGAGGGCATGGCCCTTTGGGGCGGGGTTGAAATGAGGTGGAGAGTTTATGAAGGTGGAGGTGAACTACGGAGGCTTGATCCCGAGTTTTGGGTACGTAGGCAACCATGGTTTGAATAGTGCAGCCGAGTTTGGCGCTTGTTGCTTCTTCTTGTGTTCGTCCAAAATTTGAGGTCTATCAAATGATGTACGAGGTGGAGAATTGTGAAAAAGAGTGCAGGGAGTCAGGCGCCATGGCGCCATGATTGGGCGCCATGGCGCCCAAAGTGTGAAAAATGGTCCAGTGATGCAGGCGCCATGGCGCCCATGGTTCTGATCCATCTTGGCGCCATGGCGCCCGACTCAGCTATTTATATAGCTGGTTTTTCCCCTTCATTTCAACACCCGATTTTTGGAGAGAAAAGTGAGAGAGCTTGGATTGCATTTAACAAGTAAGATGTTGTTCTTCTTGGGTATAAATTCAAAGCTATTTTCTTTTCTTGGGGATTAACTTGGGGCTTGTTCAAGTAATCCAATCCATTATTCTTCATTTATATATTGAAAATCATTTCTTCCCCATTTTCTTGTTCTTCAAGTGATTTGGAAATTTTCACTTTGCCAACTTAGTTCGATCTTTGGGCTATCTTTGGGAGGTGTTTTCCCAACATCTTATATTGGACAACGGAATTGCCAGCATAAATATTTTACAAAATAAAATGAATATTTGACACAGACGTACTTTCCTCGAAAAATCAAAATTGCGTAAGCTTACTGACACAGTAGTAGACGAGTAATGGTGAATTTTTGTTCGTCTTAGAACTACTGCTAAACAGTAACACATCAAAGAGTTGTTGATTTAGTTTTTGGAGGTTATCAAAGGCTTCTAGGGTCATTGGGTATTGTCCAAAAAATAATTTGTACATCATCAATGATTCTAAAACTTAAATATAAAAATATGCACAGGCAAATGGGGCTTTAGGCAAACAAGTAATGCGGATTTATTAGATGTATTTGATGTAATTGTTTAAGAAACAACTTGTTAAATGTTTCTCCAATTCTAACTTCTGAAAAGAGCAGAGCGGAAGCAAAATATGAAAGAGCTTCACTTTTTCAAAATTATGTAAGCAAGCTCGGTTTACATAAAACTTTCAATATATTGTTGTATCTGTTTCTTTACTCATCTCTGACTTGCACTGTCACCCTTCCCACATTGGGATCTTTTCACCCGTGTTTCATCTTCCTGCAATTTCCTTACTTAGTTGAGCCTATTACCTTTTTTTATTTTATTTTATTTTAATTTTTTCCATTCATTAAGGAGTTACACTGGTATAGTCAGGGACAGGGAAGGTGCAGGGTATGACACTGAAGATCATGAACAGGAAGAAATAATTTGATGTTTAAAGTCGGCTTTTAAAAAAAGAAAAAGAAAAAATTAGCTGTTTTTCCATCTAGTACATAATGAAAGCATGAAAATGGAAACACTCTATGGTTTTGCATAAGTTGAGTTTAAAGACTTTTCTACAATCAATCTTCTTTTCTTGTTCATTTGGCAATCTGGTTTCTCCAATTCTTTCATTTTCAACTTGGATTCTTTGAGGCTCAGATGCACAAATCATTTTGACCTTCCATTGTTAAAATTTGATAGTCCTCTCCTGAAAAAAATAATGATTAGCAGTGCCGATGGAAAACTGATGCATGGAAAATGGAAAAGACTAACACAACACATTTATGCTAAAGGGTATTTGACATTTTGTTTATTTTAATCGACATCATTAACTAGTGCTTTCTTCTAAAGTATTTGTCAGTAAAAATATATATTGCCATGCTTATGCACATAAACAATTTAAAATATGAGGTTAAGTTTTTTGTGTAAAATCTGTTATGTGCAATATTATTCCACATAGTTGTACATGCACAAAAATAGCACCTGCAGTGAATTGATATCTGGGATGATTGTAAATATACTGAATTGACCAAAATGAATTGAGTTGAAATGTCTCATTACCCGTTATATTGAACATAAATTTGCTCAAACTACATTTAAGAAACAATTGTATGTAGTTTCTGATGTATCTGTTCAAGTTTTTTTCAAATATTAACAGAAAGTTATGAGCATGAACTTCAAGTTCTTCCATTCCAAGGGAACAACTTTTCTGGGAAGATTATATAATTAAAGATTTTGCAAAAAAGGATAAACAAAAAGGAAGGTACTATTTTTAATTCCGTGCAAACTAAGTGCTGCTCAGGTGCAAGTGATGTGTATCAGCACCAACGAAGAATTTATATCAGACGACATATGATATTTTTTATTTGAATCCACGCCACTGAGCAAAATTTTCTTATGCTTAACAAGGAATTGTTGGCGCAAATATTTTACATAATAAAATGAATATTTGACACACGCGTGCTTTCCTCGAAAAATCAGAATTGCTTAAGCTTACTGATGCAGTGGTCGATGAGTAAACCAACCGATCATATCAAATCTATTTACATAAAATGGAGATGCTTAAATATTTAAATGTGAGAAGGAAAAGGTTGATCGTGTTAGTTTTATTGAAATTTTAGAGAACTGGTTGATTATAAACACGATTAAAAGGAGAATAGTTATAAAAATTGGCATGTTTCCAATAGAAACATGACAAAATATGTAGTCAAATCTAGTATAGCCGCAGCAAAATGAGGATATGCTTAATCTGCACAAATTTTTATTCAGGCCAAATAATTAGCCATGGTGAATTCTTGTTAGTCTTAGAAACTACTGCTAAACAGTAACACATCAAAGAGTTGTTGATTTAGATTTTGAAGGCTATCAACGGCTTCTAGGGTCATTGGGTATTGTCCACTAAAAGAATTTGTACATAATCAATGATTCTAAAACTTAAATATAAAAATATGTACTGGCAAATATAGCATTAGGGAAGCAAGTAATTTCAATTTATTTGATGTAATAGTTTAAGAGGCAACAAGTTAAATGTTTCTCCAATTCCAAATTCTAAAAGGAGTGGAGACAACATACAAAAGGGCTTCACTTTTAAAAATTATGTATGCAAGCTTGGCTTTCATAAAAATTCTAATATTCTGTTGTATCTGTTTCTTTACTCATCTCTGCCTTGTACCCTCGCCCTTTTCACATTAAGACCTTTTCACCCCTCTGTGTTCCATCTTCCCAAAATTTTCCTTAGTTGAGCCTATTACCATTTTATTCTTTCTTTCTTTTTTTATTCATTAAGCTCCCATTTGGCTCCCTTTAAAACTCTTCAATTTAATTTTAATTATTTCTCTCTCCTATTTTCAACCACACAATTCTTAATAAAATAATATTACACACAAATCGAAAACTTTTCATTCTTTTACATCAATCCATTTAAAAAAAAAAACACTATTCCCCCATTATAAACTCAAATAATGGGGGCCAAACGGTGGCTAAGGAGGTACACTGGTATAGCCAGGGACAGGAAAGGTGCATGGTTTGACACTAAAGATCATGAACAGGAAGAAATAATTTGATGTTTATAGACGTATTTTTAAAACAAAAAATAATTATTAGCTAATTTTTCCATCTAGTACATAATGAAAGCATGAAAATGGAAACATTCTATGGTTTTGTGTAGGTTTAATTTGATCACTTGAATCCAAAGTCATTGTAATGCTGCAAAAATTTATAGAAAATTTTATTTGTACCATATGCTATATTTTTATGTTTTGGAAAGTTAGGGGATTAAAGTGATATATGGGTAAATTCAATTTTATTTGGGTCAAAAATATAGATTTTGATAGATCGATGATAAGTATATCAATATGGGCTCGTTGTATAGCTTGTAATTAATTATGTATAATATGCTCGAGAAAAAGTTAATTCAGGTAAGCAAAGCTTAAGTTATTGAAGTTTAAAGGATTTGTCACTAGCTTGTATTTGATTGTTAAATTGGTTATGGATTTCAAAAGTTCGGTAGCCACGTGGGTACATAGATAAAAGTAAAGCATCAAAATTTGATTATGATAAGGACTTGTTGTAATCCCATTTGAATTTCATATTGTTTTATGGTTAAATTAGGTGACCCACTTTCAACAGGATTTATCATATGACAAATGTATATACATATAACTCATGGAAGTTAGAAAATTTTTAACCACAAAAGCATTATACATGCATGGCAGAGAACAAAATTCTGGCCACATGTATTTCAAAGTAGAATTCACCTCCATTAATCACTATTTTTAGCGTACACATACGAGTGACTTGAGAAAAAGATTTCAAATTTTATTTGATCTGACGTGTTAGACTAAGTAGGTGCACTTGATGTTTTCCCGTTTAAATTATTTTTTTCTTGTTGATGAATTACTATACTTATGAAAGTTAAAGATATAATATGATATGATGATTCCAACGATATGATATGTATTGAGCTCTTACCGGTTTATAAAGATATGATGATGGTACGAGTTTTTGACGCACGATCTAAATATTTTATTTCGGGATTGCACCATTATTTTGTGTACTCCTCCTTTTGGCTTACCCTTTACAGCTTAGAATGGGTTGTTAGCTGGCGGGCGATGAGGTGTAGTCGTGGTGCCGGACATTTGAAATTAATAATTAAATCTAGCGTAACGTGACAAAACATTTTATATTTTCAATATTATTTTTAGTTTGCTTACTAGGGATTTTATTTTATGAATTAAGGCATGATTTAGTTGGTTATAAAAATTCAATCTAAGTAGGCTATATAGGTGGAATTAACATTTTATTATTTAGTTAATAAGTGCGATATGCGTGGTTTTTAGTATTAATTTGAATATATTTTACTTGGCTATGAGTTCCTTCTATTAATTAATTAGTACTCAGTTAATTTTATGTGTTTTTACTGTTAAAATAAATAATTTTGGTAATGATTAAAAAAGAGAGAGAGAGAGTCGTTACAGTCATCTTTGTACTTTGTATGAAATTTTAAAATACATGAAGGATTGAACAAGGTGAAGCCTGGTGGTAACTTGCAATGAACTTCACTGTGCAGCTGTGCTGCCCTGTGCACAAATAGGGTGGGGGATTTTGAAACTCCTCTCCAAGAGGTGCTCTTCATCCATGGTGTGGGTCCCTTTGTGATTTTAGTCATTATTCACTATATACATGAGTTGAAATTGATGTTTGTTAAAACAAAACAATAACATCTCCAAAATTTTATATCAAAGAATTTATATTTTACATAGGGATGTTAACGAGCCGAGCCGAGCCGAGTCGGCTCGCGAGCCTAAGCTCAAGGCTCGGGCTAGACTCTAGTATAATGCAACAGGCTTTTTTCGAGCCCTAATTGAGCAAAAGCTCGGCCAAAAAGAAGAGGCTCGGCCCGAGCCACCAAAAAGAAGAGGCTCGGCCCGAGCTTTTGGCTCGAGCCGAACCTGAGCCAGGCTAGCTCGAATAATTTTTTTTTTTTAATTGGTGACAAATCTAACATTTTTGAAAGAAATTAAAAATCGTGCAATTTATACGAATTATAAATTAAACAAAAGTTACAACTTACAACAATCTTCCTTTCTCTATTGAAATTAAAATTAATTGAAGCAAATTGATATAAAACTCAAAATTTTACTCCAGTCTCCATAGCAAAAAAATCCGACTTTTTCAAATTTGAATTTCAATTTTTTACCGCATAAATAACAATAAAGGCAGCTATATCTGCCGTAAAAGGACATTGGGCAGCTTTCAATTTTTTTAAATTACTTTTTGTTTTTCATTTCAAATTTTCAAGTTACTCTTTCTTTCTTTCTTTTTTTTTTTTTTTTAATTCATTCATTTAGCTCAGGCCAATGCCCCCAAATGTGGCTCGGCGCCGGGCCGGCTCGGGCTTTTTCCGAGCCGGGACACGAGCCGCCCGAGCCGTTTTGACACCCCTAATTTCACAGCCTAAAATTCAGATTTTCGTGAAGTTCTTTTTCCCCAATTTCTTTTACTCTTTTGCAATCCAGATTAAGGCTTTAAGAATTCTCTGAAGTTAATTTTTGGGATTCCTTAAAAAACCTCAAATTCAACGAGAGGGAGCAAATAATTCTTTTACTACAGCATTTAATCAGGATTGAAGCCAGTTCATATAGTTTTCTTCTTCATATTCGTTGTTGTCGCGAAGTTTTTCCTATTGGCTGTTAAATTCTTTGTTGCCCAATATACTGGATATTGGTGAATAATTTCCAAAAATATGAAAGAGTTACGCACTGAAGTAGAGACAAGATCTACTATGGCTATAGTCAATGTGATGAATCAAGACTTCATAAGATTTGATAGTTTGATGGTGCAAACTTCACTTGATGGGAAAGAACAATCAAGTTTCTTATTACAGATATTGAATATCTTTCACATTCTTGATCCGGTTTCAGAATCACTTCCTGATCCTATAGCAAAAGATACCAACAAAATCAAGGTCACACGAAAGAGAATAGAGAACACGATAATTTGTATGCTGAGGGAACGCTTTCAAAATGTTGTGATATCGTCTCTACCATCTCTAAACCAACATAATGTCGAAAGCGAAATATTGAAGCAATAGAAAACAAATCCATGGCCAAGGAGGGCGGTAACGGAAAGTTTCTTTTTCCAAATATATTGATTTTGAGTTTTCAGATAATATGCCTTTGTTGGCCTAAGTGCATGAACTACAAATTATTGTGAACAATTTAAAGAAGGTCAAAACTGAACTTCCCAAATCTATCCATTTTGGGGCGTTTATTGAGAAGTTATATCTTCTTGAAAGTATTAAAGGAAACCGAAGATTATTGTTTGGAAGATATACAAAAAAATATCTTAGAGCTTAGGAAAAGTCAAGGGCGCGACATGGGATTGAAAATTCTCATGGTGGCTCTTCAAAAACCAATGCAGTGGAAAACGTCGAAATATCCATCGAACAAGAGGAAGTCTTCAAGTTCTAACAAGGATCAAACAAGTCTAAAAAGAAACCAAAAGGAGATTCCTTTATTTGTGGTAAGTCCTGATGTTATGCAAGGGAATGGAAGTATTGAGAGCAAAATAAAACTGAGCGAAAAGTGAACTCCGTTGACACCAAAGATATTATCACTACAGTGAGGAAAATCATTAATGTCAAAGGAAAGGTCGCTAGATTGTGGTATGATACTTGTTCTATTGTCATTGTTTTTTATGACAGATCTCTCCACAAAACCTATCAAGAGAGATCAATGATGGGAAGCAAATATGAAAGTGGAATAGAGCTTATTCAAAAGTCATTTGCAAATGAAGCATAGACTTTTACTACACATCAAGGAACAAGGTCTCACTGTCAAATGTACTTCGTTTTCCATACGTAAATAGGAATCTTGTTAGTGGGGATCTTTTGTGAAAACTGTGTATTAAGTCCAAATATGAGTCGGTCAAAGATTATTTTATTGAAATGGTAAAATTCTGTATTGTTGACATGGATTCTTATAAAATGATTGATTCATATTGTGTATACAATAAAGCGATTTGTACATTCGGGGTTGACACCTCGAATGACACTCTCCTCACAAGAGGGCAGGGGGGGAGGGGGGGCCCCCCTCTTGTGAGGGGAGTGTCATCCGGGGTCCCCGAATGTACAAATAGTAAAGTCCGTGTGTACAAGTGGCATAGGTAAAACTAGTGTGCTAATGTGTGTGACATTGATAATAATGCTAATAGGACAATATTTACTCATGATTCAAGTTGTTTATTAACTTCATATGTATGATATTAACATAAAAGACAAATGTATGGTGATCATATTTAATCAATTTGTGTAATTACACATTAGACTCACAGAAAAGTCAGTTTTTCTTATTACGTAATAAATGTCGAAGATCGTACCATGTTAAATACGTTATTAATGATTTCACTTGCAAAGCTAGTTGCCCATAGTTATGCTGATTTTTAATTTTACAGTTCTTTAATATAAGTGTAGTTCTTTCAAGAATATATAAGATAATTAAGGAAGGCAAGAATGAAAAATCATATTTCACTATTTATCGGGAGAAGAGACTAATTTGTGGAGCACTTGAATATTCTGATATATGTACCTGTTTTAAACTGTAATTATAGAAACGAAATCTTGTAAAAAATATATTAGGGCTGCACTGTTTGTGAAGAAAGCCTTGCATAACTCGAAACAAACTTGAACAACATCTTGAGGAAGATTCCAAACTGAGGCCAGCATTTTAACAGCACGGTTTCCTGCTAGTCATGGCTTGGTCACAGCTTGTTGGCAATTTTGAGTTACTTTGATTCTTGCGACTTTGATCCCTCCCCTTTCGATCGTCATTCAAATTCAAAATGACAACTCAAACAAACTGATCATTTTATTCATCCTAAAATGCTAGAAAGACATTAATTATAAAATCCTTCCAATAGTCCTTTACAACTTCCAAAAGAAGTTTTGAAAGTCTCTCCATGTACACACCAAGTTTGCAAATCGATCGAAGTGTGTTTCTGACTTGAACACCTACTGGGTGAAACAACCTAAACATGATAGCATGGTAGTTAAGATATAAACCAACGACCATCTATAGCTAGCTGGAATCACTCCATATCCACAAACTTGAGAACTCTTTAGTGTTAATAAACCAACAAGTGAATATGACGTGTGTCCTATATCCTGGTTTAATGTTTAAATATCTCGAGCAGTTTACCAAACTACTTTGAAGACAAAAGAATCCTCAATTTCATATATTAGTCCCATGGAGAATACTAAAGTATTCTACAGACATCTATATAAGTCTATTTAAGAGCTTGATAGCTCAACCACTACTTCCTTGATACATTTACCGAACCCTTTAAATTTAGGATCATATCTTAGTCTTTGGATTCATTCATAGGATGTACATTACTCATTGAACATAAAAGCTTAAAGTATCACATATTGGTTCGAGTTTCCATACACTACACCAAAAACTGCCTTTTGCAACGTTCGAAAAACGTTGCCATAGACCTTTTGTAGCGTTCAGGCATATTTTGCAAACCTTGATGTTGCCGTAGAGTAGAAGGATATGGGCTCCCCCCCCCCCCCCCACACACACAAAAACAATTTGCACAAGTTAATCAACAAAATTGACAATAATTTCATTACAATTTTTTTAATCTACACAAAAATGAACTAGAACACATCAATAAAATAAAATTTAATAGCTTCACCAAGTAAGTCGATTTTAGTACAAAATTAACTTCAACGACTTTGATATCAACATTCCCATCACTACTAGAAAATGAGGCAATAGAAACAAAATTTTATAGACGGACAACTTTCGTTGCTATTACCGACGGAATTACAACAAATTAGCAACGGATTATTCTTTTATTATTATTAAAAATTAAATACTAAATTAACTGCAGAATTACCAACGGAAGATTTTCGTTGATATGATTTTGTTAATAATTTGTCGGTAAAAATTAAAAATAATAAATAATAGATTAAATAATTTAGTGACGAAATTTCTCAATGAATGATTTCATTGGAAAAAATATTAAAAATTATAAAATAAATTACCAATGGAAAATATTTGTTGGTAAACATTGAAATTAAATTTTTAAAAACATTATATAGTTACCAACAAAAAATTCTATCAAAAAATTCAAAAAGTTTCAATTCTCATCTAAATTTTGACTTGCCTCTAAAATTTTCATTTCCCTCCATCCAATTCCCACTCAAATATTTCATTTCCTCCCAAACCCTTCATATTAAAAATTTAACTCAACCGTTTTCTTGTATATTTAGAGTGTGTTTGATTACATTTATTTTTCATGGAAAATATTTGTTTTTCATCCAAATTTCTACTTGAGGTGTTTGATTGCTAATTTTTTCCATGAAAAATATTTTCTAACTTTTTAAAATATGCCTAATTTTCCTTGTTTTTAAGGAAAACATTTTCTTTGGGTGAAGGTGGTTTTTATTTTCCATAAAAGAAGGAAAACATTTTCTTTTCTAGGTGATATTTTCCATACCAATCAAACACACTCTTATATCTCAAAGACAGATGTAAAGCCAAAAACTTTACTACTCCAAGCTAGTTACATAATGAAATCCATGGCTAATTCGAGTTCTTCTTCATCTTCCATACCCTCCCTCTCACCCCACCACCCACCTCATTTCACCCAGTTCAGATGTTGAGTCAGAATTTGTCATCTTCGGAGGATAGTCCTTGAAAGGAATAGTTTGCTGTTTGCTTGAATTTTGAGATTATTCCTTTAAGATTTAAAACACATGCTTTCAGTTTCTTTGGCATCTTGTTTAGCCTTTTGAGTTTGCCATTTTACATTTAATTTCTGTTTGGGACTTTTGTATGTGTCAATTTCTAACAAAACTGTTCTACCTAGATCAATAAGTAGATGTAGAACCTGCAACTACGGTAAGTTCTAGTTCATTGTTCATTATGATTAATGCTGTGAAAGTCAGTTTTCTCTACCCTTTTGTCATTATTAAGAAGCAAGCTGTTGACATTTGCAATTTTACTGCGTTTTACAAGGCTGGGAGCATGAAGTATGGAATGTTTGCTTCATGTGCTATCCTACTTTGAGCATTGGTAGAGAGATAATTATTAAAATAAAAATCATATATATTTTTTAATATTTTAATTCAAATTAGTGACGGAAATAGCAACGAAAATCCGTTGGTAATCATCAACAGACAAAATTTGTAATTTGAGACGGAAAAATTTGTTGCTAATTAGTGACGGAAATAGCCATTGGTAAAAACCGACGGCTTCTTTCGTCGGTAAATCACCAACGACCTAGGTAATTCGTAGCTAAAATTAGCTGCGGGGGTATTACCGATGGATTTTCCAACCGATCAATTCCGTTTGTGAAAGTTGTTAATGACGGAATTTAAGGCATCAGCGACGAAAATTTCCGTCACTGAAGCCGCATTTTTTTGTAGTGTATGCTAGCATCTTCCACTTCCCATCTTACACCTTAATCCTTCAATGAAATCTTCCATCTTTCATCATTCCAATCCTTCATTTACTTCACCATTAAAGAGATCATGAGGTGCAGCATGAATGTAAAACTGTCCAAATCGTATAGTTATCAGTATAATCAGCACAATTTATATTAATGGTGCTCATCGTCACCATAAAGATCAGAAATAAAGATCAAACCTTCAAATTTGTAGCTCTACTGTTTATTATGGGCTCATCATCTTCGTAAAAAGACTTTCTATAGAAACAAGTAGTTAGCCTTTTTCTAAAAATTCTTAAAACCAATGAACTTCAAACATAAAAAACAAGCAGAAACATTTTTTGACAGCTTCATTTGAAGCATAAAATCATTATCCTAAAACTAACGTAGTATTTAGATGTAAAATTTAAGCCACCACGAAGCATGGTAATTAGAAATAAATTTTTGAGTGAATGGCAATGCCCCATTCAAACATTTATATTTACTTCCTCAACAGTTAATGCCCCATTCAAACACAGGAAATTCTATATGTTAAATAGAAAATTAGCTTTTATGCCTCAACAGCTAGCCCCATTCAAACGAAGGAAAGTCTGCTGGTAATTGTTAAGAGGCATGTTACATGATCAGTACAAATACAATAATTAAAATATAATCCATCGACTTTTACAAAAATCTGCATAGCCCCCGGGGTACAAAGTGTTAATGCAGATGATTCTTAAATTGTCCTAATCAATTAAAACACACATGCGCTCACACACACACTGGAGTAAAATATACATATACATAGAAAATCTTGTAATAAAGTAAAATTCAAACTCAAGAGGGAACTAAATGCGAACTTTGAAGAAACTTACAATATTAACCAATCAAAAAGGACTAGGAGCTAAAGTTTCTATATCAGTGTATGGTGCCATAGATTTTTTAACATAGGCAATGCATTTGGTTTCTAACATAAGCTCCAATTTGCATAACAGCTTTTATGGACAAAAATCCTATGATTTTCTCACTCCCTAGAACTTTCCACACCACCTCCATAGATGACTAGAGAAGATAATAGTAGCTATGTTCCATTCTATTGGTTAGAATCATAATGCATTTGTGCTCTATTGTCAACTAAATCAAATATTCTTAACTTAAACAATTTAGAAATGTTGCTAGGAGTGAAAAAATCATGCTCAAACCTAACAGTTGGCATTAATTACCAGGGTTGCTTGCTTCATATAATAACCCATTTTCCTGATAGTTTAAGTCATACACTCAACTTTGGTGGAAAACAAACAGAAAATTTAGAAAATAAATAAGAGCAATAACATAATATTCTTTCTCAAGATTAACAATGATTGTTAATATAAATGATACAACATTATAGATGCATACTCTTAAGGATAATCCAGGCTCTGTAGCTACAGCTAAATGCTCCAGAGTAAATGAAAGGATCCTTCTCGAGAAATCTGAATTAAATCATGTGTATTGATACAAGCGGCATTGGTCTAGGAATAGAAGTAAATAGCATCATTCTGTTCAAACAAAATAATCGACCCAAATTGACATTAGTCGAAAGCATTTCACATCTCTCAACAAGTGTTCAACCCCTGTTCATAAGCAATGAAATGAGCCTCTCCTCAGAAACCTATGCTTATGCCCACCGAGAATCCCTTTTAGATAATAAGACTCTGCTAGCTAGAAAAGTCAAAGTAGCTACAACAGAGCTTGTTACACAAATTGATAATACTAAACAGCATATTATGGGAAAGGGAATGGTTTTTTTATTTTTATTTTTTATTTTTTCACAATAGCACTCTCAACTCTGAATTCAAAAAACTACATCATAACTGAATTTATCAATATCAGCATCATAAATTGAAAACCACGATGATAATTCACAATAAAAAAACCAAATATACATAAACTTATGCACAACTGATGACTTAGCTTAAATAATTCATAATTTAATATGAATTAACACCGTCTTCCCTTGGTTGTTCAGAAGATTGGTTGGAGTAAGCTATGAATGAGGGACAAGGGAGTTCCAAGTTGAGGTGCAGATGGTGGTGAAACTAGTAGGGGTTGTGTCAGTGTCGTGGCAGCTATAATTGAAGGCTTCGCGTGACAGAGAAGCCACTCAATAGTCTACCCATCGGACTTGTGGCCAAGTTCACAGATGATCTGAAAACCCTGGCGGTGCAGATTACAGGCTTGCGAATGCAACGGCCTCTATCGTCAACCTTGCTGTGGTGGTCCTTGGCCAGAGGCTTCTTCATTTACAAGCTACCATTGGTTATGATGGTACCTTCCAGCGACGGTGGTGTCTGCCTCTAAGAAGGATCAATAATGTCAAGAGAGGAAGTGACGAGAGACGGTGAGATGTGGAGACAATGAAAAAAGGAAAAATTAGGGCTAATTAGATTTTGCAAAAATATTCCATCTTTTGCAACGTTCATTTGAACGTTGCCAAAGGTTATATATTAAAGGTTATAGCAATGAGTGCTAGACGTTGCTAAAGAAATATATTTTAACAATTGTTAGTGAACGTTGCACAAAATATGACATTATGTTACAAAAAGTGACATTGACAACATTTATTCAAAAAATGTTGCTAAAGCTCAATACAGTTAATCAACCGCAACATTCACTTATTAGAATGTTGCTATAGAGCCCTTTAACATCATCCATTCATGAATGTTGCCTTTTGAGTGTTACAAAAGAGCCTTTTTGTTGTAGTGATAATTGAATATTACATGTTTACCACAATTCTATTCTCTTTGTCATTTCCAAACTAACCCTTGCAAGGGGTTTTATCTCAGGATCTTCTAAGTTTTGACTTGACTTAGGCTAGTCGAGGGTGATTATATAATCTAAAATTAGTTCTTGTTTGGTTTTAATTGTATTGGCCATTTATTAGACAAAGGGATTACTATTAAAATAGTTGTAAAAGTCAAGGAGTCTATTGGTATAGATGAGTTAGGAATCTTAAGTTTCGAATATGGAACATGGAGAAAGAGTTGCAGGAATTATGCTAGCCTATCACTAAGCTGATTCTTGAGCATCCAAAACTTAATCATTGTTGCATGCCTATCGCTTGACTATCTAGTGACACCTCTATCTCTATCATGGAGCTAGCCTAGTGCTCAAGCGGCTGGGTTTCTCGAGAAACCCTAATTCGCATTTTTCAAGAGTTTTATCTAGCTCATTATACATAATTACCTCCTACCATAAATATCCAAGCCCTAAAATGTTTTATGTGTGGTTGATCATTATATTACTTCTTCATAATATCATCATATTTTGGCATTGACATTAATCCTTTGATTATTGAGATCATTCAACCATGACTTTGGAAAAACATCAAAGTCACGTAATCTAAAATCTGCACTTCCTATACACTTATAGGAAGGTACATTCTCAATATCTTTTTTCAGGGATTGCTAAAGGTTGTTGGAGGTTGGACCAGAAGCACAGCAAGAGTACAAGAACAATGTGTTCTTCGTGATCCACGTGAGATAGACAATTCTCGAAGATCGGGAACACGTGTGAGTGAACCATGTTCCAATAGTCTTGGAGATTGAATACACTAACAATTCATGCATATTTAATTGAATCATAGAAGCATAAGGAAACAAATAATTTGCACACAAGTATCTTACCTTGATTTTGAAAGGGTTGAAAAGAAGATAAATCTTGTGCGTAAGTATTCTCTTATTATTTTTTTATACCTTTTTCTTCCATTCTCCCTCTAGCTACCATGGCTCTCCATATTTTCTGTTGTGAAATAGTGGGAATTCTTGTAGTATTTATAGTTGAAAATTCTCAATTGAGTTTGTTTGTAAGGAATTTGGATAAGAATTGGTTTCAAATCATAGTGCTAATAGTATATTCTACTATTGGTTTCTTGGTACAATCATTCCATTGAAATTAGGACATGCGGCCAACTTGGACTTGGTTTCAAAAAGTGATATTTGATTGTATTACACTATTAATTTCATATCATATAGGAATCACCGGTGGTAGGAATTACAATTTACTTAATTAATATTGCAAGCCCCTTTCAACTCTATTAACCTATTACTCTTTTAATCAGACTCAACTTGATATGATCTAATCCACTTTTTCTTGTGTTGAAGACTTCTAATTAATTACAAGCTACAAAAAGGTTCCAATATCGATACACTAATTCTCCCTCTATTTAAATATAATTATTTAACCCAAGTTTATCCTTACTTGTTTTAATTATGGTGAGTTAGGACATATAAGGCATAGATGTCATAAATTCCTGAAAAGATATAGAAAGCAAAACTTGAATAGAAATAAAAATTAGGATTTTAATACTAGGTAAGTTTGGGTGAATAAGAGTAATATAAAAAATATTAAAATAGATCACAGTACTTTCAAAGGTAAGAGTATTTGTATTCCTAACTGATTAGGTATTTTTGATTCATGCTTGTGTTTATTCATTGTGATTCATTCATTACTACATACATCTCAATTTTGTATTTGCTTTATAGATATTAGGTTTTTGTATGTGCATCTTCATCAGGTTTGCATTGGTACATGTATTTTTTTTTGTTTTGCTTTGTGTGTTGAATATTTTTTATTTTTCATTTTGTGTGATTGGAGCATTCATTTTGACACGACCCGTCCCGAATCACCCTAGTGGACCCGTAACGTGATGTGAGTCGATGATAGATGCTGACTAGATGTCAAATCTATCACCAAGGCTAACTATGAGTTATTTCACAAAAATGCAATAAAATCAAATGCTTATGTAAAATATAATGCAATGGGCCCAAAATATTTACTTCGTGCTTCATCAATATGAGTTATAGCAGTCAACAAGTCGTGTGGCTCTCATTTGAAATCATTAGACTCTTCCAGCTAAAAAGGAATCAATTGGCATCTGTATCAAAATTTGTGGAAAAATATATAAGTTGATAGCTCAGTGAGTGGACAATTTCGAAAATAATTATACTTTTTCAATTTTACATTTTTATCAAAAATGAATTCATATCATTGAATAATTCGCACGATAACATCATATAATTATAGCAAAACGTGAGATATTCATATAACGTGGTAAAATATAATCTCAAATCGTGATATGAACATAAGCTGGCAATCATGCTATAATCTCATCACATCAAATGTACTGAAAAAATCCACCAAAAATGTACCCTCTAACTGAAATCTATAATCCGCACCTTGGGCTAAGAACTTTCGCCACGAGCCTTTGGCCCCCTCCGTGAACGAAAGATGGTCTCGAAGACTTCTCATAATCAATTCTAGAACATGGCAAATGCCCCTCTGTGAACTATATGTACACGATTAAGACCAATGTCAGGTCAAGACCCTCCATGTAGGATAAAACATGACCAAGGCCCCTCTGTGAACTAGAATAAGTATATAATTATGGGCACTTTTCTGGCTGATCTCAATAT
>NC_036245.1:6455629-6457609 GCF_002742605.1 Olea europaea var. sylvestris | reverse complement strand
TGTTCCATAACGTGCAGATTCTGAGAAGAATGGAATACTTTATTCATGAAATCTAAAAATACAATAAAAAATAACTCAAATTTGACATCACTAACACTTCATTAAATTCACCTTAACTTCAAATTTTGGCTCAAAGCTTTCAAATTGTATATAAGATAACATAATAATCCAACAGATGGTCTTGGCAGAATCAATTAACTTAATAACCCAAATACATCATCTCATTATTTCTCTATAGGATAACCATAACATTTATTTTTCACTTATCATGTTATGTGATCATATAACCTTGTCATTTACTGTCATATCATAAGATCTAAAACATTTAATTATGTCAATTTTCCTTATCACAAGATAATAACCTTCATATTTATCACGTGAAAATTTCACACATCAATATACTGCATGTTAATTTCCCAATCTCAATAAATTTCAACTCTACCATTCTCTAATCTCAATAAATTTCAACTCTACCATTCTCTAATTTTTTTTTTCACATAAACATACCTAAATACACATCCATTTAATTCTATTCCTAAAGCAACAAATCACCCCATAATAAATAATCATTATGAAGTTCATCCCTATTATTCTCACATTCCTTATGATCAAACAACTCATAAATAATCCAAATAATTACTATTAATTTCCTCGATACCTAAAGTACACAATAACACATTGTTATCTATCAATCAACGAATCATCATTTTGTCTTCCACAATCTCTTATCATATAGCACAAATTTACACCATTATGACTTCTATTATCATCCCCTATAAGTGGCCACAAATCACCACAAAATATTGATAACACTAATGATCATTTGGCTTCAAAATAATTAAAATTCCACACTGGTTGTAAAATCTATAACTTCGAATGTCTCGCAAAATCATCAAAATCTGTTCAAATCTTAATAGGCTACATACACCATAGTTCCAATCCAACAACTAATAACATTTCCAATCATCAGATCATGGCAACTACCAGACTTACATACTAATCGTTTCTAAATCACTATATATATATATATATTGACTATGAGTTATTTTACAAAAATGCAACAAAATCAAATGCTTATGTAAAATATAATGCAATGGGCCCAAAATATTTACTTTGTGCTTCATCAATATGAGTTATAGTATTCAACATATCGTGTGGCTCTCATTTCAAATCATTAGACATTTCCAGCTAAAAGGAATCAATTGGTACCTGTACGAAAATTTGTGGAAAAATATATGAGTTGATAGCTCAATGAGTGGAGAATTTAGAAAATAATTATACTTTTTCAATTTTACATTTTTATCGAAAATTGAGTTCATATCATTGAATAATTCGCAAGATAACATCATATTATTATAGCAAAACATGAGATATTTACATAACGTGGTAAAATATCATCTCAAATCGTGATATGAACATAAGCTGGTAATCACATCACATCAAATGTACTGGAAAAATTCACCAAAAATGTACCCTCTAATTGAAATCTATAATCTGCACCTTGAGCTAAGAACTTTCGCCACGGGCCTTTGGCCCCCTCCATGAACGAAAGCTGGTCTCGAAGACTTCTCATAATCAATTCTAGAATATGGTTAAGGCCCCTCTGTGAACTATATGTATACGATCAAGACCAATGTCAGGTCAAGACCCTCCGTGTAGGATAGAAAACGGCCAAGACCCCTCTGTGAACTCAAGAAGTATATAATAATGGGTACTTTTCTGGCTAATCTAAATATTACATGTCTCACATATCAAACAAATATCAATATCACATGTCTCATATGCCAAATCAGAAATATACTATAAATAATCCTTGAAATTCCTTATGGATCATACTAAAAGAAATTTTCATCGTAATCACATAATCGAGCAAATAATTCACATAATTGTACATACTTTTTATAATATACTTAATTTATAAATACTTTTAAAATATTTATATTTTTCCACTCACAGAACTATGTACACCAAAATTAACTC
>NC_036245.1:6450798-6453844 GCF_002742605.1 Olea europaea var. sylvestris | reverse complement strand
TTTTTTTTTCACGTACCGTTTGCACTATACACATTATGATATTGTGAGTGGGACTCGATGATGTGTGTGACAGGAGGAATAGCAAGACTGGCCTTGCCATTGCTTATTAGGGTGGTCATTCGATCACCTATGATACTAGGAAATTTCAGGATGGCAGTCACATGTTGGTAAGGTGAATTTGAACATGAATTGCCCTTTCTTAGTAGATCTAAGTTCAATTATATTCCTTTGAAAGAAAAAGCTCAGTATCTTATGCTCTTCTTTGGAGCCTGTTTGACTCGAAGAATTAAGCTGATTTCTCATGATTTAGTGCTATGGTCAATTGACTTGGACTAAATGGTCTAAAAATCATTATAGAGGTCATTTCAATCGTTTAATGGAGAAGAGTCTACACATAAGATGTGAAAAATTAAAAAGAAAAATGATGAGATAAAAAATTTAGAAAATGTTTAAAAATATGTATATGCTCAAAGTAAGGGTGAAAAAAGAATAATATACATGTAAAATGAATTTCTTTTATAGACCTTATATGCTATACTGGTTTGATTTTCATAAGTAGGGGGATAAATTTATTGACAAAGATTTTTAGCATGTGGTTCTTACGAAATCTAAGCTTGGAGTCCCGCTTACAAAGTATTAGTGACACTTTACACACATGGATCTCTTGTACAATTTACTCCAATTTAACTTGAACTAGGTATGTAGAAAATTCTATTGATCATTAATTATACTTGTGCATGCTATCAACTGCATTTTTGAATTATTATATACTGATGTTCATGTGTATTTGATACAGCTCCCTTAGTCATTTGTGACAAAAAAGGGGAGAGAGATTTGATTGTAATTTTGAGTTGAGAGTTAGCTGCATTTTAGCGAGAGTTTTCAGTAAGAGGGAGAGATAATATCTTTCCTTCGTGGCATTCCATAACATAATACATAGCTTCTTTGAGTTTCGATATTTTGTGATATTAATGTTTTAGTTGGTATTTTGATTAACATTAGTGTTATTTCTCAATCCACCTAGCATATTTATGATAGTGTGTTTTAATTTTTATATTTCCTATTTCACGTGCTTTTAATAGGGAATAGAAGAGAAGACATTCAATTTGAGTTTGGGTAGATTAGTTTTATTTTTTAAAATTTCATTGACTTGTATTGTATAGTTTGTCATAAAATTTCGAAGGGGGAGTTTGTTAGGTTTTAATTATATTGACTATTCTTTAGACTAAAGGATTACTATTAAAAGAGTTGTTAAAGTCAAGGAGTTTGTTCTAGGTTGTATAGATGAGTTAGGAGCCTTAGGGTTGGATATGGAACATGGAGAAAGAGTCGTCAAAATTACGCTAGCCTATTGTTAAGCTAATGCTTGAGCCTCCAAAATAGAATTATTGTCGCCCGGAGCTAGCGTGTGCTTGAGCGACTGTGCCCCTGGAGAAACCCTAATTCGAGTTTTTCAAGAGTTTTATGTTGCCCATACTACCTAATTACCTTCTACAATAAATACCTAAGACCTAACACATTTTATGTGTAAACCGTTCATTATATTACTTCTTCATAACATCATCACATTATGACACTGAGATTAATCTTTTGATTCTTGAGATCATTCAACCACAACTTTCAAAAAACATCAAATTCATGTAATCCTGAACGCCCGCTTCCTATACACATACAGGAAGGTACGTTCTTAGTAGCTTTTAGAGGTTGTAGAAGATTGATGGAGGTTGGACCAGAAGCACAAGAAGAGTAAAGAACAAGGTGTTCTTGGTGATTCAAAGGAGATATACAGTTGTAGAAGATCGGTAACAAGTGTGAGTGAAGCACATTCCACTAGGTCTTGGAGATTACACGAATTAGATCAACAATTCTAGTGAATTTTCTAGACCGGATCATACTATAAGATCATATTGTCGATAGTGGATATTACTGGCTTAGTCCCAGAGGTTTTACCCCAGTTGGGATTTCTCTTTCACCATATTCTGTGTTGTTTACTGCTTTTCATATTATTCATTGTGGAATTCAAATCATAGGATAATTTGACGTGATTGATTAAACATCTAGAATAATTAAAAAGTGACTTGTTGCTTTTAATTATATAATTTCGCATGATGGGTTCAAATAAATTGGCTAAATCTAAACTTTCAATTTACTAGAGCTTTTAGTTCTCTTACCCAAGTATGTCTTAATCTAAGATGTTTAGACTTGTCATTGTATACTTTGCTGTAAACACTAGACGATGTGGCTTCACTATTGCAGCCAATTGAAACTGGTGGCGTGAGTTAAGCTGAATAAGAATTTCCCTTACAAATTCCTTAAACATTTAGCTTCCTTGCTACATGAAGCAAGAGCTATAAAGTTGGATGTCATGGTTGAGTAACAATACATGTTTGCTTCTTCTAGCCTCATATTATTACACCCCCACCGAGAAACTCTATCCACTAATATCCATAAATCAATCTAAAGAGGATAGCGAGTGTAATGATCACCACAATCCATAGTCCATCGTAAGTACTTTGAGACTCTATATACCGCTTGCCATTGCAACTGACTATTACTACTCATGTATCTAATTAGTTTCCCAATAACAAAAGCTATATCTGATCTGGTAGACATCATAGCATCGGTAGGCATTCAATAGCTGTTGCCTATTCCAATTGAGGAACCGCACTTCCCATGTTAGAACAGAAACTAACACTAGAGTGCAACAGAGGTCGCATGTTGAGATCCTTTCCAGGTAAGTTATATTGATGAGTATGTTGATATGGACATAATATATTCAGTATGCCATTTCAAACAGATTAATTGTAATGCTATTATATATTTTCCTACTTTATAATCTGATAAAATTAAGCACATCGTATTCCCCTTAAACATTATTGGATTTTTCTAGTATATGTATACAGCAGACGAACTAGGAACTTTTCTCATGGGAAAATCTTCAATATATGGGGTACATGAAAATCAATTTAAGGTGATCGCTGTGATTCACTTTATACTCGTTTCTTGTTTTGGGCATGCATGAAATGTTCTGCATTTTGTGGGCACA
>NC_036245.1:6382259-6450698 GCF_002742605.1 Olea europaea var. sylvestris | reverse complement strand
CAGTCGAGTTAACGGGAGAGGATGGAGATGCTGCCAACCGACCCTCGTTGGCTACGCATTGTGTGAGCATCATTTGGGAAAAGGGAGGCTTAGAAGCATGACCAGTATTCGCAAAATCTCTAAGAGTGCACCAATGAAAGTCCCATCTTCAACTGAGACTACTCGGTCGATGTCATCTATCTTGTGTGCCTTAGATGTGGACGACTCGAAAGTATTGGAAGAAACTGAAAATGATGACGAGAAGAAACGAGTCAAGTTCACAAAGAAGAGAACAAAGGTTGGTATGGTGAAAGCTAGATCAATTAGCAGCTTGCTTGGCCAAATTGATAGCAAAAGATGAGTATTATTTCATGTAGAAGAAAGTTGAATTATGTTGAAGATTTCAAGATGAATTCGAATATGTTTTTGCTCTTTCTTTGTGCGTTTAACTCTAGCTATAAATTGTTAATCTGTGTCATCGTTTTATTGAAAAAAATTATATACACAAATGTGTGAAACTTCTCTTATGAAAATATTATGCACCACCCTTTATTGGAGTGGCAATTTTCACTATTTATTTTGGCCAATTTACTAGTTATGATAATTGTTAAATGTACCAATATTCTTTCTTCTTTGGATACGTGAGAATAATTTCGAATGTCAAATAAACCATGTGAGTTTTTAAAGTAGAGTTGAGGATGGCGAGGGGAGAGCCAAAATAGGGGATCATCTTGCACACGAAGGGTGGGAGTGAGAGAAGTAGATGGGCGTAGAGATTGGTGTTTCCTATTTCTTGGGTAATTACTTTCTTTGTCCATTTTCCTTTTCCTTCTATTTCTCCTTTTTATTTATTTCTCATTTAAATTAGGTAATGCCACTCCAACTTCACTCTTCAAAAAGAAATTGAGATAAGAAATGGCTTAAAGGTTGAGTACGCTCCACCAAATAACTTTCTCTTGTAGTTATGGTTATAAAGTTCACCATTCAATTGGCCAATACATTAACTATTAGGGCAAAGTAATGATGGGATCCATCTATCCCCATTGTAAAAGGTCGGTAATGGCATCCCTCTATCTCACCCTCAGCGACCGACTCCATCTATTGAAATTTATCCTATATTTTATTTATCAAAAATGCTATTTGTATATCGGAGTTGACACTCCAATGTACACTCCCCTCACATGAGGGGATGGGCCCCACGACAATAAAAAAATTTTGGGATCTCCCATGTGAGGGGAGTGTACATCGAAGTGTCAATTCCGATGTACGTGTAGCAAAACTCTTTATATATAGAGACGCAACAAAAACACGAACTGAAAAGAACCAGCACTCGGAGACCAAAAGCCAGACAGTTAAATTTGTGCAAATTTAGAGAATATGGAAATTATATTGAGAAAGGTCTAATTAGTAGGAACAAAGAAATAATTTATAATCTTTTTGTAGTCAAATACGACCTATCAATTGTATGTACATAAATTTGTCTATGCAAGCAATTAAGAAGAATAATTCTGCTCACCCGGGATTGGAAACAGGTGCTGAGTGTTTTTTTTTTCTAAACCGTCCAATCAATTGCTGACACGTGGCATTTGGATCCGAACCCTATTTTTTATCCCGTGTGTAGCATTGTTGAATTAAGAATGAGTCTAATTTGTTGCTGAATTTATAAATGTGGCAACCAGCATGAAGGTTGTTTTGATTGGATGGAACCATGGGTTTTAGTGGAACCCATCTGTATGCAAAAATTGACTTACAAATTATTAAAAATTGTGTGGATTCCATAGACTCCAGATAAATCCGGACCATTTTTGCGTCAGGTTCCCCATGGGATATTTTTCTTTTTTTCTTTTCAAAGAAAAATCAAATCAGGCTATAAGAGAATATTTAACTTTTATTGAAAATGAAAATTAAAGAAAATTCTCACAATAAATTAATTTTTAATAGAACATGGCCGATTAACTCTACTTTTTGCTGCTCCCATGATAAGGATCCAGAAATTAATAAAAATTTCTCACTTGGTCCTCAAATTCTTAAGAAATCATAAAAATTACTAAATAACACTAGTCGATGCCACGTGCATTACACGATTATTGTATTTAATGTGTGTTTATTAGCGTGACGTAGATATTTTAATTTTCTTGACATAATCCTAACATGCTTTTGAAATTTGAATTAAATTTTTTGACATGAATCTTCTCTGACAGTTAGTAAAAATTAGATTTAAAATTGTGGGAATATAAGTAAAAGTTAATTTATAATTTTGTGCGGTGTGCGGGGACTCCGCAAGGAATTAGTGCGGAGTCCTTCGACTCCCCACAAGACCGGTGCGGGGCATCCCTGCACCAATTCGCACCAATGTGCGGAGACTCCTCGCACAAATCTGTGCGGGGACCCCGCACGACACAAATCTGTGCGGGGAGTCCCCGCACAAATCTAGACCGCTGAAGAGAGGCCCATACAATTGACTGGGGGAGTTATGATTTAAAGGAACAAGGGGTTGCTTGCCTTGGATCTCATTTAGAAGTACTGTGTTTACCGATTTGATCATTAGTTCTCCTAAATAATTCTTATGCAATTTTGAAATCAGATCATGTATTACATTAAGGAAAAAAAATTAGTTAGCTGTTAGCACTGACCGCATTAGAACTTAAAGCACCATCTGTCTCAGAAACATTTCTATTGCCTTTCGACTTAGTTTCCGCATCATGTTCCAATTCAGATACCTGTGGTAATGCTACATCATCCACAGAACCTTGGCTTTCATCTGGTGAAATCGTTACTGCACAGTCATTTGCTGTAAACATAAGAACAATTTTGATAAGCCCAAGCATTTGTGTGGAAGGGTCCCACGTATTTATGTGGATACTAAAATTATAGGCAAATTACCTTTTGCTTCGTTGCGATCTGTCAAAGTAAATAGACCACTATTCTGACTCTCACCCTCAGCTTCGG
Organism: Olea europaea var. sylvestris; assembly: GCF_002742605.1. Classification (NCBI taxonomy): domain Eukaryota; kingdom Viridiplantae; phylum Streptophyta; class Magnoliopsida; order Lamiales; family Oleaceae; genus Olea; species Olea europaea. The sequence goes on along the minus strand of NC_036245.1, from coordinate 6,447,770 downwards.
CATTTGAACTGACTTCTTGACTGATGATATTTTCCTCATTTTTCTCACATCCAGGATCACTATATACAACAGAGCCAGCATTTTCCCCCTGCAGTGTATCATGCTTGCTATTAATCAAATCATTTTCCTTGTCTGTTGATTTCCTAGATACTGAACCAATTTTGCTATGATCTGCATCTCCTTTCTCTAGTAATGTGTCTTCCATTTCTCCATCTTGCTTGATATCATTTGGAACACTGTTCAACTCTTCACCATTATGTTCTTTGATCACTTTTACATTTGTCTCCTCCCCCGTTTCTTCATATTTTCCCTTCGTGTCTTGGACCACGTTCAAATCATTTTGTTCACGTGAATTCTTAGTTTCTCCATAGGCTTTTTCTACTTTGCTTGAGGATGTTGCATGTCTCTCGTCTCTCCATGCTGCAGTTCCTTTCACATTTCCAGAAACTTTCCGCGCTTTCAAATTTATCTTTTTCTCACTTCCCTCAGAAATTATTTCCTTATTCAACACTCACACTCATTTCCCTTATACAAAATGTTGATTAACATCATGAAAGGAAGAGAATTTAAAAAAAAAAAAAAAAGAAAAAAAAAGAGGAAATTATAACGAAATATATAAAGAAAACTATATTATATAAAAAAAGACCACTAAAAAAAAAAATAATTCTCCGAATAGTTCGCAGTAGGGGTGGCAATTCGAACCGTTAAAACCGAAAATCGCGGTTAACCGAACCGATGGTGCAATGGGGCGATTATGGTATTTGATTTTAATGAACCGGTTCGAGGCGAGGCGGTTATAGTATTTACGACATCACTTCGAACCGAACTGATTAACCGTTAGAAAAAATAATAAGTTAATAATAATTGGCCCCATAATTTTTTGATATTTTCTATGTTAACTACTTAATTTTTTTGATCCAAAATTTCTAACCCATTAACAAATTAAATTTAAACCCAAGTACCCAACCCTGAACCCTAACAGTCTAACACAAAATCACAAACATTTTATTGGAAAATTGAAATCTCGACTCCTGTCTTCTAGGTCTGCCAAGTGCCGACTGTCGTCTTTTCCGCCTCCGCCCGTTTGCATTATTTTCTTTTCCTTCGACCTTTAGACTTTTGCCACTGGTGAGCTTTTCATCTTCTTTTTTGATAATTTGTATTTGTCTATTTGAATTTGTTGTGAATTTCGCACAAGATTTGGCCAAAGTATATCCAAAATTTTCAGTTTTTTACAATTTGTGGCCGCTTTAGAGATAAATGATTTTAATTTCTCTCATCTTTGATGACTTTTGGCATAAACAACACATAAACAAGAAATTGAATCCTTTAATTACAGAAACCAAAGTTTGGTGACGAGGATGTTGACGAAGAGATACATTTTTTTGTTTAAATTTTCAGTTAAGAACATTATGAATTATTAATTTATTACTCTACTTACATTTCTTATATACTATATAGGAATCAACTTTGAGTTTTGACGTATGCGGGTAAGAGTTGTGGGGAAGAATGAAAATTGAATATGAATTGAGGTTGGAGCTTTTTGAGTTATTGAATATTGTTTGTTAAATTTGAATTTTGTATTTGAGAATTGAGATATTTTTTGCATTTTCACTTGAGATGTTGTTTGCTACATTGACTTAGTATCATGTTTTTGTTTTCATTGACTTTTTTCATACATTTTTCTTTTTATTAGACGGATGGACCAATTAAAAATAATTTATTTTCGTGGTTATTAACGACCCGAACTGAGCCGAACCGAGATACGAACCAAACGAACCGAACCGACTTTCATGGTTATGGTGCGGTTATGGTATGGCCAAAAAATTAATGGTTCGGATATTGTTTTTGCCGAACCGACCCCGAACCGAACCGTTGTCATCTCTAATTCGCAGAGATGAATTCATCTCTCCTAAGTGTGCGGAGAGATCACTCTTCCTCCACACTCTCCGAGCAGTCTCCGTACAGTGCGGAGAGTTTTCGACAATTTTTTCTATAGTAAACTAAAAACACATCTCTACAGAGGAACAAAAAACTATACTAATAACTTTTTTTACTAAAAACCTTTCCATTATAACAAAATCGTCTGCTTTTTTTTAATTTTTTGTACCATGAGAATTAGAAGATGGCAAAACATAAGTATTTACTTTAACAATTTTTTCTGCACTCACACTCATTCCCTTATTCCTTGATTGAAATGTTGATTAGTAAGAAATTTGAAAAAACAGGAAATTATAACAAAAAAAGCATTTGAAAAACTATATTATATAAAAAAACACTGCCAAAGAAAAAAAATCTCCGAAGAGTTCGCAGAGATGAATTCATCTCTACAAATTGTGCGGAGACATCACTTTTCCTCAGCACTCTCCACACACTCTCCGCACAATGCGGAATTCAAAAAATTTTATCTGACAATAACAATAACAAATTAAACTAAAAATTAAACATAATTATTATATAAAAAAATAACTACAAAATTAGCTTGTTCAAATTGCCAAATAAAATTAATAAGTTGAACTCTCGGCACTTCATTTTTTTTTTTTGACAAAATCTAATCAAAACAAATACAAGCACCCAAAGAATTATAAACACTACTAAATACAACCTGTTAAGCTGAACGTTCGTAAACGTCGATCTGCAGAAGAAGGTTGCACTTCATGCATCAGATTTTTGAGTTGAGGATTCTCAATGCACGTGTGCTTTCTCTTTCTTTCACAAGTTCATCTATTCTTAAACCAATCACAAACATTTTTTTCAGAAATAACAGGATTGTGTAAGGATAAGGTGGAGACTATATGTAGAACTTCTGCATTATTAGGACTTTTATTTCCTCCATCAAATATGGATCGAAGAAAATCAACCTCTGTACATGTGGGTATCCAACGTTGTTGTTTTCCATGCCTACAGCAAGCTTAAAAGCCAAGAAAAAAGGAAAAGAGAATCAAAGATGAAGTGAGAATATGTGATCCAACAAGAAGAGATTTCACAAAAAAGTTGGAATGAAAATATCAATAAAAAGAATAAAAAAGGAAAATAAGGAGTATCGTGGTGGAGTATGGTTAGCATGGTTGTTGGCATGGTCGAAATAAAGAATTTTTTTTTTATTCACAACAAAAAAAAATAGGGAAAAGCGCATGAACAGTAAAATGGGATTGGTTTACTGTTGTGTCTACAGTGCCATCCCATTCACGTTTTTAATAGAAGTTAGAAATAATAATAAAAACTAAAATAACTCAAACCTGGGATAATCAAACAAACAGAAAAAAAAAAAAAAGAAAAGGGTAACTTACATAATCCATTTTATGATCATTAAACCAAGTGTCTAAATCAAACAATTGGTTGTTGAATATTTTATGAAATTTTAAAACTAGAAGCTTTAGAACTTGAAATTTAAATTTCTTCATTGCAAAGATCCTCCAATCAAATCCTCAAGAAAATTATTGAATGCAGAACATACCTTAATTTATTGAGAATAATTCTTTATTATTGGATCTTGATTTCAAATCTTGAATTTTGAAGCGTTAACTGCAACTTTTTTTCATATTTGACTTCTACACTTTTAATCTTCAATTTTGTCTCATTTGATTCTTTAATTCTTGTTCTTGGTTCTACTTCTTGATCTATAGTTTTGATTCCTAAATTTCTTCCTCTTGATTCTTGATTGTGGGTACTAATTTTTCTTTTTTAATATCTTTTCTCTTAATTATTTTTGTGTTAATGAGAGGCACAAGGAATGAGAAGCTGCATTTGAATTAGGGATCATAATATTATTTATATTTCCATGTGTATTTTCGTCCATCAAGGAAACACAACTTTAATGGATCCGGTCTTTACAAATATAATTCGATCCACACTTTATTTAGATGTCCAAAACTCAATTACTTAATTTTTTATTAAACTACTTTAGCTAAATTTAAGATAACATTTATACACAATTAATTATATGTGTAGGCCTGCATGACAATTAGTAGTTTTCTCAACAATTTCCCACTTGGACCACAATGTTACCTTATGAATGTATATAATCTTATGAGCTCAAAACTTTTGCTGTCATAACAAATAAAGCATCCCCGAACAATCTCTTCCAGTAATTATATCAATATAGGATCAAAGTGATTTTCGTTACAAATATCATAACTAAATCCATCAATGGTTATGTATATCAACACAATCAAATGATATTGATTAAGTATGGATGTATAGCATGTAAATGACATGTAGTGTGATCCAAACATGCATTATTTCCAACTGGTTCTACATTATTTTTTAATAAGATCAACCTTAAACTTTTATCAGAGGAAAACTGAACTGAATACTTTTATTTATGAATATCATCAAAAGATCCAACACCCATGCAAGCAGTATGTCATAAAAGACCTTAGGTGATAACCCTTTAGTAAGCAAATCTGCATTTATAGAGTTTGTCCTAATGTGTTCCATAAAAAACCTAAACACACTGAATTCTTTCATTGACAATGAGGAACTTAAAGTCTGTAAACTTTGACATTATCAAGCTTCTACAAAATATAAGACTGCTATTGTCATAGAATAACTTAAGTGATCTTTCAATTCCATCCAAAATAAGCATCCTAATGACAAAATTTCACAATCATATTCCACGATCATAATCAAAATATCCAATGATCTCTAATTAATCTTATTTTCTTGAATGTGATCATGTAATCCGTAGTTCTCTATAGATACCAAATAACCCAATTAGTTGCTCTCCAAATATCAATCACACGGTTACTTAAACATCTGCCTTGCATTCCTAGAATGGATGCTATATTCAGATGTGTGCAAATCTAAATATATATTAAGCTCCCAATTGTTTAGACGGAATTTTCTATATTTTATTTTCTTTAAGCTTATCATTAGGGCATTGGTTGAGACTCAACCTATCTTCCTTAGCAGTAGGGATATCATTTGGTTTATATTCCTACATTCCAAAATTTTTAATAACCTTATCAATATAACTCTTTTGCGATAATTCAAAAATGCCTCGAGAACAATTTCGGTATATTTGTATCCTTGATATAAAAGAGGCATCACCAAGATCGTTCATTTCAAAATTTCATAACAGAATCTCTTGATTTCATGCAATAAACTTATATCACTGCAGGCAAGCATTATATTATCGATATACAATACCAGAAAAATATATTTACTCCTATTGATCTTGTGATATAGACAACCATCAATTAAGCTCATCACAAAATCAAACGAGATAATTATTTGATGAAATTTGTGATATCATTGATGGGAAGCCTACATAAGCTCATAGATGAATTTCCTTAATTTGTAAACTATCTAACGTAGCTTAAGATAAAAAAAAATGTGTCACAAGTGCCATAATTGTCATAAAAGAGCCTTGCATTGAAACTAGAGAGAAGGTTTCTTTAAAGTAAATGCCTTCCTTTTGAGTAAAACTATTTGCAACAAGACAAGCCTTATTAAATATTCATTTACAACCAATAGGTTTCGCACCTTCGGGCAATAGGATGAGTTCCCAAACTTCATTGTCACTCATGAACTTTATTTCTTTATTATTAGCATCAATCCATTATTGAGAATTATTCCTTTGCATTACTTGATGAAAGTTGATTGATCATGTCTTCTTTTTTCAATACAATATCATTCTTATTTTCTTGATGAAAGACTATAAAGTCATTCAAACTGCCTTTCTCTTTTCTTCAGTGAATCTCCTTAATGGTATTTGTTTTTGAGACTTGTCCTTAATGGCATTTGACCTAATGGTGTGATCTTAAATTTGTAACTCTTTGACCATATAAGACCTTGCCTTAACTGGACAACCCCAAGTATTTAATAAACTAGCAATTGATAATTCTGGAGTCCAATTTATTTTTCGATGGCCTATAAGACCTTGCCTTAACTGGACAACCCCAAATGTGCAAGTGTTTTAAATTAAACTTCTTGCTTATCCAAAGCTCATAAGAGTTTTTGACAATTGCTTCATTTGAAACTTTATTGAGAATTTAAATAGTAGTGTTTAGTGGTTCTTCCTACAGAGATTTTGGTGTATTATAGGATGATTCCATATTTCTTTGGGAAGTTAAGAACTTGGACATTGTTCTCATAATCTGTCATACCTGCTATAGTAATCACCGCCACAATCAGATCCGACTTGTTTTATTCTTTTGCGAGAGTTGATTTTCAACTTCTACCTCATAAGTCTTAAACATGTCTAGTGATTGGAATTTCTTACGAACAATACACAGGTAGCCATAGCAAGAATAATTATCTATAAACGAAATATGTGACTATTGATTGTTCCAAGAGGTCGAAGAGAGTGGTTCACAGATATTCATATCAATTAGTTCTAAAACGTCTAGAGTTCTATTAGCACATAACCTCCTTATGTTTGTCTGTTTTTCCTTAATATAATTAACACAAACATTAAAGTCCATAAAATCAGGGAATCAAGAATTCTTTCTGATACAAGCTATTTCTTTCTCTTTTGAGAGATGTGACTTGATCGCTTGTACCATAATGAAGCAAAATTTTCATGGTTAATTTATGTTTAATATTACATGAATTCACAAGCAAGGTTTCTTTTTAAGATGTAACCAAATTAAGCAAATATTGGTTAACATAATAAGATAAAGAACTGATACCCACAATATTTGTATTAATAAAAAGATCACACTGACTCTTTCCAAATGAATAAGAGTAACCGAATTTGTCCAATATAGAAATAGAGAGTAAATTTCATCTAACAGATGGTACCACAAACTTCTCTTTTAAATTCAAATAATAACCAATCTTTAATAATAACTCAAAAGTTCATATAGCCTCAACTTTAACTATTTTGCCATCCCCTATATAGATGAACCTTTAGGCATCAATTGACTTTCGACTATTCAGCAACCCCACATAGATGTATTTATGTCAGTGGTGGCACTAAAATTTATCCATTAAGTGTGTCTAGGCACTGAAACTAAATTAACCACATAACATACCAAAGTGAGAAGTGTACTTTACTTTACATGTCAAGTGTGGTATTTAATACAATCTCTCTTTGTGTGTCCTAGATTTTCACAAATATAACAATTGGATGATTTATCATTTTCAGGCTATTTTTGTTTCTTTTGAGTCAAACTGATTGTAGCTTCATATTTTTTAACTTGTCCTTAGAGGCACTTGCCAAGTGAGCAATATCGGTTTAATTGCTTTAGCATTTCATCTTCTTACACAAAATATGGAAATGAATCTATTAAGAGTCCACTTCCCATTTTTGGCAGTCATAACTGACCTTAAATTGACTAAATTGTACAGGAGAAGAAGTTAAAACCAAATGCACGAGCAAGTCATAAGATAGCTCAAGCTTTAAGTCCTTCAATTTTGAAGCAAGATATGATCTCTATGATGTCTTCCTTTATGTTTTCATTATCCTTATACTTTAGTGAAACTAAGTTCGCAAAAACCATGCTAGCTTCAACTTTTTGTATTTTGCAAAGCGTTTTTCAATTTCCTCAAAAAATTCTTTGGCAGTAATTACTTTAGTGCCCCTAAATGTCAGTGGAATTCCAAGCTTCATGATCGTAAGACTCATGCGGTTTAAATGATTCCACTTATCCAAGTCCTACTTTTTTATCAACAAAATCTTATCTGTATGAGCAGAGAGTTGTTCAATCCTTAACGTAAGATCCAGATCCATGTAATTGAGAATGATATGAACGGTCCTTAAAATTTGGTTTAATAAGTACATGAATTTAATTGATTAGTTGTCATATATTGTACAAGTAGATGGATTAACCAAATAGAGAGTTTGAACCTAAATAACATGTTTCGCATGGGAATCTGTATTGGTCAATCAATAATTTCAAATAATAATGAGCTCCATCAAAAGAGACAAAGCACAACATTGATATTTAGTCTCTATACACAAAATCATTTTGCAAGTAGTACTCTTGGTGTACTAATCAAACATTGACAATAAATTCAGTCAAACATCAAGTCTATCTTTGAACCAAATGGTTCACATAATGAAAATTTTACTATTGTCACTATATATTATCACATGTGTGCAAATAATTCGACCAAATATTAACCTTCCTTTAAACCGATCAATACCCATATGAATTACCTACACACAACCTTCCTAATATTTCAAATAATCAATTTAGACAAGAGATGTTACTTTAGTAATATGTTACTTCAATTAATTTTATTTTAAAACAATAGTAATCTGAAAGAAATTCTAATACCAAGATTTGAATTTGATTGCCCTTCTTTATCTTTTTATTTTTATTTTTCTTTCTTTTGTTTTAACAACAACAAAAAATACAATTTTGAAAATAATTACAGCACTACAACGCCGACCGACGTCGCATAGACCAGAGTTGCAATTCGTCGTGCTACCTTTTTGTAGCCACGTGGCATCGCGGATGCCTTTAACCTCTTTTTTTGAATTTTTTTCTAGGATTAAAATCCACATCCTAAAATTTAGATTTCCAAAGTATGACAATTCTATAATTCTTGCTTGAAAAATTCTAAATTTCAAAATATATGGCTAAAATTCACATTTCACATTGAAGAATCCTAAATTAATGTATGAACTTCAACCATAAAATACTTCCTTAAATCTCAATGGTTTAACATTGAGCTGGCTGTGATACCACTTGTTGAATATTTTATGAAACTTTAAAATTAGAAACTTTAGAACTTGAGTTCCTTTATACCAAGATCTTTCAGTCAAATCACCAAGAGAATTATGTAATGCGGAACATACCTTAATTCATTGAGAATAATACCTTATTACGGATCTTCTTGAACTGCAATTTTTTCAGTTTGGCTTCTTTATTTTTAATCTTGAATTTTGCCTCCTTTGGTTCTAGTTCTTGGTTCTACTTCTTGATCCATAATCTTGATTCTTGATTGTGGGTATTGAATCTTCCTTTTCAATATACTTTCTCTTAATCATTCTTATGTTTATGTGAAGCATAAAGAATGAGAAGTCGCATGTTAATTGGGGGCCATAACCCTATTTTATATTTTCATATGTATTTTCGTCCATCAAGGAAACACAATCTTTATAGATCTAATCTTTACAAATATAATATGACCTACACTTTTACTTAATTCTTTATTAGATTTGTCATGGACGTTCGCTTCAAGATCTTCGAAACGGTGATTTCTAGACTCAATTTTATGTTACCTTTCTTTGCTAAACAACCAATCCAAACAGTTTTATCCCACAACCAATATATTCATCTCAATTGCTTCTCTATCTCACCCATAAAGGACAAGATAAAGTTCATGATTTCTAGACCACAAAGGCACAAAAAAAAAAAAGAGGCAAGAGAAGGTATCAAAATATACAAGATGAAGGCACCGATTTTCTCTCCAACAGGCAGTTGATTTTCAACAAAGGAATAGCCACGTTTTTTCTCTTCTTGCTCACATAGAAATCACACACTAAACTATTAGGGCAAAGACAACATATATATAGGTTAGGTATAGCTTTAGTTAGACCAATAAAAGGGTTAAATGGACTAAGATTCAAAGCCATCCAAGAGATAATATATATGGACCATGAGAAGCATTAATTTCTTAAACTGCTTGCAATGGTCTATGTTGTTTTCGTGTCGAGCTTTGGACTTGGTTATTAGTAACAATTTCATTCATCGGTCAATGCCTATGAAATTTAATCCGACATTTACATCATAGTACGAGATTCATTGAATATCAAAACCCAACAAGACCACTTTAAATTTTGGGTTTAACTTTAAGATAACATTTATACACAATTAGTTACATATATAGGCCCATATGACAAATTAATACTTTTCCCAACAATGGCCACCAATCTAGACAATAGACTCTTTTGGATAATATATTAAGTTTTAGGTCATGAGTTGTTTTTTTCCACATCATTGTTCAATGAACCCCAGTTATCTTTCCTAGAATCATCCACAATAATCCTCATTCATTATACTAATTTTAACTGTATATACATTTACATGTAGCAGATATATGTAAATGTTACCAATTTACATGTAGCATGTCTATGCCCTCTTTTACATGGATTTGCAGAAGGAGTCCATGACATACTCATATTCATACTCCGTGAGAGGAATGATATTGAATACAAAAGCTTTTAAATTTATGCAAGTGTTCCTTTTGTGCTAATTTCTGGCAAAGTCGAGAGTCTAAACGTGAAATATTACTCATTTTTACTTTACATTTCTTAGTATCTTAAAAGCGATTATCTTCTCTAATTTATAGAATACTTGTACATGGACTCGCGTATTCTTTATGGGTTTATTCGCTCTGAATACTATAGTTGGTCCATATTGATTTAATTAAAGTTTGTTCTGGTGTGGACTTTGAGCACTTAAATTATAGAATAATGCTACTTTTACATAATGAAGTTACATAGCGATTTACATACACATAATGTGTCAAAAAGAAAGTATGGAGGATTTTTTTTTTGGTTGAATAAATTCTAACATAATTATATCTCACCATATCATGTGTATGTAAATCATTAAATAAATCATTATGTACATATAACATAATTGAAAATTATATGATTCCCAATTTTGTCCATATCAAGAAGCATGTATTCAAAATAGAGTAATGATACTTGTATATAATGAAGTTACATACCGATGATATGTCAAAAAATAGAGGAGAGGTTTTTATTTTTTTTTTATTTTTTTTTTGACGAAATTCAGACCCTATCATAAATCTCACTACATCACGTATATATAAATTATTCCGTAAAGCATTATGTACATATAGTACAACCGTTCCAAATATATGAGTAGCTTTGTTGATAGTCGTTCAAAAAGTTAATTTGATTCATAAATAGAAAGATTTTACCAGTACTTATCTTAAAACTTGTGGAATTTTAGTGTCCATCGCCAAAACTAATGTTAAATTAGGCTATGTTTGAGCCGCATTTTTTTTTCAAAAAAATACATTATTAAACAGTTATTTGATATCATTTCAATCACACATTCTTCAATAAAATAATATTATACGCAAATCAAAAACTTTTTATTTTTATTTTTTTAACTACACATTTTTCATCAATACACTATTCAAAAATGCATTATTAAGAATATAATATGGCTCAAACAATGGCTAAATTATATATGAGTCACCTTGAAGAGCTTTAGTCCAAGTTTGATGTCCCGAATTGGATGTTTCCTTGACTATTCAATATATTTTTATCATCTTGTAAGGTCACTTCTCCGTAGCAAATGTGAAGATGTTGTCAAGACAATATTAACGAGTCAAAGTGTCAAAAATGTATTTACATCTTATTTGGTAAAAATAGATGGCGTTCCGAGGTGTCAAAAATGTATTAAATGACAACACACAATTCTAATGGCCCACGTCGAAAAAGCTGAATTGAAATCGATCCATCAATCATGTGAATAAATTTGGGGTCTTTAGATAAGTAACTCAGTTTCTTTCCCTATCCTTATTTTACAGGAAAAATTAAAAAACTTTAAATTAGTTCAATTAATCCTGGATTTTATACTACCATTACATTCTAGAGGAACTAATTCTGGGGATAGATGGTAAATTCAAACTCAAAATAATTGATCATCCATTCACAAGCGAATTCGGATGTAACAGCTGGAGGTATTGTAAGAGTTTTTATTTCGTCAAATTCTCTGTTACACATCATTCTTCATAAGCTCCATTCTACACTTTTGTGTGTTACTTTGTTCATAGGAAGCCATCTTTGAAATCAATTGACGGCACTGTCGAATTTCACCAAAAATGCTGCTTTGGATATAATGTAAATGCTTTTTTATTCAAATTAACTAAACGAAACAAGAAGTAAATTAATATTGCATCCAGTTAGTTCTAAATTCATAAAGGTGACACTGGTTAACAATGTTTGCAGAGGTTGCTTAGGTATACTCAAACTTAACGTAACTAGGCATTGAACTAGATGATAAGTAACCGTAACCCTTGGATAATCATGTATAATATACAGTAAAAAGTTAGAAAAAAACGAATTTTGAATTAATCATGCATTAAATGAAAATTTACCAAAGAAAAAAGTTTTTTCAATTTTTTTTTTTTTTTTTTTTTTGGGTGATAGCATATATCCTTACTACACAACAGTTAGAAAGACATAGAGCACGCAGGATACTAACATGAAATTGGAAGAAGAAGTAAGTCAAGTAACAAGAGGAGACATGTAGTATGAGAGAGAGAGAGAGAGAGAGAGAGAGAGAGAGAGAGAGAGAGAAGTAAGTCAAGTAACAAGAGGAGACATGTAGGATGAGAGAGAGAGAGAGAGAGAGAGAGTTTTATTAAATCAGGATCTTTCAATATCGACTTTTCTCAATATAAGTAAAGATTAGATTAAATCCATAATAATTAGAGAAACTCATTTTGATTTTTTAAATTAATCGAGAAGTATGAAAGCATAAAATAAAATAAAATAAAATAAAAAAGGTGATTATGCAACAAATAGGGATCAATACATAAATTCTAGTTCTAAAGCTAACATTTCATAAATAACAAATTTACTAAAATATTTCAAAAATCGGGTGGTAAATAAATTTATTAAAAATTTAAATTATAATATAATATAGATTAATTATTTCCACCCCCATGTCACCTCACTCCACTACACCACCTTCCCTCTACCTTTCCACCGAAGATGGCCATCGGCTTTGGCGACCACTTCAACGACTGCTTCGGTTTCGGTGATAGAAAAGTCTGTTGAAAAAGATTGGCAAATAATAGTGTCACCGTAATTTATATTGGGGCAGAGTAACGACGTTTGGATGATTTTGAATGGTCGAGGCAAGAGTTCGACTCTTTCTCTTTAAAACGATAATGCCCCGCACTGGTGCTGACGGTATTGCAGCACTCGTTTCCCAAGATACAACGACCTCGTCTTATAATAGTAGCACTCCAAATTACAAAACCTGACGAGCCCGTAAAGTTTAGATCTCTCCATACACACTGGATGACTGAAATGCACGAAAAGTAATTTTCGAAGACTGAATTATAAAAGCAGAATTTATGCAGGGACAAAGGGATAATTTCGGGAGAGTAGAAAATCAATTCTGATTTTGGAATGAATAAAAAGCGGGGTATGGGGGCCTATTTATAGATGTTGAAAGGTTGTGTCCCAGCAGACACAACTGCCGAAAAGTTGTGTCCAAAAGACACAAACAGTTTGGACAGTCAACCGCCACTTTGGACAGTCAACCACCACTTGGACAGTCAACCGCCACAACCCGCCAAATTCTAGAAGCACCGCACCACGTGTCACATATAGAAAATTCAGGAAAGAAAAAATTAATAACATAAAATATATTATTTTTATAATAATAAAATAATATAATTTAATGTTATTTTACCAAAAAATATATAACAGCTTGGCCCAAGCCCAAGACCCACGACCCACGACCGTGCCGTGTCGAGCCGAGCTGGTCGATCGGACGGACGGTGGCGACGGCGCGCGCGTGTGGGCTTTGGCTTAATCTACTAGCGTGTAGGTTCTCTCCCCCTCAAAGACTATTGGTACCCCTTGGGGCCCAAACCTAAGTCCCAAACTTGAGTTATATAAGGTGGTTTATATTATTCTAATTTTTCTATGTGGGATTGGTATTTTTCAATTTTTCACCTATTATATTTCAACATTAAGTGAGCATCTTTTGGCCTTAATTTCTCATTCACCCTAAATTGGTTTTGAGAAAATAAATTTACCATATTAATCTACTCATGGAGTAGAGCACATTCGGCCAAAGAAATTTTTTTTCCGATTAACGGGACCCACTAAATTAATTGGTCAAAAGTTGGTCAAACCAACTAATTAAACCCAATTTTCCAACAAAGTCTCCAAAAATTGAAAAAAAAATCTCTTTCTATACTCCACTGTAGAAAAATCTCTAAATATTTATCTATGACCAGATTTCTTGTTTGTGACTATACATGTGTTTTATGTGACTATTTGTGATCAAACTTGTTTTCGCTATGACTGTAGGTGACGGTCTAATTTGTAACTATATGTGACTAATTCACCAACTTATGTTATCTGTGATTAACTGTGACCAAAATTGTTTTTGATATGACTAACTTTGACCAAATTTGTATTCAGTGTGACTGTTTGTGATTAAGTCAATTTTAACTGTGACCAAGTCATAACCGATCACAATTAACAAAACATTGGTCACAAACTGTCACAACAAACACATACTTAGTTACGTGGTCGACACAAACAAATCTGCACACAAATCAGTACATGCACCAGACACAGGTCCGCACACAAACCACAATCCACCACCATCACAAACCCATTACTAACACAATTTACCACTACCACAACTCAAAATAGCAACCCAAATGCAAGTAGAAACCAAATAGAGAAGCCAAAATAAAATATGTTCAACTCAAATCCCAAACCTACGATTTCGAATGCCCACATAACAAATTTTTGAGCCATAATGCAGACACATACACGTACCAGCCACACTGGGAAAGGATCAACCACCACACTACAACCACAATCTCCACCTGCACAAACACCATCATCACCACCCACAAAACAACCACCAACAATCGCCAAGCGATGTGCTCAAACCGCACTACAGATCGACACCATAACAACAATGAAGAGAGAAAGAGAGAAAGAGAGAAAGGATGGCGTCGTAGCGTCATAGATCGATGAGTGGTAGTCACATTATCGCAGTAGCATCATCGCCGTCGAGGCACTAGATAGTACAATGAAGAGAGAGAGGGGAGAGAGAGAGAGAGAGAGAGAGAGAGAGAGAGAGAGAGAGAGAGAGATGATATTTGGGAGTGCGGGAGGGGGATTGAATTTGGGGATGAGTGGGTTTGTTATAATAAATCTGTCATTATTAAATTAATAATTCTTAATTAGCACTTGATTTATGAAATTAAGACTAATTTCCCTTGTTTATGAAAATTAGTCTTTAAATTTAGGTTTCCAAGTAATTTTCCCCAACAAATACTCGTAATTTTTAAACTTTAAAATAAATCTAGTGGAAATTATGCCACCTACCTTATTTTTAATAAATATTTGGACAATTCGTTGTAACTTTTTTTTCTCCAATAAATACTGCAAATCATAGTAAAAACAAAAAAATAAAACATGATAACTAAATCAAAAAGGATAATAATTTAGGTAACTTAATTTACTCCAACAAGCATGCCCTTATAGTAATCTATTGATTAATCTAGAAATCCCTAAAAATTTGTCAGTTCATCTTCTTCCCGAATCTTCTTCATTGAGAATTGCCTTCCTCCCTCCCAAAATCCCCTAAAACATCTTTCACAAATTGATCTTCGTACTCAAGTTGTAATCATTAGTAATATCATGCAAAGATTGCAAAACATGTTATTTTCACGAATTGTTTAATGCCCAAACATGGAGACATATTACAAGACCAAAATCCGTCCTTCAATTTCTGAAATTGATTACCAGAATTGCAAACATTCAAACCACACATTCTTATTTAAAAGATTTTATATTATTCAATAACAATTTATATATATAACCAAATTCAAAAATTTTGATAAATTCGTGAATGAAATACAACTTGTTGAAAAACATATTTAGTTCTACGACATTATTGCAAGATTTCGACTTCAAATTTTAAAATATTTTATCCAAATTTCCCTAGTTCTCACTTCTAGTTGAGCGAAGAAACTACGGTGTGTTTAAGCTATGGATGCCATTGATATTCTTTACCCATCCTCAGTCTTTTTGAATTTCTTTTCTATTCTTGGAAGAGACATTAAATGTGAGGAATGAAGTGTGCATTATTCAAAAGATTTCAGTTAAAATTTGTTATTTGGGTTTTATTATTAGAAGTTAGTATTTTTTTTTATTTCATATTAAAAAAAGTATTTTTAACTATTTAAATATTACGTAGAAAAAATGAAATAATATTTTGTCATAATGCATAAATGAATTTTTCCCATAAATCTACTTAAGAAAATAAGGTACAGGCCTTAATTACATTACAACTTTTGGGCCAGACCTTGAGCCTGCGTTAAGGCCCAATAAACTGCCCAAACGAGTCAATTCTTGGTGTCCACAAAAGTCTTTCGTTAATCTCTCTCTTTTTCATTTTAAAATATAATTAAATATGATTACCAAAAGTTTCAACATAACTTATTTTTAAGGAAGCATTTGGTACATCATATAGGAAAATTTATTATAGTTCAACGATTTGTGTTGAAAAATATCCAAATCATTTGTATCCGACCAGCTAACCCTATCATATCCAATCTATATTAAATTAACCCATCTCATCATGTGAATTATATATTACTTATAAGGGAAATGCTACTGTGACATGGGCCTTGATAGGCCCCTATTTGTTTAGCATTTTTGTACTTATAATTGAATTGATGAATACTAAGGAAAACAATATATGAGTTTACTTGAAATAAAAAATAAAATTAAAAAGTTTAACTAAAAAAGTTACTCAAAATTAAAAAAAAAATTTCCACAAATAAAAAGCCGCCTACAAGTTACAAGTCAAAAATTCATTTTTGTTATAAACTAGAGAAAAAGATAGAATAAAAGAGATAAGCTAATAAATTTTTATGTTTTATTAAGAACCAATACCCCATATATATAGAGAAGAATTAGAGTTATAAAATATACTACAGACATAATGACTTGCAGGGATATATATGGTACTCATAAATACTATTATATTTACAACACTCCTCATTGAATGATTATTTACATAATAATTATATCATTAAAATATTATTGGGCAAAAATGCTAACAAATGAAAAAAAAAAGAGAAAAAAAAATAATTTAGAGTAATGAAATGTTGCTTTGATAGAACCTTTTCAAGAAATTCTAGTATGACAAAACTTGACCGTAAGATAAAGAGTACGACAGCTTCCCTGGTTTCAAATTCATCCTTATTTGGTACGTCAATATCTTCAACATTACAATTTTTGGTGAATTATGTTTTACATTATCTTATATAGCTATCAAATAACACTATTTTCATACGAGATATTTATCAACCTTTGATAGTAACAAGATAATTTACAAAGTAGCTCTTGTTAATCTCTTTAAGAGTTTCAAGATGAAATCAAAATATTACATTCTTAATATATACCAAATGAAATCGAAATATTACATTCTTAATATTATTTCTAAATGTTCATGGCCTAGTTTTTCGTTTCTTAATGGTGTGCGAAATGATTAACCATAGCAAAAGATACAATGTATTTAAGTAGGTCGTTCTAAATTAGTATTTCGAAAATTTTGATAATATGCTAACTTTTAAAATTTGTCAATGATCGTATACTATCCAAATCTACAAATCGCTTGCATCATCTAGAAGTTCGTTGTGAAAACTACATCGTAGTTATATCGAATTATCTAATCAGATATCGAAAATAATTAAATATGCATCAAACGTACGTATTAAAAGAGACGTTTAACTCGTCTTTTTAAAAAAAATCAATTATTTCATTAACGTTTATTATTTTTTCACGATAAATTTTTCAATACAATTTACATCATTTTATTAGGAAATTTTACATTAAATATGATGTCAAAAATTCTAAAATCGTTATGGATTAAATGTAATTTGAATTACATTCAAATTATTTTTTTGTTAAACTTAAATTTCATTTACTTCTTACGTCCAATTTGATTTTCTCGTCGTTAGTTCAACATCCATAAATAACATGATAAACAAAACTATACATGTAGCAAAATTCATTTAACAATATTGGTAATGATAGAATTATAAGACACTTTCAAGATGTCAAAATACGTATTAACTTATTTTTATAAATATTATAATGTTTTAAAAAATTACACATTATTTTTGGAGCTAAGCACAACTCGCAAGGATGAACTCGAAAGTGACCGCACCCTCACATGCTCAGTAGGTTCTCCGTGAATAAAATAATCCCAGCCTCATGTGTGTATGTTGTGTCAACCCCGCAGTCATTCATGTGAATACTGTAGTACGATTTTAATTTTTGACCCCACAACCCAAAACGACTGGGCCCGCCCCTGCACCGAAAGTTTCAAATCTTTCACAATCTAAGTGGTTTATACATTCAAATATCACATAAGCCCCTGTTTGAAGGAAATTTTTTGGGAGAAGAAAAGTAATTTTTTGAACCCTTTTTGGTCACCTGGGACCCACATAAGAGTGTCTGCTTTTGAATGCTAACAATAGGAAAATTAATTTTTCTGCCCAAAAAATGTCCTCCAAACAGGCGGTAAATGTCTTCGTTGGATTTTCCTCATGAAAAACAAATCTAAAGCAATCCCAATGGTGCAAAACTTTTTTAACATGGTCTACACACAATTTCAAACAAAATTTTAGATATATGGGTCAGATAATGTTATTGATTATTTTGCCGCTATTTGGCCCCTATTAAATTACATTACATTATATTTTTCTCTCTTATTTTCAATCACACAATCTTCCATAAAATAATATTACACGTAAATTAAAAAAATTTCTTTCTTTTTTCAACCACTCATTTTTTTAAAAAACACTATTCTACCCATTTTCATTTTCAAAAAATGGGGACCAAATAGGGGCTTTAATTCAGTATTACGTCCATTCTTCCTAGAAAAGGAAACTGTTCATCAATGTTGTTGCATTGAAACTCCTCAAGAAAATGAGGCAGTGGAGAGAAAAAAATAGACGCCTTTTAGAAATTGATAAGGCCTTTATGTTTGGATCAAATACGCCTAAGTTATATTAGAGAGATGTCATATTGATTGCCACATACCTAATTAATAGGTTATCATCCAAGGTCCTTCAATATAAGACACATATTTCTCTCTTAACCAACTTCCACCCTTATGTTCATCCAAACTTGTCTAGTGTTCCGAAAAAATAATGTTGGTGGTACAAAATGACACCAAAATGGACACCCGGCACCTCGGTATTGGCCGAGGTACAAGCGGGCCCCGGCGTGGTAGGCACCTCGGCCAATACTGAGATGTCGGGTGTCCATTTTGGTGTTGTACCCATAGCAAAACCGGTTCCAAAATACGGCAACCGGAATGTGTACAGCCATATATAATTGAAACAGGTCCTTATGTTGAAGCTACTACTGAACGTCATCAAACTGGAGTCTACAAAAGAAGAAAAAATCAAAACGTAGAGACTAAATCCACCTTACATGGTCAAAAATTCTAAACTTGAGAAAAATCTTCAAAGCCTAGGTAATTTGAATCTCAAGAACATATTAACTCGAATGATTTGCCTATAACTTTAAGGGAATTTGGATATGTACTTGACACCATATTTTCCAATGTAGAATATTACTCTAGGTAATTTCATGTGCATAAAAACTTTATATTTTAATCTAAGTGTAGAAAAAATATCAAAGAACATTTAGTAGGCTATATGATCAATCTGAGATGGGAATTAGCTATAATGGAAGAAACTATAGCTTTAGAATTGGACAAGACATGGAAAATCGTGCAATCACCAATACGGAAGATAACAATTGGGTGCAAATGGATGAATAATTACAAAAGAAAACCAAAAAGTCTCACAAAGAGTCGCCCCACTGTGGGACCTGATGTAATAAAAATTGACAAAAAAAATCCGATCCATGCAGCCATGTGTGAGACCTTTGTGAGCTGGGGTTTTGTACAGCAAGTTTGGTTCACAAATGGATATTTGCTATCAAGTATAATGCTAATGGCACAATAAGTAATTATAAAGCAAGATTTGTGGCCAAGGATTCACACAAAAATAACGAGTCGACTTCTAAAAAACATTTACTCCGGTTGCAAAGTTAACATCACCAGATTTCTTCTTTCTTTGGCAGTATAGACGTAAAAGATGCTTTTTTAAATGGTGAATTGAAGAAGAAGATTTATGAATACTCTTCCAAGATTTAAAGATGCAGTTAAGAAGGGCAAGACTAGCTAGCTCAAAAAGTCCATATATGGATTGAGGCAATCTCAAAGAGCTCGATTTGGTAAATTCACAAGGCATGTAGGGAGTCTTGGTTATTCTCAAGGAAACACTGATCATAATTTGTTTCTTAAGTTTGATTGTAGTGGGTAAATTACTATTAATGTAGTATATGTGGATGACATCATTATAACTGGTAATGATGAAGAGGAGATGAAGAAGTTGAAAGCACATTTAGCACGAGAGTTTGAAATAAAAGACTTGGACAAGTTACGATATTTCTTAGGAATGAAAATTGCAAGAACAAATAATGAATTATTGTGTCACATGCAAGTATACTTTTGATCTAATGGAAGAAACTGACATATTAGTATGTAAACCAGTGGATACGCCTATAGATACTAATCAGAAACTGGGACTAAATGAAAGAAGTACTTGTACGGATAAAGGGATATACCGTGGCTTGGTGGAAATTTTTTCGACATTTTTTTACACAGTATTTGCCTGGTTACATGGTATAATCACTAAGATTTTTGTCAGAGATGAATATAGGAATGATAATGCCGTTAAACCTTGATGACTATTTTGCCTTTAGATGCAATTTGAAATGTACTCGTGAGAGCCACCTACGAAAGATATTGAAGGGCAGAAATGGAAAGTGTGAAAAATCAAAATTGAACTAACAGCCCAAACGCATATGAGTTGATTGCCACCATCCTTTTTGTCTAACATGGGGCCCACACTTGCTGAAAAATGGTTGGAAAAAAATGGGTAAAGAATGGCGCCAATCGGGGCTATAAGTCTAATAAGTCAATTCATGTATACTCTAAGCAAACAATTCTAGAAGCTGCATACAGATTCTTTAGTATTTAAAATGAGCACCAGTGAAAGGACTATTATTCAAAAAGCATATTGAAAAAAGTATTGAGTGCTGCTCAGAGTGACTATGACCTGTATTAGATCTAAAACTGAGCTACAAAATTTCAAATCGGATTACTATATCAAAAAAAAAAAATTTACAGATAAAAAACTGGTTTTTTATCAAAAAAAAAAAATAACTTAAAAAAATGTTATTTGGTTCTGCTCTGGTTCTACCGATTAAAGGGAAAAATGTCCATCCCTAGATATTCTTATAAAGGAAAAGTTAAACATAAATTCGATCAACTCACAAGTAAACTGGGCATAAAAAACATCTTTGCATCCACTTAAGGGGATAGTGGAAAAAGATATGCTAATTTATTCTTCATATGTTTATCCAAAAAGATACAGTTAAGGAAGCTTGCTCCAAGTTCTTTGAATTGGTATTTTTGGGCTCGTTCCCACGTTACCTTTTACTACCTACAACTAATTTGAAACCACTCAACTCGCAATCAACATATTTACCTCGATTGCTTATCAACCTTACCCATAAAGAACAAGATAGATGGTATTGATTTTTAGTCACAAAGGCAAGGAAAAACATTGAAGAAGGCACAAAGAGGTGGACTAAAATTAAGGGCAGCCACACATTTGTTTAAGCACAACGACAGTCAAGATTTTTCTTTTTTTTTTTTTTTTTTCTCACAAAGCGCACACACCAAAAAGGGCTAGTAACAAACATTATATATATAGGGATATGTTAGACTCTAATTAGAGGGGTTAATTGGGTAAAGACTCGAGTCGTTCAATAGATATTCATATGGATAGTGAGCAACACTAATTTATTAAGCGAGTCCATGATGTTTTTAGGTCAGGCCTTTAAACTTTGTTGTTGATAATCAATTCACACATTAGTTAAGGCCTGTGAAAATATAATTCGACCATTTAACATCATCGTCCGAGATTTATTGAGCATCAAAACCCAACAAATATCTACTTTGATACCCAATCAACCTGCTAGCAACTAAAACTCAAAATTTATACTTGCATAATCAAGGAAACTAAATAAAATTGATATTACAGGTCCTACCTCATATTTCAAACCCAAAATACATACCACACTTGCTCAATGTACTCACCAATGCTAAGGTCAAATAATACTCAAGTAGAAATTAGGTAATCTTAGTAATCGATCAAGACCATATAAACATGTGATGAATATATAACATAGGATAACATAGAGATCTTTTCAAACACAGAATTTTAGATTAACAAGAAGTTAATCAATCAAATCAATGAAAATGGCCATAACGCATACAACAGATTCATAAATGACCTCACGAAAACATCTCACCAAACATATATCCTATTTTGTGTTGTTCACACCTCTAGATAGAGGATTCTAACATTTAATCACATCACGCTCGTGATCCAAATGATACTCTCTACATCCCGTGCATATCACAATTGCATCCTGAGGCATCTATATTCTATATTATCAAAAACCATGCAACACACTTAATGCTAATGCATCCTAACCCACTATGCATACAAACACATTACAAAAGTAACTAGATTGCTCTCAAATTCAAGCAAATGCACATATCAAACATATTAAAATGTAACATATAATCATGCAACAGAATTATGCACTTGTATGCATGTAGAAAGTATTATACACAGATGTATATGCAGTAACTAGATTTGTTCTCAATAACCCTCACTAGAGTCATCACTAGACCCAATAGCAACATTAGCTTCACCTCTCACATTACCCTTATCATTTTTCTTAGGACAATCACTTATAAAGTATTCAGACTTACCACAGCTCTAACACCGCTTACCATCGGACTTGTCCCAATCCCTACTATTCTTCTTATCGCCTTCATCGCTTGAATTGCTACTGTCTTGAGTCTCACTTAGACTCATTTGCATTAATTTCATTTTACTCCTCATATGTACCTTACCACTTCTCTTATAGTCTCTTTCACCCTTAATCTCTATCTTTTTACTCCTAAGAGAAGCTATGACAATGTCGGGTATTAAGGTGTCCCTACTAGATTTAATTGCATTCTTAACTTCTCAACATGAATCAGAACAACATTTGAACATATGGACCGTGAGCAATATTAACTTTTTAAACTACATTCAACGGTCCACGTTGTTTTCGGGTTGGATTTTTAGACTTGATTGTTGATAATCAATTCACACATTGACCGACACGTGTAAAAATATGATCCGACAGTTTAACACCATCATCCGGAGTCTATTGGGTATCAAACCCATCAGATGCATTATCTAGTCCGAAGGTTAAGGAATTAGTTTAAATATTAAAAATTTTGTAAATCACAACTATATCATCTTTAATTTTTATTGTTGTGATGTTCGTTAGATCATATAGTTTATATTTGTACCTCCTGATTAATGAACTGAAGTATCTCATAGATCAGATTATTCAAATACATATGTTTACTTTTCTTTAATAATATCTTCATTCCTTTCTTGGGCTAATTCTTATTGAGATGTTGCTGCAAAATCTAGATAAAATCACAAGAATCTACTAGCCTGCTCCGTCCAATATCGATATACTAACAACAAAAAAGCTCCAAGCTTGACTAATCGACATGATCTAAAAACAAATTTAACGTTATGAACATATATTCTTCATGGTTATTATTATTATTATTATTATTATTATTATTACCAAATAAATTAAGCTTTCATTTTCATGAATATTAGTATCAAAGTTTCAAATTATTTAAATACGCTTATTTATTGAACTATAATTGTTTGAGTAAAGAAATATCTCACAACATCCCTATAAAATTACATACAACACATGATACATACTCTAATATGTAGAAAAAATTACATATAAACACAAAATTCACTTAAGAAATTACATGCTATCTCCTCCCTACTTTTATCCTCAATCATGTCTCACCTAATCCTATCCATCTTCATTCAGCCCCTGTTTGGCCCTCATTTTGGGGAAATGAAAATTGGTGGAATAATATTTTTTTGAAAAATTAGTGATTGAAAAAGAAAGAAAAATTTTCGATTTATGTATAATATTATTTAATGGAAGATTGTGTGATTAAAAATAAAGAAAAAAATAAAATGTAATTGAAATTGAAATTAATGAAGGCAAAAAAGGGCTCAATATGGACATGTCTAAGTGCATAACTCTAAATCCTCAAGATAAAGTAGGATTCTAAATTGTACTAAAGATTTCATTCATACTGTTTACTTGTTTGTCTCATCAGAGTACCATTTTTTCTTCCTCAATCAAAGGGACTAAAGTCTCGACCACGTGTAAGTTCTACTACGTGGACCCTCTTAGTACTACACGACAATACTATACTGTCGTGAATGTTAACGTGAGAAAAATTCAACACCGGTGATTACAACTAAGTACCTGTTTGTCTACCATTATTTTGAATTTTTTTTTTCAAACTAATTTTTAACCATACTTTTGACACAAAAATACTTCACACGTGAATTCAAAATTTTTTTTCCCACACTTCTTAACCAGGGACCGACACTGACAGTTGAAATTAGGGGTACAATCAAACTTGCCAAAAAATTGTGAATAATTTTTCAATCGAAAATTTATATCCAAAAATTTACATGGGTACGACTTTTGCGAATGTAAAATTTTAAAAAATTTTGATATCATATCCCATGTGAAATTTTTTTAAGCTATCAAAATTTTTTTAATAAAATGATGTATATTATATTGAGAAAAAAAATAGTAATTAATTTTTTTTAAAGAGAATACAAGTTATACGTCTCTTTTTAATAAGCAAGTTTTGATTCATCTTTAACTGTTTTCGATATCTATTTGGACTATTCGGTATATCTATGATGTAGTTCTTGGATGAGCTTCAAGATAACATAGACGATTTGTGGACTCGGCTAACGTACAATAATCGAATTTTTTTTAAAGTTAGCATGTTATCAAAATTCTCGAAATATTAGTTTGGAATGATATACTTTAACAAGCTGTAACATTTATTAATGTTGATCGTTTCAAATACTATTAAAAATGTAGAAAAGTAGGCCGTGAATACTTCGAAATGATATTAAAAATGCAATATTTTGATTTCAATTTGACATTTCATAGTGACTTCAAAAATCGAGGCAAAAACATAAAAATTTGAAGGAAAAAAAAAACCAAAGTTGGGGGGTCACGTGACCCATTGCCCACCCCCGTATCTGTATCTACTTTTAACCATGGGCGGAGCCATGCACAGTCCAGTGCAGGCAAATGCCCGCACTGGACTTTTGGCCCAAGCCCATGGTTAATTTTTTTTTTTTTTTTTTATAGGTATGTTTTTCATTTATTTAAAGTCTAACCCATATACTAATTTGGCCCAACTCCAAGTGCACGGTAACATTTTCTGACTCTCTTCCTTCAACAAGAAATTAAAAATTTTTCTTTAAATCTGCTCTCGTTTTGAAATATTTTCAAAGTTCATTTCTTTCCTAAAACCCACATGTTTTTGGGCCTTCAAATTTGCAGTAAAAATTTTCTTGATCATGTGCTTTTTCTTTTTAATATTAAGGATTTTGATTATGTGAATGTTGAATATTGATAATATTTGTGATCGATTCTTGAAATTTTGATTATTGTCAATTATTTAAACAATTAGTAATGACTTTATGGTGTTCTAGCAATTTGTAAAAATTAGTAGTTCTTTTCTTATCAATTAGTACTTAATTGTCACTTGTCATTTATTTTAGTGAGAAGTGTCAATGTAGAGTTCTTTAAAAGAAAATATTTCGTAGAAAATGTTGATGTGAAGATATCGAATAAAATAAATTTTGATGTTGCACAACTTGCTATAGATCCTAAAATAAGGAAGTAGATAATTATCTTATTAGTATTGTCGTTATGTTATTTTTAGCATTATCATAATATCATTAAATCCATAATCGAAAAGTTCGACTTTGATTAAATTTTGCCTGCACTGGACAAAATTCTTGGTTCCGCCCTGCTTTTAACTATACATTCTTCAAAATTTCACTATCTTAAAACTCATTTTCATTGAATGATACTAGGCAACTAGATGCCAAAATAAAACGTAACGCAATTACTAACACATTTCCTGTTACTTCAAGTTACATTCATATAATATATATGTCGGTTCCATAAAATGCTAAAAGTAATGTTAAAAGAAACAATATATTATAGTTAGTGTTTCTACAGGATCAATCAAAACTTGCGAAGAAAGTAATTATCATTTCTTTATTATCAAGTTCAATGAATTATAGCCTGGTTTTTCAAAGTTGTGGTTTGTTAATTTTCAACAACTCTCACCTAATATTCCGCATGTCCCTCTCTAATTAACAACACTCAATTGTAATTGATTGCTTCAAGTTGGCCCTTCATTTCACTGTAAACATAAAAAATGGCTTGTTTGTACGTCAAGATCTTCGTTTATATTGAAGTCCTTATCCAGTTGTGATCAAAGAAAATCATATCACCATCAGTAATACTGTTTCTCCCATTCTCGATAACTTTGACACATTCTCGAGCCGACATACTCTCAGTTGAATAGTATTAATCAAGAAAGATACGCGCTTACACGGTCGGGACGAATATTAAGAAATTGACTGTGACAATGCAGGCAACATATGTAGATTGCTGAATTATTCTACCAAAATAAACCAGCAGAAGTGTAGAAAAAATAATTGTTTTCACCATTATTTTAGCTTAATTTTAGTATGATCTAACTTTACAAATTAAAAAATATTAATTTGACTAAAGTATTTAATAATGGGAATTTGACTTAAATATTTAATAATGTTGATAACTTAATGCCTCCAGCTTGCATAGTTGTTTATGCATGGAAGAAGTGTAGAAAAAATAATTGTTTTCACCATTATTTTAGCTTAATTTTAGTATGATCTAACTTTACAAATTCAAAAATATTAATTTGACTAAAGTATTTAATAATGTGAATTTGACTTAAAGTATTTAATAATGTTGATAACTTAATGCCTCCAGCTTGCATAGTTTTTTATGCATGGAAGAAACGCGGGATCCTCCGTCTATATATTAAGAACATCATTCGTCGGTAATTAATCTAATCAAATTCGTTAAAACACAATGTTTTCTTCTATTTCTTTCTTGGCAATATTATTGTCAACTTCTTTTCTACTACTTCATAGATCAGAAGCTCAGCTGAATTCGACGTTTTATTCGAGTACATGTCCAAATGTTTCTAATATTGTTCAAGGTGTGATTCAGCAGGCTTTACAGTCTGATCCACGCATTGGCGCCAGCCTCATAAGACTTCATTTTCATGATTGCTTTGTTCAGGTCTTACTCTTAACTCACTTCCTCAATATTTATTTGATTTTCTCTTGTTTGAAAATTTTCTGAACTAATTTGATCATTTTAAAAAAATTTAAATCAGGGGTGCGATGCTTCGATTTTGTTAGATAACAACGGGACTATACGGAGCGAGAAAGATTCAGGTGCAAATACTAACTCAACTCGTGGCTTCAACGTAGTGGACAACATTAAGACTGCTGTTGAGAGTTCTTGCCCTGGTGTTGTGTCATGTGCAGACATTTTAGCTCTTTCTGCTGAAGCTTCTGTTTCTCTGGTATACATCCATCATATATCAAATTTAATTTTTAGATGCAATTCGAAACTAAGGAATTCAAGTGAAAATCTTAATAACACAATTTTTGGAATCCACAAAATTATAAAAAATTAAACTCATGAAATTTTATTAATGTAAGATGTCCAAAAATGAATTATTTGCCATTTATTTATAAGGTTTACATGAAAACCTAGGGATTTTGATAATTGATTTTTTTACCGTTAGAGATAAAATAGGTTTTACGTGTGAGAGAAGAATTAAAAAATTATGGCTGGAATAGTAAAATAATGATTAAAAAATTGATTTTAATTGGCTTAAAATCTATTCCTAACAAGCACTTAAATGAATTAAAATTGAAAAAAGTTTGAAATAAACTAAATGACAAGAATAACATCAAAATTTTAAAAGTAGTTTTTGAGTTCTCAACGTACTCGGATGACTAAAATCCATCATTTATCATAGCAAGGTGGTGAGTTCAATCCGGCTTTTCGTTCTCTTCCTAAAAGGGTATGATGGGCCTAAATTGGAACTTGAACGTCAAATCCACAGTTTTTACTGTTTTTCCCTTTTCAATCCATTCAGCCATCTATTCTCCATCATTTCTTTAGACTGTGCGGTTAATAATGAGAAATCGATAAATGTTACGTACTTTCTAGACTTGTAGTTACAAAATATCCCTTTTACGCATGCAGGCCAGCGGTCCATCGTGGAGTGTTTTACTAGGAAGAAGGGACAGCAGAACCGCGAATCAAGCAGGAGCAAATAACTCAATTCCAGCTCCTACTGAGAGCCTAAGCAATCTCACTGCTAAGTTTTCCGCCGTCGGCCTCAACACTACAGATCTAGTAGCATTATCTGGTAACTAACTAATTTTCTTGCCTAATGGATATGAATAATGATTTGAAGATTTGGACATAATACTTGTTTCAAACTATAAAATATAAAGATGTCCCTTTATCCATTACAGGTGCTCACACATTTGGACGAGCTCAATGTCGATTATTCAGTAATCGCCTCTACAATTTTAGCGGCACAGGAAATCCTGATCCGACCCTAAACACGACATATTTGAGCACCCTACGCCAGATATGTCCGCAGAATGGAAGTGGATTCCCAGTGACCAATCTTGATCCAACAACACCTGATACATTTGATAACAATTATTTCTCCAACCTACAAAACAATCAAGGTCTTCTTCAATCAGATCAAGAATTGTTTTCGACTTCTGGCGCGTCGACTATATCCATTGTTAACCTCTTCAGCAGTAATCAAAGTGCCTTCTTTGCAAGCTTTGTGCAGTCAATGATAAACATGGGAAATATTAGTCCATTGACAGGTACCAATGGGGAAATTAGATCAAATTGTAGGCAGGTTAATTGAAGCAAGTGGCTTGTGCCTTAGCCTCCTATTCTATTCGAGTTTGTTCTTACTATTCATTTTCAGTTTTCGAAGTTTGGTTCCTTAATTGTAGAAATAATTGGAGCTTCATAAGTCAACAATTAATGAATATTTATTAAAGATTGAAAATTTGAAACATATGTAATTGTCAATTAATTAATATTCATAATAATTATCGTGTGACGGTTTAGTTGAATTGATTCGAATTGTTCAAAGAACTATTGAACGACTGACTAACAACCTTTATTCAAAATTAATTATGTAGTTTTCGTCCCCCTCTAAATAGTTCGTGAGCAATAGAATTTCAATTTTTCAAATTATGGCAGCAATTTGTCGTAATAAAATTAAACACAAATAATAAATACACAATATATAACATGGTAAACCCCGGAAACATCCACTAGTCCCATGTCATGGGTAAAATTGTTTCACTATAAAAGAGGAATACAATCGTCTTAAGTTTTAGGTATTACAAAAGCAGAACAACAAACGAAACATGAATCGAAAGAAACTAAAATTTTCCCTCTTGCTAGCCCTTTTTTTTTTTTATGACGGGGGAATCCTCGGCCCTACCATTTGGGTGAGCACTGGATAAACTCTCGAATTGACGCAATAGCCTGCAAACCACGTCAATTTGGTAAATTGCACTAGGCAAGCCCTATGTGACAGACTTGATCGAGAAATTGTTGGTGGGGGAATCAAACTCGTGATCAAAGGCCTCCGCACTCACCTACTCCACCAACTCGTCCACCCCATGTGTTAGCCCATTTGATTTGTCAATGAGTGGAATCAAGTACTCCATCTTGATCTCAAAGCACTCCCACAATTTAATCTGGACTGCTGCACAAGCCGAAATGAGAACCGCGTTCTTATTTTCACATCGAGATGTGATTTCTATCTCTGTATCTCTTCAAGCTCCAATTTTATTTCTTCAAGTTTTGCTATAGGATTTTCCTGCCTCTTGGGAATTTCTCAATCGTCTAGCTTACTGAAATTCTTTGTTGCGTCCAAAGCTTCAAGAAAAATCGTGTATTATCCAATGATAGTTTTTATTCCATTAAGCATCTGTAAATTTCCTGTATTTTGTTACGTAATTGATGTACAAAATATCTTCAAGAAATGGACTAGAATTTTCCAAACCACAAACAGAATCTCAAGTATATCTAATCAAAATCTTTTCTAAATGGAAATAAGGAAAGTATCTTTTTTTTCTCTCCAAGTATGTTACATTTGATTATATTGCACATATGATTTTTTTTTTATTTTTTTTTTTATGCACATAATCAATTTGGTTAGTTCGTGAGTTAGTCGGGTTCTAATCAATAGACGAACCACTTGTAGGTACGAACTCACACACTTAACCAGTACAACACTCGAACTTTTCTAGGAAGATGCTACA
The DNA here is from genome assembly GCF_002742605.1 of Olea europaea var. sylvestris. Taxonomy (NCBI): domain Eukaryota; kingdom Viridiplantae; phylum Streptophyta; class Magnoliopsida; order Lamiales; family Oleaceae; genus Olea; species Olea europaea. Next base: position 6,417,596 of record NC_036245.1, on the reverse strand, counting down.
CTTACAGAAAAAAATTATACAGACGTTTTACAGAATAGACATAATAGTGGGGCCCATTCCAATAAAATATTCACATGGGGTGCACTCCCATGTACACCCTATAGAAGTTCCGTGGAATTTTTTTTTTACAAAGGGCATTTTCCATTTTTCTAAAGCTTCTTCAGAAAATCCATTAATTGCAATAAAATATGTTCAAAACAATTTTGCCTACAATCTCGTCCTTTGACTTTTCTTAAATTAAAAATCGACGCACGAGTTTTGTTGAGTCAGTATTCAGAATAATACACATCATATTGGATCAGAGTAACACCCTTACAAGTCAACAATTCCAGCATTCAGTCCAATGTTACTCCTGACAACAAATCTATCACAAGCATAAAACATAAAAACTCTCTCTCTCTGTTTGAAAGAGACAGGAGCCAAAATATCACTACTAACCACCGATCAACCCAACCACAGGCAAAAAAGAACACAAGTCAACAGCCACTAGAAATAGGGTGAAAAATAAAAATCGAGATTACCAACAAAAAGAGGAGTGATCACTCCCCAGTAAGGCTTTTCAAGAAGTAGGAGTCGTAGAGGGAACAAATCGCTTTTGAGGATCACGAAAGAAGTGTTGGGCAATTTTAATTATTGTAAGAATAATTTTACCAATCCAAGCAATTAATTAGAATAATCAACTATGCAAATAAATAATCCAGGCAAAAAAAAGAAAACGCAACACCAAATTTTACGTGGAAAAAACCCTCCAATGTAGAGAGAAAAAAAAAAAACCACGAGACAACTCCTCCCAAAATCCACTATTATAATTAAAATAGATTACAATATTCAAGTTTATGCCCCAAAACTTGAATTCTCCACAAATTAAAAATACCACAATAATCTATCTCTAAGATAACGATTTATTTCACCACAAATCAACAATTTGATTAACTTTGTGGGAACCCACTTTGAATACAAATCCAAAATATATCTTAGAGAAATTCCCAATTTATATATTGTGGAGAAGAAAAATAACCAGTGTGATTTCACACCTCAATAAAGAAATTCTTTCTAGCAGCAACCGTTTATTCCTAGCAGTCACCAATTTTTCTTCTCTTTCAGCCGGTTCTTTCTCTCTCTATTTCCACTCAACAGCCACAATTTTTCCACACCTCTAGCCGCCATTGTTGACCATTAGATTTGTCTCACAAAAAAAAATCGTTTTTTACCTAATTAAACAATATAAAACTTGGGCCAATTAATTCTTATAATAGGCTTAGTGGGCTGGATCATTATAACAATATCCCCTTCCGGCCCACTAAGGAAGGAGATTATCCTCTAACAAATTACTTAGAATCCATGCCAGCCAATCCAGCACAAAGCTCAAGCTTTTCTCCGGTCACTACCTTTGTCATCATATCAGTTGGATTCTTCTCTGTATGAATCTTCTCTAATAATATCAATTGTTCTACCACTATCTGTCGTAGTCAATGATATCTGACATCAATGTGCTTCGTTCGAGAATGATAAGTAGCATTCTTGCTCAAGTCTAATGCACTCTGACTATCACAATTAACTACATATACATCTTGCTTCAAACCCAAATCTTGGAGAAACCGTTTCATCCAAAGCATTTCTTTCGCTGCTTCAGTTGCTACAATATACTCAGCCTCAATTATAGATAAGGCAACACACTTTTGTAATTTGGACTGCCATGAGACAGCCCCCCTGTAAAAGTAATCAAATATCCTGAAGCTGATTTTCTACCATCAAGATCACCAGCCATAGCTGCATCTGTAAAGCCCTCCAAAATTGGTTTTGAATTTCCAAAAGTCAAGCACATCTTAGAAATACCTCTCAGGTATCTAAAGATCCATTTTACTGCCTCCCAATGATCTTTACCGGGATTAACAAGACACCTGCTGACTACTCCAACTGCATGAGCAATGTCTGGCCGTGTACAAACCATGACATACATAAAACTCCCAGCTGCAGAGGAGTAAGGAATTTTTACCATTCTTTCTTTATCTTCCACCTTAGAAGGACAAGTTACCTTACTCAGTTTGAAGTAACTACCAAGTGGTGTCCCAACAGGTTTAGTATTATTTATGTTAAAATTTTCCAGCACTCTCTCTATATATTTCTTCTGTAATAACCATAACTTTCTGGCTTTCCTATCATGACGAATATGCATTCCCAAAATTTGCCTTGCTGGTCCAAGATCCTTCATATCAAACGACTTTAACAAATCTACTTTCAAACTGCGAATTAACTGAACATTCTGTCCCACTATCAACATATCATCTACATATAGCAAAAGGATGATGAAGTCACCACCATGGAATTCTCTGACATAAACACAATTATCTGCATTTGTCCTGGTATAACCATGACCCACCATAAATGAATCAAACTTCTTATACCACTATCTTGGAGCCTGTTTCAACCCATACAAACTCTTTTTCAACCTGCAAACCATATGTTCTTTTCCTCTTACTTCAAATCCCTCTGGCTGAACCATGTAGATTTCTTTCTCAAAATCACCATGGAGAAAGGCGGTCTTGACATCTAACTGCTCAAACTCAAGATCCAAATTAGCTACTAAACCTAAAACTACTCGAATAGAAGTCATTTTGACAACATGAGAGAATATCTCATCAATGTCAATCCCTTTCTTCTGATCGAAGCCTTTTACCACCAACCGAGCTTTATACTTCACCAAATTTTCACAATCTTTCTTCAACTTGAACACCCATTTATTTTTCAATGCATTTTTACCTTTAGGAAGCTCTGCTAGCTCATAAGTTTTATTCTTCTGGAAGGAGTTTATCTCTTCCTGCATAACCTTCACCCAACTTTGTTTGTCCTTATGAGATTCCACCTCTTGAAAACATTCTGGCTCCCCTTCATCAGTTACCAACACATAATCTGATACTGGATACCTGGTTGATGGACGATGCTCCCTGGTAGATCTTTTGATCTGAGATTCTGATGTAGTAGGCTGCTCCCTCTGCTCAACATCCTCTAAATCATCCTCATCAACCCTTGCTGGCTCATCAGCATGATTGTCAACGTGTGTCTCTACCCCCTAAGGGACACTGTCTGAAGGCAATGAGACAGGTGTAAGGTCAGTGACACCCTCAATAACACGTCTTTGATTCCCATATTTCTCAACATCTGCCAACTTCTGATTTTCATGAAAAATCACATCTCTGCTTCTTAATATTTTCTTCTTTTCTGGATCCCATAATCTATAGCCAAATTCTGCATCTCTATAGCCAACAAAAATGCAAGGACTAGCTTTATCATCTAGCTTAAACCGTTGTTCCTTAGCCACATGTGCAAATGCTTTGCACCCAAAAACCTTCAAGTGAAAATAAGAAACATCTTTTCCTGTCTACAATTTTTCTGAAATTTCAAAATCCAAAGGAGCTGATGGAGACCGATTAATTAGGTAGCACGCTGTTCAAACTGCTTCACCCCAGAATGACTTAGGTAACCCAACCATCCTTAACATACTTCTGACCTTTTCTACAATTGTACGGTTCATTCTCTCTGCCACACCGTTGTGCTGTGGAGTACCAGGAACTGTCTTTTCATATCTAATACCGTGTTCTGAGCAATAATCTTTAAACGTGTTAGACGTATATTCACCTCCATTGTCAGTTCGGAGACACTCCAAAAACTTTCTACTTTTCCGTTCTACCATGGCATGAAACTCTTTGAAGTACTGAAAAACATGGTCTTTTGATCTCAAAAAGAACACCCACAACTTTCGTGAAGCATCATCAATAAAAGTAGGAAAATACTTATTACCACCTAAGGACTCCACCTCAATGGGACCACAAACATCAGAATAAATCAAATCCAAAATATTAGATTTTCAACTAGAGGATTTCTGAAATGATACTTACTCTATGCTGTTTACCAAATAAACAATAATCACAATAATTTAATGATGGTAAAAGGAATGAGAGACTTTTTTGCCAAAATCTGTAATCCTTTCTCACTCATGTGAGCCAACCGCTTATGCCAAAAGTCTGATGAAGAATCACTTTCAGTTGCATTTACCGCTTCATTACACACCTTTACATGTGTCCTGTGTCTTGTAAAGTGTGCAACAAACATTTCCTCTAGCAAATACCATTGACCCTTTTGTTAGTTTCCATCTTCCACTGCTAAAATAACTGTCATACCCTGTTTCGTCAAATGCATGTGTAGATAGTAAATTCAAGCGCATGTCAGGAACATGTCACACATTCTTCAATGTCAAGCTGCATCCAAAATCTGTCTGAAGACAGATGTCACCAATTCTCGCAATACTGGCAAAAATGGTATTACTCATCTTCACTCTGCCATAGTTACTTGATTTGTATGAAGAAGAACTCCCATCTTGGAGTAACATGGTAAGAAGCCGCTCAATCAATAACCCATTCAACAAATGAATCTGCAACATGACAACACTGCTAATCTTCAGCCGAAAATACTGCTACCACTACTTTTTCTTCTTCTCAAGCGCTAGCTGCTGTATTTTGATCAGTCTTCTTCTGATTTTTCTCTTCTTTTAATTTATTTTTCCAAGCCATGCAATGCTTCTTTATATGACCCTCTTTATCACAATAAAAATATTTGACCTTTCCTCTTGTCTTTAACTGACTTCTGAAATTACCCCATCCCTTAGGACCTCTGCTTTTACACCTACCTCTGTTTTCTGTAATAAGAGCATGTGCATCATTTCTACCAAAGTTTTTTCTTCTTATTTCTTCATTAAACAAAATATCTTTAACTAGAGTAAGTTCCAACACACCATTCGGAGCGGAGTTACTAAGTGATACCACTAAAATCTTCCAACTATCAGGCAATGAACTCAGAAGTAATAGTGCTTGCATCTCATCATCTAAAACTATTTTCATTGTGGTCAACTGATTTACCAAGTCTAGGAATTCACTCAAATGCTCAGCAACTGATTTTCCCTCCTTTAGCTTCAGATTCACAAGTTTTCTAATTGCAAAAACTTTATTTTGAACAGTCTTCCTCTCATAGAGACTCTCCAATTTTTCCCAAAGACTATGTCATCTGTCTCTTGAGATATATGATGGAAAACATTAATGTCAACTCACTGTTTAATATATACAATGGCTTTCCTGTTCATCTTCTTCCAGTCACCGTCACTCACATTGCTTGGCTTAGCACTATCACCTTCAATAGATTCATGTAAATCTTTACGATACAAGATATCCTCCATCATAGGTTTCCAAATAGAATAATTTGAAGCCGACAATTTAATCATAGTGCCCGAAATATTTTCCATTTATCCTGCAATAAAACCACACCCACACAACCTGAGCTCTGATACCACTTTGTTGGGCAATTTTGATTATTACAAGAATAATTTTACCAATCCAAGCAATTAATTAGAACGATCAACTATGCAAATAAATAATCCAAGCAAAAAACAAGAAAACGCAACACCAAATTTTATGTGGAAAAAACCCTCCAATGTAGAGAAAAAATCACGGGACAACTCCGCCCAAAATCCACTATAATAATTAAAATAGATTATAATATTCAAGTTTATGCCCCAAAACTTGAATTCTCCACAAATTGGAAATACCACAATAATCTATCTCTAAAACAACGATTTATCTCACCACAAATCAACAATTTGATCAACTTTGTGAGAACCCACTTTGAATACAAATCCAAAATATATCTTAGAGAAATTTCCAATTTATATATTGTGGAGAAGAAAAATAACCAGTGTGATTCCACACCTCAATAAAGAATTTCTTTCTAGCAGCAACCGTTTTTTCCAAGTAGTCACCAATTTTTCTTCTCTTTCAGCCGGTTCTTTCTCTCTCTATTTCCACTCAACAGCCACAATTTTTCCACACCTCTAGCCGCCATTGTTGACTGTTAGATTTGTCTCACAAAAAAAATCGAGAGAGAGAAAGAGGGATGTATTGATATATATATATATATATATATATAGCCACCATTTTTGACCTAATTAAACAATATAAAACTTGGGCCAATTAATTCTTATAATAGGCTTAGTGGGCTGGACCATTATAACAAGAAGCTTAGATTGCATCAATTTTTATATAGAAAACTCAAAAAATACGGTTGGACGGTTCTATTGAACCTCTGGCTGGACTGCCGGACTAATCACTGTGCTCCCTCTGATTGTGATCACTACCAACCATGTCACGACATTGCTTCCTCTAAGAATATGGACTATTTTATCAAATCTGTTCTAACGAGTCTGGATCGAATTTGGTATTTATCTGGAGTAAACATCTCCTCTACAATGTTAGAATCTTGTTTTTCCATGTAGACCTGAAATGAAGCCACAAACTACCAAACACGAGATCAAGTAGCATGGTTTAATCAATGAAAGACACAAATCATTTTTAGTCCCCAAGTTTTGGACAAGCAGTCAACAGTACCAAGTTTTGTTCAAGCCTTGAGGTTTAGTAATCTTCACGAAGTCTTCAATCTTGATCAATTTGAACCTCAAGCACACACTCAAGCACTTCAAACACAATTACCACAAACAATCATGCTACCAATATTCAAGAAACTTTGAATGACTCTTTTATTATTTTATTATTTTTTTTTGGTATTATGATTTTTGGTGTGCAAGGATCAGGGTCATTATTAAAAAAATATTTACAAAGTTTGCACGTTCTAGAATGATCGATCCACATTCAAGATTACAATTCAAGGCACTAGTATCATTTGTAGTGTTTGTATGTGCATGGACAATCTAGTTTGATCAATCACATTCCCTCATATTGTGAGTAAAGTGATTCTACTTCATAAAAAATTGTCAGACTGTGTTTTAAATCAGTTGACATCTAAGTCGTCCCTATATATAAGATATGAAAGTCAGCCCACCTAGACGATTTCTTCTATAATCTTAGGCCATGTCTTTTAGAACCCGGAAGTAGCTTTCACACAATTATTAATATATAATATATATCAATTTAATGTAAATATGATGCATCCCTCCTTTGGAGTGGCCTTGCTCTTAAACACTTCATCGCAGTATTGTGTCAAGAGATATAGACACTGACTTCAGCCATCAGTCAATCTAACGTTAAATGACAATAAAAATTCTTGGATGTATGATTGGAAATGTTATCATCCCACAAAACCTTAAATTCTAGATAAGTTTCTAACCTGGAGCTTTGAAGGGATCAATCTATCATTATTCAAAGCAAATAAGAACATATTTGTGAACTTTATATATTTGGCCATTGATATAGCAAGATTAATAATAGGTTTTCCTATCCACAATTTTCGTTGTGTCACCAGCCCAATAAATAGCATGAAAACTATTTGGAACATCTTATCAGGTATCGGTAGATGCATCATTTGAACTAGCATCCATATAGAAAAGGAAAAATGTATATAGTTATTAAAAAATAAGATAAAAAAAAAATTCGCAACAAAATAAAAAACTGCAATACATATCATGTTGACCCCCTTTTTTCTAGGGGTGACGTGGTCAATAGAATCCAGTTCATTTCACGTCCACGTAAGCCTTGCTCTTAGACACTCAGATAAACCATTAGATGCACATGGCCTTCTTCAATGGTAGAGAATGAGTTCACGAGCACTCCAATGGATAAATCAGACAACGCATGAGTGTTTAAATGTGAGACATGCTAAAGATGTGAGCAACTAAGTGTTGAGGGGTTAGACCCGAGAGAGTGAACAGGAAAATATGAGACGTGTCAATCCATCCAACAAAGCTGGGCAGCCTTTAATGTTTCTAAAAGGTAGCCATCTTAGTACCTAGATCTGATCTCTGATTCATAGACTGACGATTTGAACTTTAGGCGCCTGTTGCAGAGATATCCCATCAATCATTAGTCGAGGATCTTAAATGAAAGATATCTTGGGAAGATATGAAGAGAGAGATGCCTAATATGAATGTATAGATCGGTTGCTTCACTCTTCTTCCTTGCAACATGTATGACACTTCACCTTGACCACGAAGATAGCACTTCGGTTGGACTGATGCGTTGTCTCGACTACCTTGTATGTGGACTTATGTTTGCTAAAATTGTATACTGCAAGTGTACAAATCGTTTTCAAGTAATAAAATGGATTTTGAGTCGTAGTCGATCGCTTGAAGAGTGTTTCCTTTAATAACACGCTATATTGATTCAATCTTAATGATAACATACAATTTGATTTTGAAGTTAAAAGTAAAAAAGAAAGTGATTTTGAAATTCAATTAAAACACACAATTATAAAAATGATGAAAATTTTGATTTTAAATGAGTTGAGATTCCTGATTCCACTTGACCGTGACTAAATTAATTTCAAAACAAACAAATTAATAAAATGCTCTCTTATCATGTTAAACTTGATTTTCCTATTTTAACTAATTACCTCTCTCAAGTGAAATTAATCATAATCAATTGGCTTAATCTACTATATCGATTAAACCCAATCAATAGCACTAAATATTCATGAAAATAGCTCAAAGAGTTATCTAGGGTTATGATTATATTTATATCTCCTATAAGAACCTATGGTTTCTGCCATCTTGATCTAAAATATGCAATAATATATCAATAATTGTACAAATCACTTGCATAATCATTTAATGGCCACAACAGTGACAATGCACTAATAACAATGGTAGAAACAAAAGAATAATAATAATTTAAACATTAACAAGTATAATATAGAAATTAATAGAGCTAGGTCAAGCTTTCTCATTTATCGCAACATCAAAATATTTAGCCCGTTGTATTTAAAAGGCACAAAATGAAAAGATTAGAAAAATAATCATAATAGTCAAGAAAATATAATGTGAAATATAAGACAAAGAAATAAACCCTTCCCTTAGTCTGGTTCTTGAAGCTTGTTTAGTTTATGTCTTGATTTCTCCAAGATTTCCCTCATTTCATGTGATATTTTCTCACTTGCTTTCTTCATTTTTTCTCTAATCTAGGGTTTGAAATATGTAGGAAGAGATGAAGAGTAGAATAATGTCAAAATGGTTGAAATGGGCATTTAAAAAGGAAAAAAGCCTAGGCACCGGTACATATCATCTAGGCACCATGGCTCTGCTTGAACTACTTGAGACTTGGCACCACTTCACTTTCACTTTTCTACTGCTCCAGTGCTCTGGTAATCGGGTGTCTAGCCTCTCAAGTTTTATCTTGTACATTTTGGTCCTCATATTTTAACTTTCCTTTCAATCACGCCCTTCAAAAATTGTAACCCAAGGTTCTCCAACTTTATAAATTGTATATTTTAGTCCCAAGTATCATGATTTTGTACCAATTTTGTCATTTTCTTTTCCTTTATTTGGCTTTTTCTTCTATAATGGGAGACTTTAGCCTATGAAATCAATAATTACAAGATTGTAGATATAAATTCGCTCAATTCATCAATAATTAACTTATTTAGATGCTCAATAAGTGCATTATCACCTCATATTGGATAGGCGGAAGGATAACGTGGAGTGTGGGCCTGGTTGGTTTGCTAACTAGCTACCATGTGGATCTGATCTGGTGCCTCATTAGAAGAGGCATAACAATAGTCTTACAAGTTCATGTACATATATTTATATAATACATGAACTTTCAGTGTAGGATGAAAGTAAGCTCATTGTCAAGGTGATACGTTGCGTGGAGCAACTTGCCTTTCTTTTTTAGTATAGTTGTACATTAGAAAACAATACAATAGTTTCCCAAGTCTAGGTATGTATATTTATATAATGTGTGGAATTTGAATTGTAAAAGTGAATCGGAATATTTTTTTATAGCTGCTATGTATGAGATACAGAGACGAGGTCCTTACTTGAGGATGAGGTTTTGAAAGATAGAAACTTTGAGAAAAGCTGCGAAGACAGAGGCGAGGTCTTTGCTTGAGGATGATGCTCTAAAAGACAGAAGTTTTGAGAAAAACCACAATGGTAGAGGCAAGGTCCTTACTTGAGGTTGCGACTCTGAAAAATAGAAGCTTTAAGAAAAGCTGCTATGATAGAGAGAAGGTGAACCAAAAAATCGAACGTTAGAATAGAGGTGAGTGAAGACCTCTGAGTTGATGAGACATATTTAGGTTTTATGCCAATAATTTGAACTCTCGTGTGTTCCCAAGAAAACCAGCTGAGGCGTTGCCTACTTCCATGATATGTCTCCTAGGTCATAATTGCTAATGATGGCAAAATTTACCTTTTTTTCAAGGTCACACGTCTATACATATATTTAAGGTGCATGATCTCATCTGATCTATTATATGTGTCAAACTTTCATTTGAGCGGATGGATGGATTTGATCCAACGGCCGAGGTTTGTCATCTCAACCTTTAAAAGGTGTACTTGTTCATGTTCTAAACCTTTAACTCGCAAAAGTTCAAAACTTACGTATAATTTACAAAAATCATTCTTCGGCGACTAGTTTGAAGATTTTAAGCAACATTCAGCATTTTTAGTGACATCTTTTCTTAGCCAGGCCTTTGTTTAGGTAAATCTTTAGTTTTTCCATTAGTTTCTTCATATTTTTTTTCTTTATTTTTGACAAAAACATGTCTGTGCATCTGTAGTAGTTCTATCGAGGTGAAGAAGATAGGCCATAGTCACTTTGAAAATTAGAAAGCCACTGTTCTTTCTTTTAAGGAGATAAGTATGTTTATTAGATTAGGAGATTACATATGGAGGTTACCTCTTACTCTTACAGACACCTTTATCATGCGTGGAGCTTTTGATTATCCCTTGAATATTACCTTAGCCAAACTTTAAAAAATTAGGGAAATCTATAGGGTCCTTCACAATATTGAGTTCATCATTCCTGAGCCCCATAAATGGCTTGTTACTCGAGGTCAATGTGTGTTTCTATGAGTAAAAAACTCTTCAAGGTTGACCTTAGACTATCTCTATACCTTTTCTTTCACTTAGTTCTGAGGTCCTATGGACTAGCTCTGACCCAACTCAATTCGAACTCGGGGAGTCAAATGGTTGAGTCGTGGATGCTATGGAAGAAGATTATTCATTTTTTCTATTTCCATTCTATATATCCTAGAAGCTTGTGGGAGAAGGTGAGAAGGCAAGTGATTGACATTATCTGAGGTCATGGAGAACTCATTCTCTCTTTGTAATGGGCAGTTAACCTCCATCAAGGATTGAAAATAGAGCTGCTTATGGGTGTCAAGTCTGCGGGGGCACCATGCAGGTGACTTTATGGCATCTTTGACACTCCCACAACATGTTCAATTGCAAGTGTAGAAGCCCAAAAATTAAATTAAAAAATTAGGTTATACTTCTAAATGTGATGATTTAACACTATGCGCTCAGCCCATAGACGAGCTTTAAGCTCGACCTCCATAAAAAATGAAAGCCCAATACTAAATTACTAATCCAATGTATCTTATATAAATTTATTTACAATCTTATGAATGTTCAACAAGCAACCATGCATGTTTAAAAAATGTTTCCCAAAGATTGGACCCGACAATGAAAATCTATTTTTGTATAGTAAATATTTTCAAAACTAGATTTGCTCACATGTTATTTTCGTGGAGACCAAATTATAAGTTTTTAAAAATATATTTATATACTATGGAGTGAAAGAAGATTTATGAGGTTCTACTTAGGGATTTACTTTATTATTTCTTTATTTTGTTAAATAAATCAGTATATGGGCAAGGGTAGAAATTAAATCAAAGACCCACTTCATTTTGAGGTAGACGAATTCTTAGACCTTGACAATCAAACATGAAAGCGTGTACTAGTAATGCTTGAAAACAAAGAATGCGGGTTACATAATTAATGATAGACAGATAATAGATCACTTGCTAGAAACTCTTGTGCCTAATGAGAAACGCATCGGAAATCTCATATAAGAAAATATGCTATCTTAAATTTCGGAAGGTGAAACTAAGGAACTTGACTTTGAAGATTTTTGCGATGCCTATATCCACAATTTAGAGACTATGATTGGTCATGTTATCTCTCACTTGGGATCCAAATCGGCAATAACTTCATATGACAAAGTTGTACAACCAATTGTGGCAAACTTCGTAGAAAACTTGCAAATGTACGGGATCGTTGTACAAGTAAAAAAATTTGTAAGTTAAGAGTATCATTCTCACGAGTAATAATGTCTAATATCTAGTTCAATAATTTTTATTAAATTCAAAGTGATATAAAATCAAAAGAGTTGTGATTTGTATGTTTTCTATACTAATCCTAAACTAATAAAGCAAATAAATTATTTATCTAATATGTGAATGTTTGTATTGAAATCGTGAATCCCTCTATTGCCATTTAATTCAACTCTTAATTCGTAATTTAGTAAATTTATGCATTCATGACAATCGATGATCCACTTTTATTTAATATTCTTTCCCATGATATATAAAATATATATTTAATACGACCCAATCTTATTCGTAGTCCGAATTCATATGAAAAGTATACATTAATTCAAAGGATTTATCACGCATAATTGTACATGCCATAGATATTATTCCTAACACATATTGTCTATGTGTTAATGTTACCACGTTCTAGACTTATTGTGAGTATTCCTATACTACAACAAGCAACTTACTATTTAATTGGTGATCAAGCAATTACATAGTTCGATGGAAATACAAAATTAATTGAGAAAAATCATGAAATACTAAATTAATTGTCTTGAATTAAAATAAACAAATAATAGAGTTCGTCATTCATCCAATACAATAAAAAACTAGCATAGCATATTAATATATAAATTGCAAGAAGAATAATAGAAAAATATCACCCGGATTATGAAAGAATACAAATGATGTTAATCTTCAAGTCCAAAGTTGAATTATTCAAAATCTTGATGTAATTGAATCTCAATTCATTGCTATGGCTTGATCTCTTTTATCAAAATATAGTTATTGGCTCCTTGTTCTTGATGAATTTGATGAAACTATTATGTATAAAGAGGCAAGAGAGAGACCCCTTCATTGCTTCCCATATCTTGTATTTATATGATGAAATTAGGTTAAAATTTATGTCCAAATTGCTTTCCAAAAGCGTTTTAATCAAATGAGGAAAGTTGCTTTCGCGCGCGCATGATTTTGTCTCTGCACAACCTTCAATATTTTGGTCATAACTTTCTCTTCCAGTGTCCGATTGAGGATATTCAAAGTGAATTAGAAAGCTAATTTAAAAATGATCAATTCTATACAATTTTTCCAATTCGAAAGTTTTCTATCCGGAAAATAGGTCTCAAATTAACCAAAAATATGGAAGATATCTTATGTGATTGAAAGTCGATTTATGGTAATGTTCTAATCATATCCCTTTCCTTTTTGACTTCAGTTTGCATTCAATTGACTGTTATCAATTTTCAAAATATCTTTTGTGGTCGAAATCAACCATTGGATATTTACACGTTGGTCCCCATATTTTGAATTTACTTCATTTTAGCAATTTTTCCTTCTTTTTTACAATTCTTCTTTGAAACATAAAAGCATTAAATAACAAATTAGGTACCAATCTGTTTAAAAAATTAACAAAATATCATTATTTAGGATCCCAAATAAGTGTAGAAACTACACTTATCAAACCCCCAAACTTGAATCTTCATTTGTCATTAAACAAAACTAAAACCCACCAAACACATAGACACAGTGCTAATTACCTAATTGGTAGCCAGTCAATCAACCAATGCAAAAGGATTTAGCTAGCTAACCCGAATTTTTATCTTAGGATTGAAATCATAAAATCGAATCTATGCACAGCTTCAAAATCACAGTACAAAAATTAAAATATACTTTTCTAATGTAAAATTGCTGCATGTGTGTGAAGAATTAAGTATAGCATCGTGAATTCACAAGTAGTTTTGATTCCCGACCCTCAATTATCAAATATGTCCTTTTATCACTTGTAAGACTTACACATCCCCAAACTTATTATTTTCTCTCTTTTCAAGTGTGCGACCTAAGGTTGAATTTTAATACTATCCTAACCCCTCTAGTTTAGGTAAATCTCACTAATTGCATGTCAATATATCAATAAACAATGATTCTTTATAATTTGATTGCTTCAATCTCCAGAACTCAACTAGGCAAATAATCCCTTATCAAAAGTCAATTTTCTTACAAAAGTGTTTGGGACTTAATCAAGGCATTCGGTGCATCTTCTGTTTCATGCACTTGCTATTTCTATTTTTTTCTCACTTTTCATTTCAACACTTTTTTATTTATTTGCAGCATTCTCTCTTTTAAACTTTCTAAATGACCAATTTAACAAGCTTTAGGTCGATGACTTCCAAATAAGTTGACTTTAGGGCAACAAGTTTTAACACCCTTACAGGCTTAATAACTCGATTCATAAAGGCTACGAAGAGAAATTCTCAAATAAAATATTTTATTATTTTTTTTTTACTTTAATTAGTGCAATATCCCTCATTAAACACCTACCCAAGTAAGCCGACTTCTAACTTGAGACTTTTACCTAATTTATCCTATTGACCTTAGACAATCAACACAAGATTTGTTTATTTATTTATTTATTTATTTTATACACGTGAAATCCTCACTTATCTCAAAATCTTTCTACAACAGTGAAATCCCCAAACTATTCTAAATTTGGTCTAAAAATATAAAATATTGTCATTTTGGATTTAGCATCTATGGTCCATTATTTCAACCTATCCAATTACGAAATCAACTTATTCTTACACAATGCTTAACTTAATTCATGGCTCAATATATATCAACTTCACATAGAAAAACAAAAATTATCTTAAGCACGTAATATATTCACTATTCATAGATCAATTCATAATTCAATGTATATATTATTGCCATTCAGGCTAACTAACTCACACAAATACACACAAAAAAAAAAAAGAAAAAAATTGAAAATTTTCAATTTTTTTTCATCTTTTTTTATTTTTCTAATATTTAAAACAATAAAACACATGCAAAAACACACAAAACAAATGAAAAAAAAAATATAAACTTAAATTAGATATTGTCCTTAATGTCTTAAATTCTATGTCTGCACATAAGGGGTGGGGAAGAAAAGGAAGGGAAGACTCCCCTGATATGGCATAAAATTCAATGGCTAGCTTTTCAATGTTTCCCATTGTTTCCTTGGTAATGTTTGGTTCAAGTGTTTCACGACGTCATGTTCTTGCACGATGTGGATAAATAAAGTATTAAGGCACAAAAGATCTGGAACAAGTGTTACTTCGCTCAAATATCAATAAACCAACAAGTAACCTAAGGAAAAATGGAACATGGATGATAATTTCTGAATTAAAACTATAAAAATAAACTAAAGTATCTTATAACTAGGAAGCAAAATAAATAAAAGGGATAGAAAGATTGTGTTGCCTCCCAATAAGTGCTTATTTATAGTCTTCAACTTAACTTTGTTAGTTAGTATCATGGAATTCTAAACAGTACTTTGATGCATTGCTCATTTTGCTTTTTTCGACTTTGCTCCACTCTTCGTTCATTCTATAAATTTTGACATTGTCTCCCCAATGTGATCTGACCTGCTTATTTTATTCGATTCGAAATCAACTAGGCATACTTCTTCCTCATCTTTGGGCTTGATTACAAATTCAATGGTTGGACAATCAATGAAGTCGAAAGAATGTGTATTAATTTCTTCTTCATTAATTGCATCTTCTTCGCTTTGTTCCTTTGTAACTGATTTTTCATCGTCTTTGTACTCGTCTTCCATAATTGATATCTTATTAGATTGAATGGTTGGTTTACAATTTAAATTCACGAGCAATGGAAACTCTTATTACTCAAACTTCTCGAGTGGATTATACTCTCACCTTTTAAATTTAATCCAGTATATGTCATCTTCCACGCACATTTTGCTTTCATCTAATTTGGCAAAATTAGTGTAGTATTTTGCAAGTACCTCCTTATTCAACATGGAAGGACCAACTCCCACAAGCGTGTCTGAAGGGACACGCTCTCCCACAAACATGTAGTCTTCATTAGCATTATCAAATGTTAATCTTCGACATCGTAAATATTGTTGAAACCACAAGAGCTTGAGCATTTCTAGGTCAATGCATGTATACAAGCAGTAGTCAATATAATGCACCCCATAGTAGAATTCATAATATATATCTTCTTCCTCATCGTCCATGTCAAGATTAATTATTGCAAAAGTAATTCTACTATGCCAGCGTCAGAATCTTGGATACACTACCAAATAAAAGCTAGAAAGAATACCAAATAAGAGAGATCAATGTGGATAGCCAAAATAAAATATAAGTAAAGTGAAAAAAAAATTCAATTTAATATAAACTACTAAACTAAATTTAAATCCGTTATTCCCCAACAACGCCACCAAAAACTTTTTCATAGAAAACCCGCAAGCTTACGGGATTATTCTATAAGTAATAAGATTTGTGAGCTAAGAGTATCGTTCCCACGAGAAATAAGGTCTAATATCTAGTTCAATAGTTTTTATTAAATTCGAAGTAATATAAAATTAAGAGAGTTGTTATTTGTATGTTTTCTATACTAGTCCTAAACTAGTAAAGCAAATAAACTATTTATTTAATATGTGAATGTTTGTATTGAAATCATGAATCCCTCTATTGCCATTTAATTCAACTCTTAATTCGTAATTTAGTAAATTTATACATTCATGACAATCGATGATCCACTTTTATTTAATATTCTTTCCCAAAATATATTTAATATATATTTAACACGACCTAATCCTATTCGTAGTCCGAATTCATATAAATAACATGTATTGATTCACATGATTAATCACACATGATTGCACATGACATAAATATTATTCCTAACCCCTATTGTCTATGTGTTGATTTTACTGCGTTCTAAACTTATTGTGAGTATTCCTACACTATAACAAGCAACTTACTATCTAATTGGTGATCAAACAATTAAATAGTTCAATGGAAATACAAAATCAATTGAGAAAAATCATGAAATAGTAAATTAATTGTCTTGAATTAAAATAAACAAATAATAGAGTTCATCATTCATCCAATGCAATAAAAAACTAGCATAATATATTAATATATAAATTGCAAGAAGAATAACAGAAAAATATTACCCGGATCATGAAAGAATACAAAAGATGTTGATCTTCAAATCCAAAGTTGAATTATTCAAAATCTTGATGTAATTGGATTTCAATTCGTTGCTATGGCTTGACCTCCTCTATTAAAATATAGTAATTGGCTCCTTGTTCTTGATTAATTTGATGAAACTATTGTGTATAAAAAGGCAAGAGAGAGACCCCTTCATTGTTTTCCATATCTTGTATTTATATGATGAAATTATGTTAAAATTCATGTACAAAGTGCCTTCCAAAAGAGTTTTAATCAAATGAGGAAAGTTACCTTCACGTGCACATGATTTTGTCTCTGCACAGCCTTCAATATTTTGGTCATAACTTTCTCGTCCAATGTCCGATTGAGGTGATCCAAAGTGAATTAGAAAACTAATTTAAAAATATTCAGTTCTTCTATACATACAAGTTTTCCAATTCAAAAGTTTTCTATCTGAAAAATAGGTCTCAAATTGATCAAAAATCTAGAAGATATCTTATGTGATTGAAAGTCGATTTATGGTAATGTTCTGATCATATCGCTTTCCTTTTTGACTTCAATTTGCATTCACTTGACTCCTATTAATTTTCAAAGTATCTTTTGTGGTTCAAATCAACCATTAGATATTTACACTTTGGTCCCCATACTTTGGATTTTCTTCATTTTAGGAATTTTTCATTCTTTCTTCCAATTCTTCTTTGAAACATCAACTTTTCCTAATAAAAGCAATAAACAACAAATTGAGTGCTAATACATTTAAAGAATAACAAAATATCATCATTTAAGATCCCAAATAAGAGTAGAAACTACACTAATCAGCTAACGAAGAGGAAAAGGAAGATCTAGATGAGGACCTAGAAGAAGATTAAGAGTGAAACGAATAGAGACTGTGGATATTACTTAGTGGTGTCAACGAGTCGAGCCGAGCTAAAATTTTAGGGTCAAACTCAGCTTAAGTAAAATGGTTCGAGCTTTTTTACAAGCCTGAGCGAGCTTTTGCTTGACCAAAAGGTTCAATCTTTTAAAGATTGTTGCCTAAAAAAAGCAATCGGCTACCTATTTTTAGGTAGCACTCGAAAAAAGGAAACAGGCTGCCTTAAATAAAGTAGGATGCTGCCTGTTATAAGGCAACATGTTTTTGCCTTTATATAAATATATAATTTTTTTTTATAAAAAGGCTTGTGAGCCCTAGCCTCGAGCCAGCTAGCTTGGATTTTTTCAAGCTGAGCCACGAGCGGCTCGAGCCGACGAGCCCAATTGTCACTCCTAAGATTACTCGTTTATATAAAATATTATGAATTGCTTTTCCTATTTCAAAGAAGGTGTAATCAATGGAAAATCGATTATGTGATTAAGTTGTGAAAGATTTTACTTTGCCATTTCATTTCAAGTATTCTAGTATTGATATACAAATTTAATAGAAGATATTAATTCTTATTTCAACTCATAGCTTGTACCGATGCTCAAAAGGTCTAGTATGTAGAGTTTTTGTTTATCGAAGATGTAAGTTATTGGCGGGACTCTATATCCTGAACTAGGAGCTAAAAGTAAAAGCTGGCTTTAATGTGGGAAGATTTCAAAGAGGATTTCAAAGAGGAGGTGGGACTAGTATATTCCTTAATCTTTAAGAGATTTCAAAGAGAAAAAATTCCTTCAGCTAAAGGCATGCTCCACAATTGGTCGACACGAAAATTAAGAAGCCCTTGAGGTTCAAGCAAGGGTTATATCTAGGCTTAAGTATGATTCTTATGTCACATCATTTTACATCATACCCAAAGATGCTAGAACAAGCTCATCCTATTTGATATCAAAAGACTAATGTAGAGTCAACAGATAAAGGACAATTTGGAAGGAAAAAAAAGTGGAATGGTCAAGATAAAAGAAATGACAAATGACAGAATAAAAAATCCCAAATGGGGTAAGCCAGGAAATGGATTGCCCCACATTTATCCAGAAGAATGATGATAACAATGATAAGTACAAAAAAGGGAAAAATGAGTTTTTACACTAACTCGGAAGGATGCAGAAGAAAACTCAAATTGTAATAGCAAGTATCTTACTAATATCTAATGAACCTTCTTATGTTCTATTTGATTCGGGAGCTACTTACTCTTTTGTATTAATATCTTTCATTGCTAAATCTAGAATTACTTGCAGTATGTCAAAGAATACACTAGAGTGTAGCATCCCCTCAGGCTAAACATTGAATATAGATCGATTAGAGAAGTTGGTGAATCTTGAAATTGAGGAAAAAAATATTAGAAACTAATTTGTATCTGGTAGAGATGAAAGTCTTTGATATGATTTTGGACATGGATTGATTGAGTTGTAATTACGCAACCATTTTTTGTAGAGAAAGTGAAGTGTCGTATCAAAAATCAGGAGCAGAAGAGTTTTCTTTACTTGGAATAAAGACCAAACCCCATATCTAATAGCTATTAGCTATGCAAGCTAGAAAATGTTGAGAAAAGATACATAGCAAAGATTTTTAGTTAACATCTCAAGAGAAAAGTAAGCGACAATGAAGATTGAGGATGCACCACTGGACAAGAATTTATAGACGTATTTCCAGAAGATCTACATAATACTCCACTTGATAGACAAGTAGAATTCACAATAGATTTGAAACTTCAATGGCACCAATATCTAAAGCTCCATACAGATGGCCCAAAAAGAACTTCAGTTGCAAGAATTATTGGACATTGTGTTTATCCGATCAAGCGTCTCTCCATCGGGTGCTCCAGTGTTATTTGTAAAAAAGAAAAATGGAAGCATGGAAATGTATATCGACTATTAAGAGCTAAACCGTTTGACCATTAAGAATAAGTATCATTTCCTAAGAATTGATGATTCGTTTGATCAAAGGGACAAGGTATTTTCCATTATCGACTAATAATCTGGATATCATTAAATAAAGGATAAGGTGAGTGATATACCAAATATGGCTTTTAGAACTCATTATGGACATTACGAGTTCACTATTATGCCATCGAGTTGAATAATGCTTCAGCGCTATTCATGGATTTAATGAATCTTGTATTTCATCAATACTTGGATCAATTTATCATAGTCTTCATTGTTGACATTTAGATATGCTCCAAAGTTGAAGATCGACATGAGGAATATCTTAGAATAGTGTTAAAAATACTTTGTAAAGAGAAACTATAAGCCAAATTTTAAAAGTTCAAATTTTAGCTTGAGTGAGTTATGTTTCTCGGTCATGTAGTTATTGCCTAAGGATTGAAGTATATCTAGTTAAAAGTAGAAACAGTAACTAATTGGAATGCATTGACTAAGTTAGTGAGGTTTGAAGTTTTTTTGGTATTAGCTGGGCACTATCTAATGATTTATCAAAGGATTTTCTAGGATAGATAGATCGATGACACAATTGACAAGGAAATTAATAAAGTTTCAATACATATTTAAGTTTGAACAAAGTTTTCAAGAGTTAAAGCAAAGATTGATTATAGCACACGTGTTAACCATATCCCAAAGAAGTTCATAAAGGTTTGTTATATATAGTGATGCGTCCAAATAAGGTTTGGGATATGTATTCATGCAGCATGGAAAAGTAATTCCCTATACATCGAGGTAGTTGAAGCAACACAAACAATTATCTGACTCAAGATCTAGAACTTACGACAGTAGTTCATACACTAAAGATATGGCAACATTACTTGTATGGACGGAAGTACGAAATTTTATGCGTTATAAAAGTTAAATATTTCTTCACACAAAATGAATTGAATATGAGACAGAGGCGATATTTAGAACTAGTAAAGGATTATGATTGAACTATTCATTATCATCCAAATAAGACCAATATTATTTCAGATGCTCTAAGTAGAAAGTCAACTGAATAGTTGGCATCATTACCTACTATTCAGATGAAGTTGATCAAATCACTTCTTGTTTAGCAATTTTAGTGATTCGATCTACTCTCAGAGATTGGATCATAGAAGCACAGGGTAAAGGTCTATTCTTGCAGAAGACCAGGAACAAGATTGGTACTAATAAGACAAAGGATGTTGGAATAGGTTTGGATCGGGCACTGTGTCTAAGGGAAAAAATTTGAATGCCCAAGGATATAAAGGTTTGAGGAAGGAAATATTGGAAGAGACTTATTTTATGTAGTACGCTGCTCATCTCGATGGTATGAAAATGGAATACAAAAAGAAGTATAGGCCTATTTGTGACAAAATGTTTTGTATGTCAACAAATTAAAGCAAAACATCAAATACTGGAAGGTTTGTTAAATCCATTGGACGTACCTAAATGGAAGTGAAAGAATATTGCAATGGAGTTTATGGTGGGATTTTTGAAGCTTTCCAAAGGTCAAAATGCTATATGGGTAATAGCGGATTGTCTAACCAGCTTGGCTCATTTTCTTTCAATAAAAATAACATCCAGTTTGGATTAGCTAGCATAGTTATACGTTACAAAGATTATCAGGTTGCATGATATTCCCTTCTTTATTGTATCTCATAGAGATATGATGTTTACGTCTAAGTTTTGAAAAAGCTTAGAAGGAGCTATGGGAACAAAATTGAATTTCAGAACAGTGTATCGTCCTCATTCTAATGGTTAATCGAAAAGTACCATTTAAACTTTGGAAGTTAAGAGCCAATGTTCTAGATCTGAAAGGCAATTGGGAATCATGTATACCTTTAGTAGAATTTTCGTATAATAACAATTTTCAGGTAACTATTGGAATGACACAATAAGAAGTTATCTATGGTAGAAAATGCAAATCACCTGTTCAATGGGATAAAGTCAGACAAAAGAAAGTTATGGGAGCAGAGACGTTGAAAGAACAGTTGAAGCCGTTTATAAGATCCGTACTAGGATAAAGGCATTGCAAAATAGATAAAATAGCTATGAAGATACCAGAAGGAATGACTTAGAATTTCAAATCGGAGATAAAGTCTTTCTAAAGGTGACAACAATGACGGGTATACATAGGTTCAGCAAAAAAAGGCTAATTATGACCTCGTTGTATCGAACCTTTCAAAATAATTGATAGGGATGGGAATGTAACTTACCGATTTGCTTTATTGCCCGAACTATCAACGCTTCAGAACGTGTTTAATATATCAATGATCAGGAAGTATGTGTATAATCCTGATAATTAGTCTTATACTTCTAAATATGATAATTAGCACCACGACCTAGTCCATAGACGAGCCTTAAGCTTGACCTACATAAGAAAAGAAAGCCCAATATTAATCTAATGTGCCTTAATTGGACTCGATAATGAAAATTTATTTTTGTATAGTAAATATTTCTAAGACTAGATTTGCTGAAATGTTATTTTCAAAGGACCAAATTACAATTTTTTTGTTTTTTTTTTTTAAATTAAGGATTGAATGAGGATTAATAAGGTTCTATTTGGGGTTTGTGTTATTATTTCCTTATGTTATTAAGTAAATAAGTATAGGGACCAAGGGTGAAAATTAAATTAAAGACCCATTTCATTTCATCTTCCTCAAATTCAAATATGAACAACCATTGCGTGTGCGCGCACACACACACATATATATGAATTGAAACGTTTGCATTAATTGGTAAATAACTAAAGCATTAAACCTCAAATAAATACACACACACACACATTGCATTACACACATAGGTATTGTATTAAACCTTAAATAAAATCCATGAAATGAAACCTAAACATTTCTTTAATTCTCCTTAAATTATCATGTGCTGATGAGATCCATGGTACGAAAGCTAGCAAGGACAATGATCTGTTGATCGTGGAAGAAGGACCGATGACTAGGTCACGAGCAAAGAAGGTCAAAGAACTCATAGGATTACTTATTCAAGCTACAGTGAATGAAACATAGATCACAACAAACAAAGGGACAAGTTTTATATTGGCTCTGAAGAAGAAATACGATGGATCAACTTGATTCAAGCAGCAGGAGAGCAAGTTGGAACGGGAGCCTATGTGACCACATAGTACAAAATTACATGCAGTCAAATGTAACCATGCAAAGAATCCAGCTAAGGAGTTGGAATGATCTATGCGATCGCATAGACTAGAACTATGTGGCCATATAGTACAAATCGAAGACGCGAATTTTTCAAAATTTGCGTAATCTCCTAATTTTGTTAAAACTCTATTTTATGATATTTTTAGACTTATATTCCATTTTAACTAAGGCTTTTATGAGTTCCATACAAATATGAGGACGATTTGCAGAATGCTCTTGGGATTTTGAAGATTATTGTTAGCCATTACTCAAATTTGTAAAAGCTTAATTTTAAAGTAAGCACCTTGCTCTAATACTAATTGATAGCTCAAGATTAACTAATCAAAGGGGGAATGAAATACGTTTTGAAACTTTTTCAAACAATAATTTCAAATAAATTAAATTACGAACACTTTGATCAATCAAGTAATAATCGTAAGCAAAAATAATTAAAAGGATAGAGAAGATGCAAATAATATATTTATGGAGGTTCGATCCAAACCGATGATCTACGTCCTTCGTTACTAAGGTCTTTTCACTATATTGATTGACTTATGGTGCTATCAAAAAATTTTCAGTATTCTAACGACTTACAAACAAAGAGACTAACAATTCAATGAATAACAATAAATAGTAGCTCAAGTGCTAGGTGAGAAATTTTATAGATATGATAATTAAAAATTACTTCAATCAATCAAAGTTTTTCAAAATGAAGATGAAAAATAAATAAATGCAATATAAGTACAAAGACTTTCTCAAAATATTTCTCTTATTCAATGCACTCGAAAGACCTTACATTGATTGCAAAAAGAGTAACTATTTATAGAGGACAATTTGTAAAACATTCTGAAAGTTTGGATGGTGGATCGATTGATCGGTACAAGCTCAGATGACCCAAAATATAGTCGTTGGACAAAAAAAGTTAGAATTTAGAATGCTCAATTTTTGAACCGTTGGATTTTCGATTGACCAGATAAGCCCTTCAATTGATTGGGTTTGGTTGACCGATTGGGCCATCTGATTGACAAATTGGTCTAGTCAATTTTCTCATTTTGGTCCCATTTGATCTGATCTAAATATTTTGGAAATCACTTTTACTTTTGATTAAAAACATTTTATGCAAGAAATATTGAAAATAGCTTTTAGTGCATAAAATGGTTTTTGAGCTTTAATCATTCATTAATAAATATCAAAATAATAGTACCTTTAACTTAATCTAAAAAATCTAGTGTTCGATCTTTCTTTAAAGTTTGACTCATAAACTCTTGATCTTGAAGGATTTTGTCTTGAATATACTATTTCGATCTTGGCCTTCTTGGTGAATCCGATTCATGATTATAGTCTTAATTTGATCCATTAACGGCAATTATCATTGAATGCTTTGAATTTGTTAGTAAATAAGATTAACTAGTTTGTTATAATCAAAACTTTAAGATTATAAATAATAATAGGTCAACAATACTTCTTATTTTTGTTTCAAATTGAATTTTGTAGTTGTAACAGCTCCATGTGCTCACTAACAAAGGAACATCAATTAAATACTATAAAACATTAGTAATTAATAGCAAAACAATTTAGAAGTTGAATAAAAACTTTCTCTAAATATTGTCAAAGTTTATCGCTATTATTTAGGACATACCAATGAACTCTATCAATTACCTATTTGAAAGTAACTTTGTTTTTGCATGGCCTAATAGTCTAGAATTTTGAGAGAAAACTGACAAGCTTGTAGTAGAAGTCTCGCCATCATCGTTTCACTCTAGTTGATTAAATATTTTATCAATTTCATAGAGATGCGTTGAGCAAAATTTCAAAAACATATAAACAACATATGCTTTGCGATTGATCATTCTATTTTGGCTTTGTTTTTAACATAACTCTAATATTGACCTAATATTAAATAATCAAACATTAAATGCAACACTAGTAATTACCTTTCAATTTAGTCCAAATACTCCTACAAAAAGTCAAAAGGTGTAAGAAGACAGATGCTCTCCTAAAGAAGATAGTACGTAATGAGTTAATAGCTTGGACATATAGGCTGGATCATAACATCTATATTCAGCCTAAGCTTCATACATTTAATAATTATAAGGTCACTTGGCTCCCAATCTCAACTTGGAGACATTGGCCCCAAACCAATAAGGATCACGTATCATAGCTAATCTATGTCCTCGAGGAAACTCATCTAGCTCGATCTCATACATCCTTCGACCCTAGTCATTGGCAAGATTGAGTACCCCAACCTCAATGTGGGCTCGAGGACTAACATCATTACCATGCAAGGGGTCTTATATCATTTGTCCTCGTGAATTCCTACTCCGTTACGTTTTTTGTATTGTAGCCATATTAAGTCCTTGATCTTCAAGAATACAATAAAATCTGGTCAAGAGTCCAAAAAGCTTAACGGACACTAGTGGCTGGTGCATCAACGCCACCCTTTTGAGAAAAAACTTTAGCTCCTGATGGAATTTTTACAATCGGAGCTAAAAAATATTGAGGGAGAAAAATATGCACATATTTTATATATTAAAAAATTCAAAATTTCGACATAAATTTAAAGAAAATATCAAAATGCAACTGCCCGGTCGCCTCCCCCGACCATCGAGTCATTGGTTGTCCTAATGCATGTGGTAGGACCACCCATTAAATGACAACATATATTTTTGTCGCATATTTACTATATTTCTCCTTTGTCTTTTTTAAAACAATCCCCTCAAATGACATATGTTTTTATTATAATAATGAATTACCTTGATATATTACTTTAAACTAAAACTCTATTTTTTTTTTAATAAATTGTTACCATTGATTAAAAGATAAATGATAAAAGTAATAATTTACACATAAATTAAGATTCTGCATGTGATACAGACAAATTTCTCAAAGTTGACACAAGTTAACTATTAGATCGAATCTATTTATAACTTATTCGATTTAATCAGATGCTTTTTCTATTCCAACAAATTCTAATTCAAGATATTTCATGAATAAAACGTGACTAAAAAATCAATCAACAAAACTACATAGTGTCATAGGTAACGTCATTCATATTTTCATTTATTGATTGCACCTCTATTGTAGTGCTGCATTTTTCATAATATCTGGAGCAAAATCTTTTCTATGGCATACTTGAGTGTCAAGATTTTAGTGTTATATTTTCCAAACAATATCCGATAATTAGTTTTCTTAGAATATTTCTTTCTCACTACACCAACAACTATTTTAGGAATGTCCCATATGCCTCTAAGTTGAACCTTTTGCACTACCTTCCATTGTGAACCCAACACTAGAACATTTGTAATTTACTTGTTGTGTTTGGATGTCAAGTATATAGAAGTAACATGTAGCATTTGTAATATACATTGATAGAAGTAAGAAGTAATCTTTCAAAATTCATTTTTGTTCTGGATTATTATTGCACCAATTACATTGGAAGAAAGTGACATGGCAGTTTGTATATCACACAACATCACATAATAAACAAAAAAAGTTAATTTTTTTTTCTCCTAGCATCTTCATTCCATTATTTTGTTTTGTACGAAAATCATCTCAATCTTTAACAAGAAATATTATCCTATTAGCAATATAACCTAAATAGGAAAATACTTTAAAATCCGTTTAAATGAGCTACTGCATACAATTCTTTACTTACAACTGAATCTTTTTGTAATATAAACTTGTTATCAATGCCATTAAAAATCAGTGTTCTAAAAAGCGCGTGGCTTGAGCAAAACACTTTGCCATGGTTGTAAGTGCGAATTAAGCTGTTAGCTAGTCGCGCTTTATTAATTTTATCCCTTTTTTTTAAAAAAAAATCCCTTTTATTTTACTTTAGTTTATTGATTTTTTTTCATTTTTAAAAGGTTTTTATTTGATTTTAATTTCAAATTATTAAATGACTTTATTCGAAATTTTAAAATGACTTATCATTTTGTTAGAAATTTTAAAATTATGTATGAAGTTCCTATAATTCTGTTAAGTAAGACTTGTCTCGTTAAAAGTTGAAATTATGAAACATAGTCAAACTTTTTACATTTTGAATCTTGAAAATTTTATAATAGATTAATTGGAGGAAATATTAAGAAAATACAGTATTTTATAATTTTAGATATTAGATCGTATTATTTTAATTATTCAGTGACTTTTATAATGATTAATTATTTAAAACAATAATAAAAATAAGTATTTTTTTTTTATCCCTAGGCTTGTCTAGCTTGAAGCTTGACCTTCACGTTTAGCCACGCTTTCCGCTTTTATTAAAAACCTTATCAATGTAACTTTGTATATTAATGTTATGTTGTTAATAAATAAATAAGACATGGATTATAACTTGCACATGAAACCATGTAGGAAATACTTCTTGCTTTTGTTCCAAATTGGTTTTGTTATTGCAACAACTCAATGCGCTCACTACAAAAGGAACATGTAGTTAAATACGACAAAACATTAATAATTAATAGCAAAACAATTTAAAAGTTGAATAAAAACTTACTCTAAATATTGTCAAACTTCATCACAATTATTTAGGACATACCAATCAGCTTTATCAATTACCTATTTTGAAAGTAACTTTGTTTGTTCATGGCCTAATAGTCTAGTATTTTGAGAGAAGACTGACAAACTTGCAATAGAAGTATCGCCATCATCGTTTATTATAAACAATATATGCTTCCATATTTACTCCTTAGGTCAGGCTCTATTCTTTGCATTACTCTTATGTCGACCTAATATTATGTCCTCAATCATTACATGAATTATTAGTAATTACCTTTCAATTTACACCAGATACTCCAACTCAAAGAAAATGCCTTTTCTTATTCAGATTAACTCATTTGAAGTTCATTTCCTTTTTCTATCTTTATTATTTGGGTGCTTTCTAGGGTTCCCACACCTCACATCCTTTAAATGTTTTCAAATATCATCTCCTAATAACTTGTTTGGTGGTGGTCATGATTTTTACTTTTTCTTCAAAGATGTTAAATGGCAAGTAACGCTAATGACTCATAAAGCATATTTTATTATATAACCTGTGCGAATAAGTGTTCATATTGCACACTGGACAAGCTTTGTACCACTTAGTACTAAATTGATATGAATATTTAAATTAAGTATCTTGTAAGACATTTTTCGAATATCGAAAAATGCAATAGAAAGTCGTGAAAAGTAAGAAGGCAAGTGCTCTTAGAAAGAAGACGGTGCATAACGACTTAATAGTTTCAATACAGAGACTGCGTCGTTACAACTAAAGATTTAGTAATGATGATGTAACTTGGCTCCTAGTCTCGACTTGGAGACATGTCCCAAACCACTAAGGATCACGTATCACAACTAATCCATGTCCTCGAGGAAACTCATCTAGCCGGATCTCATATATCCTTGGACCATAGCCATTGGCAGCATCGAGTACCCCAACCTTGATATAGGCTCATGGACTAACATCATTACCGTGCAAGGGGTCTTATGTCATCTCGCCTTGCTAAGTCCTACTCCATTACATTTTTTGTATTCTAGCCATATTTAAAGTCCTTGATCTTCAAGAGCCCAATACTATCTATTCGAGAGTCCAAGAAGCACAAAACTTTATGTCTTGGCGGAAACTTTAACAGTGAAGACGGGAAAAATATTGAAGGAGAAAAATATACATATATTTTATATATTAAAAAAAATTCAAAATTTCTACATAAATTTAAAGAAAATTTGAAATGCAGCTGGCCAATCGCCACCCCGACCCTCAGTGGCTCTACCATTGGTGATCCTAATACACGTGGTAGGACCACATATTTTGTCTCATATTTACTATATTTCTCCCTTATCTTTCTTAAGTCACGACATATCTTTTTAGTATAATAATGAATCACCTTCATATATTACTTTGAAGTAAAACTCTATTTTTTTTTAATAAATTGTTATCATTAATTAAAAGATAAAAAAAAGAATAATTGACGTCTAAATTAAGATTTTGCATGTGTAACATACATAAATTTCTCAAATTTGACACAAGTTAATTATTAGATCAAATCTATGTATAACTTATTCGATTTAATCGAATGCTTTTTCCATTCCGATAAAAACCTC
Source organism: Olea europaea var. sylvestris (assembly GCF_002742605.1). NCBI lineage: Eukaryota > Viridiplantae > Streptophyta > Magnoliopsida > Lamiales > Oleaceae > Olea > Olea europaea. Next base: position 6,388,492 of record NC_036245.1, on the reverse strand, counting down.
TTAAATAACTGTGGGTTATTTGATTGGTGTTAATTATGAAAGTGTGTGCATTCACAAAATGCACACTATGTTCAACTCGTTGCCAGAACAAAATAACAACTTTTCTGCCCCCCAGGGCACATCCAAGTTGGCAGAACAATCACATTGGGGGCTCTGAAATCAAGTGTGGGGAGTTCGATTCTTGGTGGGAACCTTTGATCCAATAAATGAGGAATTATTTGTGGATTAATCACCATGGAGGAGGCTCCCTTTGGGGAAGGAGTAAAAGTAATGTGGGAACCTGGGAACCAATAAGGGCACATCCTGCGATTTACCTCTCTGAGCAGCTGAGGGGCCGGAGGTTCAGGGACGAGAATATAGTTTGGCGCAAGCTGGGACAACTCGTTAAAAAAAAAATAATAATAACAACTTTTCTAAGTGAAATATTATTTAGTGTTGAGATGAATAGTCTGGATTAAAAGCTTTAGTGTACGTACAATCTAAAACACGTGGCTTGATTGCTAGGCTTTCAGACATCCTCTCTCTCCCTCCCTACTTAGTAACTAGGGTTAAGTCTTCTTTAGGGTTATCTTTCATAGGAAATGGTTTGTAATTTCGAGATTTATGTATATTTGAGCTTTTAGTGGAATTTAGTCTCAGTTATTAGAGTTTATTGGTTTCGTTGCGTGAAGTTTGAAGTGTTTTGGATTGATTTATAGCATTCTGTTTCATCTTTAAAGTTTACCGTTGTACTTTGTAATCCAAACTTGATAAAAGTAGATATAGTGCAAATTATGTGCGCGCATCTCAACGGGGATGTAGGTCGTTATAGCCGAACCTTGACAAAATAACTATTGTTTTGTTATTTGTTTTTCCTTTAATTTTTATTCCTTTCTACTATGATTGAGATGCCCTAACTTGAGTATTTTTATTATTTTGAAACAACATTTTATTGAGTACTAAATTTAACTATAGAAACGTCTAATGTTAGTACAATAAACATTTAGTATGCTGTATGTTTGAAGTTTTGCTTTACGTCTAGGTCTTGCATTGTTTTTTAAGTATGTTATACAAATGTTCGAAAATTTATGTATCTATCTAGAGAGGTGAAAGTGTATAAATGAGGGACTGACAATTGACGATTTATAGTTTACTGTTAAACTAAATCATATATTTAGCAATCACGATCATTATGTCAACCATTTTCACAAGACTCTTCAACTCAAAAGAATGTGCCTTTTGACCTAAATATTATTCTTCACATGAAAAGAAACAAGAGAACAAAAATAGTAAAAAATAGAAATACACTTAAAGGAAAAAAACAAAAAGAGAAAGCAAGAAAGGAGAGTTCAATCGTAAGAAATGTTAACGAGTAAGTTAGTTGGCATTAACAGGTAAGTTGCATGTCCATGATGAGTTGACACTAATGCGGGCCAGATTCAGGGGTCCGTCGCACCCACCCCAAGACCCCACCAAAATTACTTCTAGAGAAGAATCCTCTCTTCTCTCTCCCAAATTGCGTGCTGAGTTGAGCCCAATTCACAGAACATTCATCCTTCTCAGACTCCTCAAAAAGTATGACCCAGATCTCTCTCACTGAATTTTCAGCATAAAAACGATAATTAATGGAAAACCCAGTTCAAGCATCTTACAGTATCAGTTCTCACTCATAATTACAACTGGGCCTCAATTCTCTCTTCGATTAATATGAAGTTCATCTTTTTATGGTCTTTCTATGAATTATTATTTTCTTGATAGCATAGAGTTTAATCTTTGTTTCTTTTGTCATGGTAATCGTGGAACCCTTAATTGGACTTGTTTTCAGTATTGCTTATTACAATTTTTTATTTTAGATTAAGGGAAAATATTCCTTTGTTACGGTTTTAGTGACCCATTTGTTTTGTTTCCTTTTTCGCAGTGATAAAGCTGTTGGCTTGATTCGGCTGACTCGCCCGAAAAGGTTTGGGTTTTCGTCTTTATCTTCCGTGACTAGACAACATTAGGATTTGGGGTTTTCTTTTGACTAATGAAATTGGAATTTATTTATTTATTTTTTTTTTATTTTTTTAAATTTGGCATAATAGAAATCTGGGCTTTGATTTCCTTTCTTTCATTTTGTTCCTGTCCAGATTGTGCTAGGGTTCTAATTCAGCTCATCGGGGAAATGTTTCTGGCTTGGATTTCTTGACTAAGCAAATTAGGGTTTATATTCATTTGACCAGTGGATAATTGTTTTTTGTTGTCTGGCTAAGCAAACTTCAGGTGTTGACCTCTTTTTTTAGGAGCAATGTGGGGTTTCATTCGGTCGAGTATAAATCAGGAAATTGAGGGCCTTGAACATTAGGGTGGGTATACAGACATAAGAATCCTTTTATATTGGGTCTGAGCAATTTCCGATGGCAGACGAGACACCAAGTATAGTGAATCTTGATCTCAATTTGGGACCTCTTGATAATTTCAATAATCATAGTGAGTCTGGCTCAGGATCTTATCCTCATGTCCCTATAAACTTGGAGGATTGGTTAGATGGTCCAGTTACTAGGCTTAGGGAAGCTGTCAGGCAGAGGAGTCGACGTTTGCGGTCATTGTTGAGGCAAGTTCCAATTCCCCCTGAAACTAGAAACCTTGCCTTGGAATTAATTGGCGGGAGTGGTTTGCAGACCGGTGAGGGTAGTGTTGCTGCTGAGGAAAGATCTGCAGAGGCTGCCAAAATGTGCGAGAATGGCAGTGGTTATTTTGAAGGTGAGGATCTTCGAAAAAAGGAGGATGATGAAAAATATAACAGTAATGGAGGGAGCTTTTTTGACTGCAATATATGCTTGGACTTGGCCAAGGACCCTGTTGTAACCTGCTGCGGTCACTTGTTTTGCTGGCCGTGTCTTTACCGATGGTTACATCATCACTCAGATGCCAAGGAGTGTCCTGTTTGTAAGGGAGAAGTTACACTTAAGACTGTGACCCCAATTTATGGTCGTGCTAACAATAAAAGGGAGCCAGAGGTGGATTCTAGTCTGAAGATTCCTCTCAGGCCCCAAGCACGGCGCATTGAGAGCTGGAGAGAAACTATTCAGCGCACTGCATTCACCATTCCAATGGAGGAAATGATTCGGCGTCTTGGAAGTACTTTTGATTTGAGTCGAGAATTGGTCCAGATCCAGTCTCAAAATCCTAATGGTCATCGTGAATCACCTGAGAGAAGTAACTCATTACTCAATCGGATACTGACTTCTAGAGGAATGCGTAGAGAACGAACTCCAGCATTGCCACCTGTCAGTGTGGTTGACCTAACGGAAAGCAGCCCAACTAACCCTGAGCTGGCGCAAAACCACCGGTTTTCGTCACTTTTACTTAGTAGGTCAAATGCTGCTATCTTATCCAACCTTACATCGTCATTAAACTCTGATGAAAGTCTAGCTGCTGAAAGGCCTGTTGAATCTTATTTCCTTAACAATGCCTTGGAAAGAATTCACGAACTGCCTCCACCAGTTGATGATAGGGATTCTGTTTCAAGCATTGCTGCTGTTATACACTCAGGGAGTCAAACGATAGATAATGCCGTTGAGATTGATTCCAGAGTGTCACTTTCTACTTCATCTTCGAGAAGAAGAAATGATACTTCAAGAATTTCAGATGTGGATAGTGAAGATTCACGCGCACCTAGGAGGAGAAGACTAAACTGATACTAGAGCTTATTTTCTGTCCTCAGAATATAATATTTCTGAGCTTGTAGGTACAAATTACCTTTTTCTGGCCATTTGTACAATGTAAAAGTTCAACTTTGACACAGTGATAATATCTGCAAACTTTGGATTCTTGTTCCGTAGAATTATCATCGTCTTTTTGTTTCCCTTCCTTTAAATGTTTTGCAATCTATGTTTCATCTCAACACCCCATTCAGGTATCTCCATAAATGATACTTACGGCAACCAAGGCTGGTTTATTTGTTGCAAATGCACATAATCATGCAAATTTCAATTAGAATAGTATTGAAATGGATGTGAAAACTAAAAACCTTGATAACGATATTGTGGCCACATGCTAGGTTTTTTACCTGTATACTTTTGTTGGCTCATAGTTAAATGTTTTTATCGAATTGTAGATTTCTGTGTGCATTTAGAATCATGTCGGTGTTTTTTGTGCACACTACTAATAAAAGCATTGATGGGTGTACTCATTGGTTGATGAAATCTTAGGAATTCTTTTCTTGTTTACTGAGGATGGCTGTGGAATTTATAAATGTCCGGTTAGTTTTCTGTTTTCTTTACTTAATGCCTGCAACAGCTTCCTAAAGCTCAGATACTCTTCTACTAGCTGGATTAATTGTGTGGATGTACTATTCAAAATTCTCATGAGTCTCTGTGTTGCCATCTACGTCAAGTAACTTATTAAATAGTCATGTGTGATCAATTCAAAACTAGCATTTGTAAACCTCTTTTAGTCATGTGTGTAATTGTCTATCAGATTGAAAAAGAAAAAGTTTGTTTGAAGTTATGGATTCTGAATCTATTTGATTATAAACTTGGTAAATTTGGAAGTAGGTTAGTGGAAGAAACGAAAATTTTCAGATTAAGGTATGTGTTCAGAATTTAATTTGCAAGGCTAGGTACACGTGGAATTTAATTTTTAAAGAAAAAAGACTTGATGACTATGTTGGCTGAAGGATCTATCAGCTTCATCCTTGAGTATACAACATTGTATTTTGATTATAACGCAAACAATTCAAAATAAAATATTTAAAGCAATCAAAAGAACATACCTTGGTCCAAGTCAACATTCACCATCGAAATTTCACAACTGATCATAAGTATATATCAATTTGTATTTTGGATATTTACCGTTGGAACTATTTTCCCGTCTCTCCTTAATTGTAGTTAATTAGAAAACAAGCAATCTAACTAATCCTAATTATTAAAAAACCCAAGATAAGTGTTATAGATTTAATCTAGTAACATCCTTAATAACTTCAGAGACCGATGAAGTTAAACAACACAAACGCAAGTGGTTGTATTTAATTTAGTCAAACATTCTTTCTAGGTTTTAACAATTTCTGACGTATCAAATTATTAAACCCTACTTGCTTCACAAATTAAAGGGGTCAAACAATTACGAATTTGATGTTTAACTTAGCAGTAGATTGCATCAAATAATAAACTAGTAGGCTTCCTAGCGATTAAATGCAAAAATCATGAAAATAAGTGTAGAAGAACATTCAATATCCAAAATATGAATTACACTATGAAAATAAATTAGATCTCACAGTTGGAATGGTTGCAAGGCTTCAATATCCTTCGACCAAGTACAAGAATTTAGTTACACATGATAATTCTAAGAACAAAATAGATAAGAGGGAAATTGGGGAGGGGGATGTTCTTCTTCTTTCTGGGACGATTTAGGGTTTATAAAGTCATTCATGATTTGTTTCCATAAGAGTTTTAATCAAATAAGGAAACCTGAGATTCGACCAAAATCTTGTGCTATGTGGTCACATAGTACATTGGGATGCTACCGCATGGATCACTTGTTGAACTCCATAATTTTCTCTGCAGAGTTGAATGCGACCACATGCTTTTTGAACCATGTGACCGCATAGTTCAAGTGTGTTCTTCCCTGGATAGTTTTTAATAATTTGGTTATAACTTTCTTTCCCGATATTCAATTGGACAATTCAATGTGTATTGGAAAGATAACGCAATGAGATACAATTTTACAAAAAATAGATATTTTTCAATTTGAACGTTTATTATGCCAAAAATGGTTCTAAAATAGAGACTAAAAATTTGAAGCATAACTTTTTCACCTGAAAGTTGATATGTGATAATATTTCGACTATATTTCATCCCTTTGACTTCTTTCCTCATCCGATTGACTCCTAACATTCTTGAATCTTCATCATAAGGTTCGACAAAACTTTTTAATATATGCACCTTAGTCCTTAAACTTTGATTTTGATTCATTTCAGCCATTTTCTCTTGTAATCTTGTTCTTTTATCTTCAATTTGTATCCAATTAAGGTCTTGGCATTTCGATATTCATTTCATCGCTTGTCTTATCTATGGATTATTTACAACTTGGTCCCCGAACATTTATTTTCTTTCACTCTAGTCTTTTTTTGCTCGTTTCTTCCAATTTCCACTGTATTCGTCCATTTGCAACCTAAATCAAAATATAAGAGTACTAGTACATTTAGGCATCAATTAATCATGAAAACATAAGTATTAATGGATGAAAAATATAATATTCTACGTCCTTATCTC
>NC_036245.1:6378117-6379800 GCF_002742605.1 Olea europaea var. sylvestris | reverse complement strand
AGCAAAATTTCCCAAAGCCTGACACCTTTGGAAGGTTAATAAAATGGGTTGTAGAGATAATTCAATTCAACATTGTCCTCAAAACAGGACATCCATCAAAGGACAAGGCCTTGCTGACTTTGAGGACAATGTCGAATTGACTCGGTTCTACAAAGGCATTGCTTACTATGTTGTAGAGTTTACCTAAATCCCTAAAATAAAGGCAATGATGGAACTTATGAGGCCTCCGATTTGGCACCCCTGTGTTGAAGGCTCATCCGAAGAGGCAAACTCTAGGATAGAAATTGTCTTGGTAATTTAAAATGTAAAAAACATAAATAGATAGTAAGGTTTGGAATTCAAAGCTTTTACAATGTTACTGATATGAAGCTTTTTTGGCCAGACTCAAGCTAGCTCGTGAAATGCAAGTATAAAGGTTACTTGTGAATAATGAATCCCAGTTAGTGTTGAGACAAATTAATGGTAATTTAAGCATAGGGAGAAGAGCACAGATTCATATCACAAACAAATGATGGACTTCCTTCCACACTTTAAAAGTTTAAGCTAACTCAGATTCTGCATCTTAAGATTGCTAGTGCTGATGCACTATTCAAGTTGGCCAATAGCAAAGATTTCAAATTGCTGAAGATAGTATAAATTGAGCAACTTCAAAAACCTTCCGTTAGCGAAGGCACTTAAGTCATATCGGTAGAAGATACCAAAATTGTAGATATAGCCAATTGCCATTTCTTAAGGATCGAGTCCTTCATGATGATACGAAAGAAGCCTAAAAGCTTAGGGAGAGAGAAACACCAACATAATCCAATACGATATATTATACAAAAAAGGCTTCTAAATGCATCTTATTTCATGCATTGAAAAAGAAGAGGAAAAATACATTCTAGGAAATTCATGAGGATATATGTGGTAACCATGTAGAGGAACATGCACTTACATAATAGGTTCTGAGGCAACATTACTACTGCCCACTTTGAAAAAGGGGTGCCCTCTATTACATGCTAAATACAACAATCGCTAGCACTTTGTTACTGTCCAAAGGCAGCCTTCATAGAAGCTCACCTCGATATCGAGCTCTTGGTTCTTTAACTAATGGAGATTGCCTCATTGAACCCTTAATAAAGAAGAGATGCAATGCATGCTACACTAGAGTGGACATTGAACCACCTACTAAAATTACAAAATATTACACTTCTAAATTTATATAGAAGAACATTATCTGAAGGTTTGACATTTCACACTATCTCGTCTCTGACAATGGGTAACAGATTGATAAGAAAAATGTTAGAAAAAACTGCAAAGAGCTAAAGAAATACTTCTTCACATTATATCATTCTCAAGCCAATAGACATATGAAGCCTTCAACAAGACCATTAAATACACCTTGAAAAGGAAGCTTGATGTTAAAAAGGATAAAGAGGTTGACTACCTTTTCCATTGGTATAGGTAATCTATACCAATAATTGATTCACGAGTTGGAGCTATGAGCTCTATAGAAGTGTGTCTCACCTCACCTCATCAACTAAACTTCAATGAAATCACAACTGATGACTTAAAAAATGCAGAATTCAACTTCATTAACAAAAGAATAGACGAGTTCTAAATAAAGCACACTTCATATCTGAGAAAGATGACCCTTTATTACAATCTTAAAGTTAAGAAGAAGTCCTTTGGCAACCTAGTTTT
>NC_036245.1:6369820-6373632 GCF_002742605.1 Olea europaea var. sylvestris | reverse complement strand
AGTTTTGAGAAAGTTGAATCTATCTTCAAAATGAATCGAACGAAGGCACACAAGGCCCACTTTGGAGGGCCCCAATCGTATCAAAGAAGAAATTCGCCCTGACACTTCTAAGATAGAAAACATGGGCAAAAAAGAACAATCTCACCTATTGAACATAAAGCACCTATGAAAATATTACCAATGTGCTCTTCTTTAGCTAGACACACTACCCAACTTTTGTAAAATATTTTATATGAATTAAAAAGACTTCTTTAGCATATATATAGTTATTTCCTTTTGTAGGATAGGTAAGTTATATTTCCTAAAGGTAAACTACCTCCAAATCTAGCACGAAACGAATTCACTATTCCTTATAATGGAAAATACTCCATCATGTAAGATATCATTTTTCATTTGCTTCTATAGGAGACGTGAGCTTTTTTTTCCAAGGGAGACTTGTATCCAAATTTTGTACATATAAAACTCAATACTCCTTGCAGTGATAGGCGCTCTCCATTTAAGACTTCTCTATTCGTTCACATCTATAAGAGAGGTAAACTACCTTTTTAAAAGGTACTTGCTTACAAATCTTGTATAAATCAAACTGGAACACATCCTAACTCAGTTGATCCTTCTTAATCAAAATTGACATGTCCTCTCTTTGCTACCTAGGGCTATAGTATGTTCCAAGGGTTGGGTGTTCGCCCATTAATGCAATACGTGACTTGGGTTTAGAACATCATGAGATAGTTCGGCCCACTAGGCAATGAGACATTTAGTCCATGTATACATTGTTCGTTAAGTTCAAACCCAGTAACCCTAGCTCTTTGGTTCTCTTGAGCATCTCTTATTAGGTAAAATTTCATTAAAAGTTGGTGACTTACTTGTAGTCTTAGGTCAGATAAGAGTTGTCTATATGGCTCTTCGCTACATCTTCACCAGCCAATTATATTTGCCTACTGAGGTCCTCAACCTTGATCCTCAACTCACTTTTTTTTTTTGTTTATTTGTTGTCTCCAAGTCATCAACAACTATTTTCTAGTGGTTATATGAAGCTTCAATTATCTTCGTCAGAGCAGCTACCAAGCTTGGAGATTTATGGATCTCATGCTTCATTCGATTGATAGACCATGTACCTCTGCATATATTTGAGAAGATCTTATGCATATAGGCCAACTCCAATAGCTCTGGCCATTAGGGAATTTCGACCTCTAGTAAGCTACCAACATCATACAAGGAAATATGGTTTTTATCACATCTTTATCTAGCATTTATTGAACACAACAATTGCAGCTCTTACATTGCTAGGGAGTATCTGGACACCACTGGGGCAAGATTCCCATAAAAAATTTTGAACTTTATCGTCTCGCCCCTGATTGTCATACTTTTGTTCCACGTGTCGACCTAGGGAATGACCTTCATTCTTCCTCTTATATGGCAATGGTATGGATGGCACACATGACAACAAAAGCTGGTGGAAGAAGTGGTAATCAAGTAATTATTGACACCAATGAAGACGAGTCCCAAGACATCTCAGAAGTTTTTCTCTCAGGAGTTCTTATCTCCTTTAAACATAGAGAGGTCGGGCTATGATCAATTGGACCTTGCGAACCATTTCAAGTTGCTCTCTTTGCCCTTTGTGAGTAGCTGAGATGGCCTTCAACTCTCGAACTTGAGACCCTGCCTGTCAAATAGAAGACATATTCGAATTTGGGTAGACCTTTTTAGCATGGTCATCTACAAACCAAATTGAAGGATTACTACTTGTACAAAATGAGAGAAAACAAAAAGACTAGGTAAGGCATTAGTTAAGTACCAAGAGCCCAACAACTGGCTCCGACATTGAGGGTGAGTTGGATTGGTACTAGCATGTACGACTTCAGTACTGAGGAAGACGTATCTCTATCTTCAGGATTTCTTCACCTACAACACACAACTTGACCTCGGTTAACAAGCATTCTCATGGGATTTAGGTCAAAGGATTTGATTGTATTTGGCATTCTACAAGGTTACCTACACTCCTAGAGTTCTTTTTGGGGCCATATTCGAAGGCAACTTTAAAGTTCCCCATTTAATACTATAATCAGTCAGGTTCTCTAGCATCTTTTATATGCTTGCCGGACACTACAACCTTGTCCATTTCATGACTACTCAGAACAGTGGGCACGCTAACAATTGATTTCACTCTCATAAGATCTCTCATTCTCTACTTAGGAGCTCTAGCTAAATTTTACAGCCATTTTTGAAGGTTTACATATTGAAGAAATTGCATAAGTTCAAAGAGAAATGTTTTCTGAAGGTGATTTTGTTGCTAGAAGTTCACTGGAATCCTGAAAAACTTGTCGAAAAGCAAACACAACAACGAAATTCTCTCAAAGGGTTTTTTGAATGCTTTAGTTAGTGAAAAAATCGAAGTAAGAATCCAACAAAATGAGGAAAGGCCCTTTTTATAGATACGACCTCGTTACCCAAGCCGTTGGATGAAATCAAGAATGATTTAGGACATTTATCTTTTAAATCTATCCTAATAGTTGAATCCAAAAATTGCATTTGAAATTGAATGGAAGTTCAGGATGAGTCGTATGAGTCGTACACTTCGCGCATGAGTAGAGGCATGTGGCCTCAAAATACTTAAAGATATAGGCATCATTGCCAATAAATATTGGAGGTAATGTGTGTCTTGAATCAAAGCAACGCCTCAATTGCTGTCTCTTGAAAACGTGCTATCTGTCAAATAATTGGGATGCATAACGTCAATGAGTCTAACATTTCATTTAACTATAGAAGCCTCATCCCTTAAAAATTGGAATTCCTCTATGCAATTACGCTTCTCCTAAATGTAAAGCCCTAATCCTTGAAATACGGGACTTCGTCTCTACAAATATATTTTCAAATTATAGGGGTATCATCCTTGCATTATGGCTCCACTACAACGTCTCAGCCCTGAAGATAGGCTTCATCCCTACAATTGTTCCTCTTATGCAAAGAATCTTCGTCCTAGCAAAAATTTCACTCCAATACTCATTGCCTAGGCACACATGCCTCGTCAACAATCAAAGTCCACGCCTTATATAAATATTCATACTAGACTTTTGTGAGTAATTTGTTACGCCTCGCCAAAAAGGTAACTATTCACGTCACATAGTGTCGCCACGGAGTGAATACAACCAGAGCACTTTGCCACTACAACAAACTACAGATCTTAGTATCGTCACTTTTCCATCATGACTATAATAAATTGAAATTTAGAGCCAGCTCATAAGCCCTCTCTTTATATATATCATCCATGAATTTATGTTCCTACCAAAGTTCACGTCTTATATAAATATCCATTCCTGGACTTCGGAGATTATTGTTACAACCCATCCCATAATGCGGTAACATGGCACTAGCTAAGAAAATAGCAAAAACCTTTCGAAGCCCAGTAGAAGTGATTAGTCATGAAGTTCAAGTGATTTGGGCATCTCAACTGAAACAACGTGCGGAGGTCAATCCTTAATATCCAAAGCGAGATCCCACAATTGACACATAGGCCGAGCCTCCATGTTCGAAATGATATGCCCCCGCCTCATAAAACATCTTCTATAACATTTATTCATCCCAAAGATCTTCTTTACAAGATCTTTCATACGTCTAGTTTATTTGACATCTACGAAGGAAATACCTTAGTCTACTTTTCAAGTGGCAAGCCAAGGATATAGGGGCCCACTTTTCATAAGGTCTTCTTTGACCTAGGACAACTGGATGTGACTCCTATGAAGTCTGACCCATGAGCATTAGGTGGAGACCACGTGTCATACATTCAATAGTAACCACCTGTTCCGTCCCCCACG
>NC_036245.1:6364367-6369720 GCF_002742605.1 Olea europaea var. sylvestris | reverse complement strand
AACCAATGTGGGAGAAATTTGTAGCTTTTTGGGTTTAATAGGATACTCCAGAAGGTTATTGAGGTATTGTCCAAAATATTAGGACATTTAACATAATTAACTTGAAAAGGTATAAAGTTTGAATGGATAAAGAAATACAAATGCAATTTTGAGGAATTAGATAATAGGTTAATCAATGCGCTAGTTTTAACCATACCTGGAGAATCAAAATGTTTTGTAATATACAATGATGCATTCCAAACTGGGTATTGCATGTGTTTTGATGCAACAAGGTAAGGTAACTAGCGTATACATTGAGACAGTTGAAGCCTTATGAGCGAAACTATTTCACACATGACCTAGAACTGGCTACATAGTTCACGCCCTGAAAATTTGGAGGCACTATTTGTATACAGTGAAATGTGACATCTATATAGATCATAAGACCCTCAAGTACATCTTTACTCAGAAAGAGTTGAAATGAGACAGAGAATATGACTTGAATTATTAAAAGATTATGATTGTGAAATTCATTACCACCCAGGAAAGGCGAACATAGTAGCCGACGCCTTGAGTAGAAAGACAATGGGACAAGTGGTGATGTTAACAACATAAAGGCTTTTATGGAGAGAATTTGAGAGATTAAACCTCGATGTGGTCACTACTTGATTCGATTATGTTTCCTAAATGACCGCACTTTCAGTTCAACTGACTCTCCATGATCGGATTAAGAGTCATCAAAAGGGTGATCAATCCTTTGAGTTCATCAAAACTGAGATTAAAACTAATAGGAGGAAAGATTTTACCACAGTTGAAGATAAGGCACTTTATTATTAAGGATGCCTATGTGTACCAGATTTTGAAGAATTGAAAATAGAAATCTTAGAGAAATTACACTATATTCCTTATTCTATACATCCATGACGTACATAGATGTATCGCTACCTAAGAGTTGTGTTTTGATGCAAAAATATGAAGGAAGATGTAGCTAAATATGTGAAAAAGTGCCTCATATGTCAACAAGTAAAAGTTGAACATCAGCAACCAGTACAATTGTTGCAGCCATTGGAAGTTTTAGAATGGAAATGGGAACATGTGAGGATGGACTTTATTGTGGGTTTTTCGAAGTCAATAAAAGGACAAGAGGCTATTTGGGTTATTATTGATCGTTTAACCATGTTCGCCCATTTCTTACCCGTTCGCATGGCATTTTCTAAGGACAAATTTGCACAGTTATATGTTAAAGAAGCAGTGGAGCTGCATGGTGCCCTAGTTTCAATTGTATGTGACAGGGACCGAAGGTTTACATCACATTTTTGGAAGAGTTTACATCAGGCTATAGGGACTGAATTAAATTTTAGTACATCTTTTCACCCTCAGACTGATAGACAATCTAAATGGACAATTCAAACATTAGAGTATGGTAGACATTGGGAAAAGTATTTACCTTGAATTGAGTTTGCATACAATTATAGCTACCATGCCTCTATTGGCATGGCACACTATGAAGTTTGGTATGGGAGGAAATGTAGATCACCTATTCATTGAAACGAGGTTGACAAACATAAGATCTTGGGCCATGAGATTGTGGAGTAGATAGTACAAGCAATTGAAAAGATCAGGTAAGCGTGAAGAAGGCTCAAGATAGGTAGAAAAATTATGCGGATAAAAGGAGAAAAAACCTGGAATTTGCGGTAGGAGATAAAGTACTTTTAAAGGTTACAACCATGAAAGGGGTACAACAATTTGGTAAGAGAGGTAAGCTCAGTCCAAGATACATTGGTCCTTTCGAAATTTTAAAGTGGATTGAAAATGTTGTATATCAATTAGCTTTACTACCAGCGCTTTTAAATGTACATGATGTATTTTATGTATCAATGCTCAGAAAGTATATCCCTAAACCAAATCATATGGTGAGATATCAGTCATTAGATATTTAGCTGAATCTAAGTTGCGAAGAAGCACCAATATGCATCATAGCTCAAAAAATCAAGAAGCTTCGTAGCAAAGAGATATCACTAGTTAAAGTGTTATGGCAACATCACTTGGTAGAAGAAGCTATTTGGGAGTGAGAAGTGGAAATGCAAGCCAAGTACCCACAACTTTTTGAGGAGTTCCAAGGTAAATTTCGATGAAATTTAATTTAAGGGAGGTAGGTTGTAATGTCTCAAATTTTATTACTAGTCATTAGATTAAGAATTAGGACTTAAGTGCGCTATTATTAAAGTCTAATCACCTTATTAGTTATTGACCTAGTTAAATGACTTTATTGATTACTAGCCAATAATTTGAGGACCTAAGTGAAGAGATAATTTGGAAGTTAGATGGAATCATGTGTAAAATATATGTAAATATGTTAATTAGCCATGATTAAAGATGATTTATTTTAAATTTCCAGGTTTTTCCTCCTTAAATATATAGAGAAAGTTAGTTTCGTATAATAATCACTTATTTACTGTAACTTATAATAAAATACATTTTGGAAGGAAATTACGACTGAAGGATGTTATGTTTATACCATAAATCCACTAAATCTAGGATTTATTGCTATATATTGTGAGTCCTCATTTCATTAACGATGGGGATAATCTCACATGAAATAACAATTATATCTTGGACTACGTCATTTTTTTGGCAGTGAATATGTCCTTGGTTCAGTTTGAAAAAGATCATCACACGTAACAATTGGAAGAGCCAAGTTTAGGTTACTTATGATGTCTGGGAAAGTGTCGTTCAGGAGAACTTGCTAGACAAACATCCCTTTCAATGACCTTATATCAAACAGTTTGCCGTGATGAATTTGTAGGATGTTCTACTTGTCATAAATAGTGTCAATTCACTCTTGGAGAGATCTATACTTATTGAAAGTATTTAATCTTCAACGAAGATAGAGGAAATTATTTTTAAGTAGCGAGAAATTGTTTGGAGTCGTTAGGAAGAAGTTGCTTGCCCGATCACTAAAGATGAGCTGCATAGTTTTCATGGAGTGTGGAAGAAAATAGAATACATAGAGATTAAATGTGGCTGCACTATTACTTCGGTGAAGCACTTTGAAAACTCTAAGCGTAAGTTGATGGAAAAAACTTCAGACATTACTGCAAATGATTCCAAAATAATACCCAAAGTGACACCTCGTACCTTGANCTTGCATATCCTTATTGTTTCGATAATTATGATTCCCATGTATACGTAATTCAGAATGCACAATGTCCATGATTTAATATATTGTGATCCTTTCATTTATAGTTTTACGTCATTGGAATGTCAAAAGGGGAAAAGGTTAATGTATTTTGATTGATTTAGAGCTTAATTGTATTATTCATCTATAATTTGAGGCTGTTACAATTTGGAAATGGAAAAATAAATAAATGTACGTGGTTTGAATTAGTGTTGAATCACATAATTAGTTTATTCTTTAATGCCATTGGAATGTCAAAAATGGAAAATTGAATAAATGCACATTGTTTGAATTAGTGTTGAATCATTTTGTTAGATTTATTATTTTATGTTGTCGGATTATCGGAAATGATAAAAAATATATGTATATTCTTTGAGCTAGTGTCGTCAATTAGTTATGATGTACATTTTAAAAACAGCATGAACTATTTATGTGCATCTCTTTTATTTAAACAGTAAAGTCAGGTGATTACTCAAGTATAATTTTGTTCGGTTCAAAAAATTATTGAAGCAACACGACATTGTTGCCGCATAAATACGGTCTGAACAGTAATGGTTGTCATAAATGTAAGTACTATGCCCTAATTCCAATCGATTTTCAACATAAACAATCTTAATATATAACTGACACATTTTATTTATGACAGATCTATTACTTAATTGGATTAATATTCTAATAAATTAAATAATAGATTCCGTGAATTCATGTTTTGGTAACTTGTAAATCACAATGAGCTGTAATTGTGAGATAAAAATTAATTATAACCGAATCTTAAATCATCCATGGTCTTATGTAATTAGAAGATAAGAATATCGTTATTATGGTTAGATCATCATGTTTGGTTAGTATTGGAGACCAGCTCGAGAAATTCGACATTGAGAACTACCTGAGTGTCGATGGTTAATCTCTAACGTTCGTTAGTAGAATTGATCTTTTAACTCGATGTCATCATAGTGCCTTATATGGACGCGATCATACTTTGATGATGTTGAATATTGTTCTATCAAGAGTCCCTAGTACAACATTTCGAATATGCCAAGAATTATATATATAAATGTTATGAATGATCAATAGAAGATTCGTCACTCTCGGATAGTAAGATATTATAATTTACATTTCATTCAGTTAAGCCAATAATGAAATACTTGCCGAAGTTATACTCATAAGTCGAAATGAATCTTCCACTTGCATTGACTTAATAGTGGGATGAAAGATATGATCGATAATTGAGAATTGACACACTTTCATGTCTCATAATTGATCAGATCATATTAACGAATGGATTATCTTCCAAGGTAAACGAAGAAGTTTGATTTTATCATACCACGTGATATTTTTCGTCACATGTATTCCTCTAACACATTAATGAACAATAGGCTCAAATTAATAAATTTGATTAATTAATTGAATTAATAAAGTGGATTAATTGACTCATTGACCAATTTTAATTAGATTGATTAATTAAATATTGGACAAGATTAAGTTTAATAAACATGCAAAGTAACTTGAACTTCGATTAATATGCTGATAGAGTTAGAGAAATACAAACACAAAATAATTATAATTTTGTTAGTATAAGAATAGAAAATCCTAGTTCTTTCAATCTCGTTCCCTATGTGGATTTCCATTGAAGTATGGATAATTGGATAGTTGTGGATTGTAGGTGGTGATTGTTCGGGTACCAGAATAGCAAAGGAATTTGCAGAGTTTAACAAAGGTATAATTCTTATCACGGTTTCTATCTAAACACAAATTAGATCATTGGTTGTAATTGAAATTGTCTTTACATGATTAAGTGAATTCCTAACAATAAAAATATAGGATAAATACAAAGTAGAATCATGGCAAAGAATTCTAAGAAAGATTTATGTGCATCTCTTTCATTTGTACTGTAAAATAATGTGAGTCAAATATAATTTTGTTGAGATAATAACCCAAATGGTTATTGAAGGGGTTACTAAACTTTAAAAATCACTCAAATCATCACCGAACTTTGCAAAAGGTTTCCATGAGGTCACTAAAATTTAAAAATCACACCATTCATCACTAAATTTCGCAAAAAATTTAAGTGACCCCTGAGAAACCTTTTGCAAAGTTGAGTGATGAATGGATTTTTTTTTTTTTTTTTAAAGTTCAGTGACCCCGTGGAAACTTTTTGCAAAATTTAGTGATGATTTGGGTGATATTTAAAGTTTA
>NC_036245.1:6357825-6361944 GCF_002742605.1 Olea europaea var. sylvestris | reverse complement strand
CCAAAAAGAAGAAATCCACATATCCCAACAAAGATAACAAGAACAAGAAGAAATTTAAAATTTCCTGTTATGTGTTTGGTAAAGTCAAACATTGTGCTTGAGATTGTAGACATCGAAAGCCAATGCAAGAAAGCAAATTGAACTCCATTGACAAAATCATCGCTACTTGAGCATGGTAAATTTGATCAAATGAAAGGTTCAAGGATGGTAGTGATACTTGTCCCACCATACATGTGTTATGATAGATTCGTTTTCAAAATCTATCAAGAAGTAAATGACAAACACATTCAAGCAGGGAATGAAGTTCAATAAAAGGTTATTGGCAAAGGGAGATAGACTTACAATTTACAATTTTACATTTAGCAAGAAGATCACATTAATAGATGTATTGCATTTACCAAATATTAATAGAAATCTTGTAAGTGGTGATTTGTTGGGAAATCGAGAAAAAAGTCATATATGAATCGAGTAAATTTATACATTACCGGAAGGGTGTTAGTTATGGAATGGTCAAACTTTTTGTTATTGACAATAATATCAATAAACTACAAATTTAAATTATGTTGTTGAGTCTTTTTTTATGGCACGATAGACAAGGACATTTTGGCTCTTCTACTTTAAAAAGAATGATTAAAATCAGAATGATTTCTTGTGAAACATAGAATATAATAAATGTAAATTATTTGTTAACTCTAAAATGATTAAGAAATCTTTTCATAATAATGAAAGGAAATCTAATTTGATAGACTTAATTCATTTCAATGAATGTGAATTAAATGGAATGTTAATTAGAGGAGGTAATAGATACTTCATAGCAGTCATAGATGATCATTCTAGGTTTTGCTATTTCTACTTGATGAAATATAAGGTTGAAGTCTTTAACATGTTTAAGATATACAAAACTGAAGTAGAAAATTAGTTAAATAGAAAGACTAAAATTCTCAAAAGTGATAGGGGAGGTGAATATTTCTTTAGCGAATTTATTTTGTATGTGAACAATATGGTATAATACATCAATGTAGTGCACCTAGAACACCCAAATAAAATGGTTTGATGGAGAGAAAGAATAGGACACTAGTTGAAATGATAAATGCTATGTTATTTAATGCTAAGTTGCTAGGTAACTTATGGAGTGAAAATTTATTAAGTGCGTGTCACATAATTAATAGGATTCCTTCTAAAATATTTAAAGTTTCTCCATGTAAATTGTCGAAAGGGAAAAGACTAAACATTGGTCATTTCAAAGTGTGGGGTGTCTTGCTTATAGTAAGAACACAAATCCTAAAAGGACTAAGTTGAGGCCTAGAGGGATCAAATACATTTTTGAAGGATATGCCCAAAATAACAAGACATATCGTTTATTAAACTTGAAAATCAATGTTATTATTGAATCCTCTGAAGTAGATTCTCTGAGAATATTGTTTATTAAAATTGAAAACTAATGTTTTTATTGAATCCCATGAAGTAGAGTTTTCTAAGGAAATCTCAAGTAAAGATTCTTAGCTCTACAAGATCATAAATAGAAACACCTTCTAAAGATGTTGAAACAAGTGAACTTTGAAGAAGCAAAGGAGCTCGAAAGGAGAAAGTGCTTGGACTGGATGAATTAGACTCTTAACTTATTTCTTTTGATTTAGTTAATGAAAATCAGAAGCCTGTCTCAAGAACTATTCTGTACGTTCTCCAAGTAGAAATATATCCTAAAACTTACCAAGAAACAATGTCATTTAAAGATAGCAGCTTTTATAATGATGTAGTAAATGATGAAATTGATTCGGTAGTGTCAAACAATACTTGGAAATTAGTGGATTTACCACTTGGATCAAAACCTATAGGCAGAAAATGGGTATTTAGAATGAAGTACAATGTTTACGGTACTCTTAGTACTCCTTAAAGCTAGGTTAATGGCTAAAAAATATTGACAAAAAGAATGAATAAATTACTTTGACACATATACACTAGTTGCACGAATAACATCAATTTGGATTATATTCGCTTTAGCTTCAATCTATGATTTGTATATAAATCAAATGGATGTCAAAATGACTTTCTTAAATGGGGATCTCAATAAAGAGGCCTATATTGAATAACTGAAAGGATTAGTTCTAACCGAAAAATGAGGATAAATTATGTAAGCTAATAAAATTCTTACATGGACTAAAACAAGCACCAAAGAAAATAGCATGAAAATTTTAACTTTGCAATAAATAATATCTTTGGAATTAAACATAAAAGTGCTGATAAAGGCTTATATTCAAAAGTCTGCGATAATCATGTTTTGCTCATTCGTTTATACGTGGATGATATGTTGATTGTGAGCAATCAAATGCAAGATATAAAAGAAATAAAGAGGTTTCTATCTTCCACATTTAAAATTAAAGATCTTGGTCAAATGGATACCATTCTAGGTATTAAAGTCACCAAGACTCATAGGGGTTATATATTAAGCCAATCACATTATGTTGAGAATGCGATATATATGTTCAAACACTTGACATTAAAAAGGTTAATACTCCATTTGAACCCAGTTTAAAACTTATAAAGAATGATGGAAGATCTATAGCCTACTTGTGTATGTAAGTGCTATCGGTAGTCCAATGTATATTGTGTAATGTACTAGACCCCAATATATTACTTGCAATTAGTAAACTTAGTCGATTTACTAGCAATCTTAGTAAAGAATATTGAAAGGCTATCGGAAGGGTTCTTGACTATTTGAAGAAAACCAAGGATATAGGTCTCCAATATTCTAAGTTCCCGATAACATTAGAAGAATTTATTGATGCTAATTGGATATCTAGTTTTTGTGAGAAAAAATCAGCCTCGGGTTGGGTATTTACCCTAGGATGAGGTGAGATTCAATAAACAAACATGTATTACTCACACAACTATGGAATCCAAATTTGTGGCATTGGCTAAAATTGGAAAAGAAGCTAAATGGCTTAGAAATTTAATGTATAAAATTCCATTGGGAGAAAAAAGAATAATTCTTCCATATCTATCTATTGTGATAGTCAAGCTACTTTAGGTAGAACATACAATGAAGTGTATAATGGTAAGTCTAGACACATGAGTCTAAGATATGACTATGTGAGGAAACTAAATAAAGATGAAATAATTTCACCTACCAATGTGAAGTCAAATGAAAATTTAGCTGATCCATTTACTAAGGGGTTATACTCCAGAATTAAATCCTCCAATGACGAAAAACCTACTTGATTATACTAACAAGTATACTTCAAGTTCAAAGAATGACAACAAGTCATTCGATAAGTGGATAGATCCAACACTTATTTTTTTCCTTTTAAAACCATATCCTAGGTTACAAGTGCTGATTGTCACGAATAGGAATGTTGAATTTCTATAACTCTTAATAAAATTCAGATTGGTAGATCAAGTCTAAAAATGATAAAGATACTGCAAGAACTTTACCCATATAAACTTCGAGTAGGAGAAGCACGAGGCCGTAAAAGTGCTGAATAAGATTGTGTTGAACTTGGAATAATTGATACTTTTGTGTATGATTTCACCAGTATCATCAGACGGAATAATAGGTTCAAACCTTTTATGCTACCTAGGATTTTGATGATTATCTTGTAAGATTTATACTAAGGTTAGATTTAAATCAAAAGATATCCATACTTTTTGCATTAGTGGATTGTTGGATATTGTTCAAATTAACAATGATGAGTGATTTTCAGATGTGATGGAAATGGTTAACCATGAGAAAAACAAGCAAAAACAAAACGAGAACTAAAAATAGTAGCGGCCGAAAAATGTTCTAGGTGGTAAGCTGAGCGGTCTACAATTATAGCAGCCATTTTATTGAACGAGCGGGCACCCAATTCTGTATTGGGCAGCCGTCCAGAATAAAAATTTGCAAATTGTAATTTTTAATTCTAGTGTCTTTTTGAAGGGTTTTACACATTTCTACTTGATTTTTCGCCTTTTCGTGCATGATAATTGTGGTTCTATATATATAAGTGGTTTTCAAAATTGAAAACATGTCACAAAAATCAAATTGATTTCTTTACATTCAAAATCTAAGATCAAACCAAGTTTTTTATAATTTTGTTCTTTAGCTCATTTTTCCAAGTTTTGTTTGCTTGATTCAAACTT
>NC_036245.1:6349560-6353927 GCF_002742605.1 Olea europaea var. sylvestris | reverse complement strand
AAAAAAAAAAAGAAATGCTAGGAAAATGGCCTGGGCAGCCACCGAGGCTTAAGGCCAGGTGATCTTGTCGCAACTACCGTGGCCATTCTATTGAACTAGGTGGGCTTCGGTTTTCTATTGCGCAGTCATCTAGAAAAAAAATTTGCCCATTGGGGTTTTAAATTCTGATGTCATTTTCAAGGGGTTTTGCGCCATTTTGGCTTGTTTATTATACATTTTCGTACATGATGATTGTATTTATAAATATGAGTTATTTTCATAATTGAAAACATATCACAAACATTAAATTGATTCCATTACATCAAAAATCAAAGATCAAACCAAGGTTTTTATAATTATGTTCTTTAGTTCTTTTTTTCAAGTTTTGTTTGCTTGATTCAAACTTGGATTAAGGTTATTTTACTCCTCCAAACTATTTACCATGAATCCTTCAATCACTTACCCAAGTGATGATAAATATCGTTTGAGGAAAGCGATTCACAATCGAGTTCAAACATTCCATTTTGATGATTTCTTGTTGCTGGTTTTATTTTCATTCTTCGTCAACATTGTTCAACAATCTCAAATGATATTTTCAATATGGAGAACGAGACAACCATGGATACGATAAGATGATAAATCAAGACATTGTAAGGCTTGATTGATTTGAAGGGTAAAACTTTTCAAGATGTAGGGATAAGTTGAAGTTTCATCTAACAACCGTAAAGATCTTTTTATATGATCCAGACTTGACACCATTGCTGGACCTAACCCCAAATGACCCCAACAAAACAAGGGTGGAAAGGAAGAAGAGAGAAGAAGATGAATTAATATGTAGAGGACACATTCTAAACGCTCTCTCTAATTGTCTCGATGATTTCTACACAAATAACACCTTGGCAAAGGAGATATGGGAATCATTGGAAACTGATGAGGTTCGTGTGAAGGAACAAGCGCTTGAGTACATAGAACGCTTAGATGGTCGGTGTTTGAAGAAATTGACATAATTTTTGCATATAGTATCTATTTTGGGCCCATAACCCCGTTTCGAAAAGCTCGCGACGATTCTAGATGAACTCACCACTTTGCCTTGACATATTATGGATTTTGGCCATTAGAATTTGTTTATCGGGTCAAAACATCATTTAAAGTTTCTTAGCCAGTTATTTTCAATATTTGTTATTTTCGCTTCATAGTCCAGCCCATTAAGGGATTGCTAGCCATGTTATTTGTTCTTTTCATATTTAAGGCCCTAAAAATACCTCCTAGGTTTTTGGATTGTTCTTAAAATAAGAAAAAAATGTTGGTTTTCTTGAGTTCAATCCATTTGAGTTATTATCATCGTGCGCTTGTAGATTCGATTTACATCAGAAACCAAATACAAGAACAAGGAGGAAGGTACTAGAAAGTTTCTTATTTTTATGTATTTTGATTTCAATTTTTTAGATTACTTGCTTTTGTTAAGACAAGTCTAAGAGTTACAAATCATTGTCAATAAAATAAAGGCAAGATAGATCTTTTCAAAACTTTCTAAATTGGTGCAATCATAATGAACTTACCATCTTTGTCGAAAGGTTATATGAAAAAATCCTTCACAGTTGCCAGCATTATTCTTTGGAAGAAATTCAAAATATCTTCGAACTAAGAAAGAGCCAAGGACGTTTGACGGGAAATGAACTTTCTCATGAGGGTACTTCTAAAGCCCATGCCATGGATAAATCAAACAAATACAATAAGGATTCCAAAAAGAAGAAATCCACATATCCCAACAAAGATAACAAGAACAAGAAGAAATTTAAAATTTCCTGTTATGTGTTTGGTAAATTCAAACATTATGCTTGAGATTGTAGACATCGAAAGCCAATGCAAGAAAGCAAATTGAACTCCATTGACAAAATCATTGCTACTTGAGCATGGTAAATTTGATCAAATGAAAGGTTCAAGGATGGTAGTGATACTTGTCCCACCATACATGTGTTATGATAGATTCGTTTTCAAAATCTATCAAGAAGTAGATGACAAACACATTCAAGCAGGGAATGAAGTTCAATAAAAGGTTATTGGCAAAGGGAGATAGACTTACAATTTACAATTTTACATTCAGCAAGAAGATCACATTAATAGATGTATTGCATTTACCAAATATTAATAGAAATCTTGTAAGCGGTGATTTGTTGGGAAATCGAGAAAAAAGTCATATATGAATCGAGTAAATTTATACATTACCGGAAGGGTGTTAGTTATGGAATGGTCAAACTTTTTGTTATTGACAATAATATCAATAAACTACAAATTTAAATTATGTTGTTGAGTCTTTTTTTATGGCACGATAGACAAGGACATTTTGGCTCTTCTACTTTAAAAAGAATGATTAAAATCAGAATGATTTCTTGTGAAACATAGAATATAATAAATGTAAATTATTTGTTAACTCTAAAATGATTAAGAAATCTTTTCATAATAATGAAAGGAAATCTAATTTGATAGACTTAATTCATTTCAATGAATGTGAATTAAATGGAATGTTAATTAGAGGAGGTAATAGATACTTCATAGCAGTCATAGATGATCATTCTAGGTTTTGCTATTTCTACTTGATGAGATATAAGGTTGAAGTCTTTAACATGTTTAAGATATACAAAACTGAAGTAGAAAATTAGTTAAATAGAAAGACTAAAATTCTCAAAAGTGATAGGGGAGGTGAATATTTCTTTAGCGAATTTATTTTGTATGTGAACAATATGGTATAATACATCAATGTAGTGCACCTAGAACACCCAAATAAAATGGTTTGATGGAGAGAAAGAATAGGACACTAGTTGAAATGATAAATGCTATGTTATTTAATGCTAAGTTGCTAGGTAACTTATGGAGTGAAAATTTATTAAGTGCGTGTCACATAATTAATAGGATTCCTTCTAAAATATTTAAAGTTTCTCCATGTAAATTGTCGAAAGGGAAAAGACTAAACATTGGTCATTTCAAAGTGTGGGGTGTCTTGCTTATAGTAAGAACACAAATCCTAAAAGGACTAAGTTGAGGCCTAGAGGGATCAAATACATTTTTGAAGGATATGCCCAAAATAACAAGACATATCGTTTATTAAACTTGAAAATCAATGTTATTATTGAATCCTCTGAAGTAGATTCTCTGAGAATATTGTTTATTAAAATTGAAAACTAATGTTTTTATTGAATCCCATGAAGTAGAGTTTTCTAAGGAAATCTCAAGTAAAGATTCTTAGCTCTACAAGATCATAAATAGAAACACCTTCTAAAGATGTTGAAACAAGTGAACTTTGAAGAAGCAAAGGAGCTCGAAAGGAGAAAGTGCTTGGACTGGATGAATTAGACTCTTAACTTATTTCTTTTGATTTAGTTAATGAAAATCAGAAGCCTGTCTCAAGAACTATTCTGTACGTTCTCCAAGTAGAAATATATCCTAAAACTTACCAAGAAACAATGTCATTTAAAGATAGCAGCTTTTATAATGATGTAGTAAATGATGAAATTGATTCGGTAGTGTCAAACAATACTTGGAAATTAGTTGATTTACCACTTGGATCAAAACCTATAGGCAGAAAATGGGTATTTAGAATGAAGTACAATGTTTACGGTACTCTTAGTACTCCTTAAAGCTAGGTTAATGGCTAAAAAATATTGACAAAAAGAATGAATAAATTACTTTGACACATATACACTAGTTGCACGAATAACATCAATTTGGATTATATTCGCTTTAGCTTCAATCTATGATTTGTATATAAATCAAATGGATGTCAAAATGACTTTCTTAAATGGGGATCTCAATAAAGAGGCCTATATTGAATAACTGAAAGGATTAGTTCTAACCGAAAAATGAGGATAAATTATGTAAGCTAATAAAATTCTTACATGGACTAAAACAAGCACCAAAGAAAATAGCATGAAAATTTTAACTTTGCAATAAATAATATCTTTGGAATTAAACATAAAAGTGCTGATAAAGGCTTATATTCAAAAGTCTGCGATAATCATGTTTTGCTCATTCGTTTATACGTGGATGATATGTTGATTGTGAGCAATCAAATGCAAGGTATAAAAGAAATAAAGAGGTTTCTATCTTCCACATTTAAAATTAAAGATCTTGGTCAAATGGATACCATTCTAGGTATTAAAGTCACCAAGACTCATAGGGGTTATATGTTAAGCCAATCACATTATGTTGAGAATGCGATATATATGTTCAAACACTTGACATTAAAAAGGTTAATACTCCATTTGAACCCAGTTTAAAACTTATAAAGAATGATGGAAGATCTATAGCCCTACTTGTGTATGTAAGTGCTATCGGTAGTCCAATGTATATTGTGTAATGTACTAGACCCCAATATATTACTTGCAATTAGT
>NC_036245.1:6323176-6348824 GCF_002742605.1 Olea europaea var. sylvestris | reverse complement strand
ACAGCGATTTATAATTATGTTCAAACCTTCCATTTTGGCGATATCTTGTTGCTGGTTATATTTTCGTTCTTCATCAACATGACATGTTGAGCCAGCTTTTACACACAAGACGGCAAGCCCATGTAAATATATTTTAAGAATTTTTTTTTTTTGAATTGTTCTCCTTGTTGAAGATTGCTCTATTCAACATGGACTGACCAATTAACACAAGTAAACTTGAATGATAGTATACTTGAAAGTTTACCTTTCTTAAAGGCACTTCTATGGGATGTCATTTGAGAGGAACAACGACCACTTCTATACTCTAACAAAAATTAGTCTAATCATTAAGAATGCGAGGCATATCTCTGTTCTTTCTTTGAATAAATTGAAATTGTCCATAATATTTTCCAGAGTAATTTATATGTTGAACCTAGTCAAGTGTCTCATAGTATTCCGTTGATGTATTTGAATCTAGTCAAGTATCACATATCTAGGCAAGTGTATTGAATGTTTTGTTGGATCCTATGCCATCTTGTCATGTATAAATAGGACAACATGTTACAGTACTTTGTAATGCAGATAAAAAGTAAAATTTTAAATTATATTTCTTAAAATTATCCAAATTATTTTTCCTTTAAACTAGTATCAGAGCTTTGAAAAAAGAAAAAATAATTTCCAACAGTAGTCTTGTTTTCCTTGTGCCCTGTAGCAATCAAAAAATTTCATATTCTAAAAGTGATAGTTTTTCCCAAACACTTGTAAGGAAGAAAATTGTGTCAATACAAGGAAATTTCTAGAGTTGGTACTTTTGAGGTCCATACACACGGTGCTCAAATCCTAAGACTTATTTCAAAAGAGGTAGACTTTAACCCCAATTCAATTGTTCGAACTCCAAAAGACATCATTTAAGTCATGTTTTGTTCGAATAATTTTTTAAATTTTTGAATATTTTAAGTTAGTGTTTCTTAAAAGTTTGAAGACTGAAAATTGTTTCATGGATAGGATATTTTTATCATGGTTTATTTAGTTCATTTAAATTTCAACACCAGTGTTTAATGCCCCCAAGTTTAAAAATTCATCCCGGTCAAAATACTAGGAATTTTAAGGTGATTCTAGTTGGAGAAGGTAGCCATATGAGTATCTACCCCTTGAATTTAGAATCATGAATTTGATTGCCTAAAACTCAAGTTATAGATGTTTTCTCAAGGGCTGCCAGTATGTACCCAAGAACAAATAAATTCGTTTTGAAATCAATTTTGACACATCTATCGATTGAATTTACAAACAAAACTTTAACTTGTAATTCTGCTATGTGTAAGGTGCCTAAAGTTTAATTTTGTAAATCTTGAATTTCGTCTAATTGTCAAATGGATTTTTTTAGAAGATTGTATAAGCTGAAAATCGAATTTTTCTCTCTAGTTTTGCAATGGATTCTTTGATGCCTTAATGGTTCAAGTCCAAGTTAATCTTAGTATTTTTTTTATGAATAATCTAGGTAGAATTTTTCAAATTTAAGATCTTAGTAATGTCAGGAGTCCTAGGCGTTACTGTTGGATATTAGAGTGCAGTTTTACTAATATCTTTACTTCAAATTTCAAAACTTTCATTGAATCAAAATTTATATCAAATTATGAGTCACCACTATTTTCTTCTCGTGCCATGCCAACCATGATGTGATCCATGACACGCAAGTGTCGAAGTCAAGTCCAACATCAAGCTCGGGGAAAGATCCATTGATAGTCGACGGTGGACTGATGATGTGATCGAGGGCAAAGCGAGTAAAAGAGGCGATGAGATTGCTCATCAAGGGGACCATTGATGATACCATGTTCAGGACTCAAAATGGACAAGTGTTGTGTTTGGGTCGAAAGTTGAGGTGAATTGGATCAACACGTTAAATGCGGTCGAAGATGGGATTGGATCGTAAAGTTGGACGCGTTTTTGCCTTTTCGCGAGATTTTCCATATTTGATAGAATTCTATACTTATTCAATTTTGTACCGTATTTAAAAGATTGTGCACATGTCTTTGTCTAGCTTTTTAGGTGAGGGAAAGCATGAGTCCATGTGCCGTACCTGGATGGCTGGTGCCAAAGAAAGATGAAACTTGGAGGATGTGCGTGGATTGCAGAGCCATCAACAACATCACGGTAAAGTATCGTCACCCAATTCCTAGGCTAGATGATATGTTAGATGAGCTACATGGTACATGCATATTTAATAAAATTGACCTTAAAAGTTGATATCACCAAATTTACATGTGGGAGAGTGATGAATGGAAAACGGCTTTTAAGACTACATACGGTTGTATGAATGGTTAGTCATGCCCTTTGGGCTTACGAATGCGCTGAGTACTTTCATGCGCTTAATGAACCATGTTTTGTATGCTTTCATTAGAAAATTTGTAGTGGTCTATTTTGCTGATATTTTGATCTATAGTAAGGACCTTAATGAGCATGTAGAACATTTGAGGTGTGTGCTTGTGATTTTGAGGAAAGAACAGCTTTATGCAAATTTGAAAAAGTGCACATTTTGCATGGATATGATTGTTTTTCTAGGCTTTGTGGTTAGTGCATATGGTGTAGGGGTAGATGAAGAGAAAATAAAAGCTATCAAATATTGGCAAACACCTAAAAACGTAACTGAGGTTAGGAGTTTTCATGGATTGGCTAACTTTTATAGGCATTTTGTTAGAGACTTTAGCACAATTACCACACCACTAACCGAGATTGTTAAAGGATGTGGGATTTCAACGGGGTGTAGAACAAGAACATGCATTCAACACTATCAAAGATTTTTGTGTAAAGCACCGATTTTAGCACTTCCTAACTTTGACAAAACTTTCAAGATTGAGTGTGATCCATGAGGAATATGTATTAGAGCAGTCTTAATGCAAGATAAGAGATAGATAGCCTACTTTAGTGAAAAACTAAGTGGTTCAGCTCTTAACTATCCTACGCATGAAAAGAAGCTCTATTCACTTGTTCGAGTCTTGGAAACATGGTAGCATTACCTATGGCCAAAGGAATTTGTAATTCATTCTGATCACGAGTCACTGAAACATTTGTAGGGTCAAGGTAAGTTGAACAAACAACATGCACGTTGGATGGAATTCATAGAAAAGTTTCCATATGTCATTCGTTACAAACAAGGTAAGAAAAATGTAGTAGCAGATACATTGTCACGAAGGTATGTGCTTCTAAATTCCTTGAGTACAAAATTGTTTGGTTTTGAGTACATTGAAGACATTTATGATAATGATCTTGATTTTTTCAATATTTACAATTCATGTCATAAGGGGGCTGTAGACATGTTCTTTAAGCATGAGAGGTACTTGTTTCGGGAAAATAAATTGTGTTCCTAATTGCTCTATGCGTGAGTTGTTGGTTAGGGAAGCACATAGTGGAGAACTAATGGGTCACTTTGGGGTAGCAAAGACTTTGGAGATATTAACTGAACATTTTTATTCGCCTAGAATGGGAGTTGATGTAGAGCGGATTTGTAGTTGATGCATAACTTATAAAAAGGCTAAATCTCGAGCCTTACCTCATGGACTTTACACACCTTTGCTAGTACCTAGTGAACCTTGGGTAGACGTCTAAATGAATTTTGTGTTAGGTTTGCCTAGGACTAAAAGAAGATGGGATTCAATTTTTGTAGTGGTAGATAGGTTTAGCAAAATGGCACATTTCATTTCATGTCACAAAATCGATGATGCCACTAATATTGTAGACTTGTTCTTTAAAAAAATTGTGTGTTTCCATGGAGTAACTAAGAATATTATGATGGATAGGCATGTCAAATTTCTTAGTTACTTTTGGAGGGTCTTGTAGAATAAGTTAGGCGCGAAATTGTCATTTTCTACAACTTGTCACCCATAAACGGATGGCCAAACCGAAGTAGTGAATAGGATCATGACACAACTATTGTGCATTGTGGTTAGTAAGAAGTTGAAAATTGGGAAAAATGTTTACTTTTCATAGAGTTTGCATATAATAGGGTCATACACTCTACTATGTCGTTTTCACCATTTGAGATTGTTAATGGTTTTAATCCAATAGCAACTATTAATTTAATACCTTTACCTGTGAATGGATGAGGTAGTTTCGATGGAAAGAGGAAGGCCGAGTTGGTGAAGTCACTCTATGAAAAGATGCGAAAGCAAATTGAGAAAAAGAGCAAGCATTATGCAACACAAGCAAATAAGGGCAGGAAAAATGTTACCTTCGAACCAAGAGATTGGGTTTTGATGCATCTCAGAAAAGAGCGATTTCTAGAGTAGTGAAAATCGAAGTTGCGGCCACGAGGAGATGAATCGTTTCAAGTCCTTGAGAAGATTAATGACAACGTATACAAATTGGATCTTCTAGGTAAGTATAACGTTTCAACAACTTTTAATGTGTCTAATTTCTTTCTCTTTGATGCAGTTTCAGATTCAAGGACGAATCCTTTCGAAGAGAGAAGGGATGATGTGATCCAGGACACCCAAGCATCGAAGTCAAGTCCAACGTCAAGCCCGGGGAAATATCCATTGATAGTCTACGGTGGACTGATGACGCGATTGAGGGAAAAGCGAGTAAAACAGTCGATGTGATTGCTCGTCAAGGCGACCAATGATGAAACCATGTTTGGGACTCAAAATGGGACAAGTTTCATGTTCGGGTTGAAAGCCGAGGTAAATTGGATCATCATGTTACAAGGGGCCGAAGATGGGACTAGATCGTAAAGTTGGACGCGTTTTTGCCTTTTCGCAAGATTTTCCATATTTGATAGAATTCTATACTTATTCAATTTCCTACCATATTTAAAAGATTGTGCATGTTTTTTTTTTTTTTTTTTTGTCTAGATTTTTAGGTCTAGTATAATACTTTTCATATTTCATTGTTTTGCAACTTTTGACATTATTATCAATATTGAGGCTTTTATTACTTTCTTCCCATGTTCTTCAATCGAACAATCTACGAACTAATCAAGATTCAAATCTTGTGACATTCAAATCAACCCGGTGGTTCATATAATTTTGCATAATCAAGAGGTCCGTACATTGTTGGCAATTCAGGTTGTTTGGTTCAAATTTTATTAAATTTAATCCAAACCATGTTTTGGCTTTCTTAGGGATGATCTCAATCTTGATTGTGGGTTTGGTAGCAATTGACTATGTGGGTTCACATCAAACCATGAGGTAAAATGAAAATTTATATGAATTTTATTTTATGTTTAGATACTATATCGATTATGTTTAGAAGTTATGGTTGTCTATGATATAAGTCATGAAAATTTTCATTTTATGTTCAAAGTATGCGGTTGAGCACGTAGTGCAGATTCTTGTGCCTAGAATTGTTTAGGTGAGGTCTAAATGAGATCCACCATCCAGAGGTCGAGTATGAAAATTTTATGAGGTCCTTACCCTTCATTGGAACTAATATATTGGAAGAGTTAATCTTAAGCTAGGTCGTTGAAGATTTTATTTCCTTAATTTAAAAGATAAGACATGACGGTGGAAGTGATAAAGTATGGACACACTTCAGAGATTTTTGAGACTTGAACTTATTTTATTTGAGGTCAAATGATGCTATTACTAACCATCAAATAATGCAGTGTAACTGTCTAACGAATTCCAGTACATAGATATGGCTTTGAACAGTAATCCTAGGATGTATGTTTTGAAATTTTGGATGAAACCAATTGGAATGGATAGTCTAATAAGCATTTTACCTCCGAGATTTGTAATTACATCGATTAGATGACAGTGGAGTTAGTTATGTGTGTTTTAGCAAAAGAAGACATTGCTAGTGAAACTATATTGTTCAATTAAGGAATTCATTTGAAGGGCTGCTTTCACGAATTAATCCATGAAATTTTAATGTGTTTTAGGGTAATATATTATGAGTTTGCCCATTAAATTTTAGAATTTAGAATGATCATTTAGGGCGTTAAATGTTCTTAGAAGTAAGTCTGAAACTATAATGTTAAGAAAAACTTCGTGCACACTAAATATAGTGACTATCTTTATTTTTAACAAGAAAGAATGACGGATAAATAAGGATGTGTATTTACTACAGCGTCTTAAACCATCTAACAATCAAGAAAAGTAGCCTCTTCTAAGAATAGAAGACATATTCGATCATTCATAAGGTGCAAAGGTATTTTCAAAAATCGATTTTGTTATTGGGTTATCACCAACTCAAATAAAGCTATGTAATATCTCTAAAAGCCTTTTGAGAACTTGATATAGGCAACTTAATGTTTCTTTAAATTAAGGAAGTCTACTACATGCTCTCATCTTTAGGCTTATATTTGTAATTTTTGGAAGGAATTGAAGTTTAATGACCTTTAAAAGAAGAATACTAGAGAACTTCTATAGAGGGTAAGAATGTATTATTTGTGCTTAAGAAATGATCGATGAAGCTCATGCGGCATGAGAAACTAGAGGTTTTGACAAGTTTTGTTCTACATCCAGTGGACACGTGATAGGCCAAACACGATTTTATTAAAAACAATGGAAGTGTTTAGAATTTTTATGAAGTGTAAAGTATTAGGAAGGACTCTGGTCAAAGTACTTCAGTAGACCTTTAGCATTATGGTTATTGAAGTCTATCAAGCTTGAAATTGCTAAATAGTATTAGAGGTGGTTTGTGACCTCAGGAGATATTTGCCCATCATACGGCTTACCAAGTTCACTTGTGTCTATAGGGGCTAGCTCTGGACAGGTCGGATCACTTACAATACACAGCTCTACGAAGGTGGCTTAGATATTAAGAATGGAGGTTCTATGAGTCTAAGATTGAAGTACTTTCTCGCCTCATTTCAACAATGCGAGTGGAGAAGTTGCTAACGAATGAGTTTCGTTGGGGATATCTTTTTAACTGGCATGTTGGAAAATGAAACAACTAAGGATAGCATACAAATAGTATGAGATTATCTCAATGTATTTTTGATGACCTACTAGGTACCCCGACTGATAGGCAGGTGGTTTACAATTGACTTGATCACAGAAGCAGTACCTATGTCTAAAGAACATTAGAATGGCTCTTAAGGAGCTTCAAGAGTTGAAGATGTAGTTGGAAGAATTGTGTAGTAATTTATAAGGCCAAATGTGTCCCATGGGGAGCTTGGTACTAATTGTCAAAAAAGGAGAGGTCGTTGACGATGAACATAGATTATAAAAAGTTGAATATTTGAAAAATTTAGAATAGGTTTGATGCCTTCGCGGATAGGAGATTTATTAGTCAGTTGAAGGGAGCTATGGTATTTTCGAAGATTGAATTAAGGTCAAGCTACCTTCAGTTGAAGATTAAACATAGTGGTAAACCAAAATGGTGTTTACAACTCGCTAGGGACACTATAAATGAATAGTTATGCCTTTTGACTTTACAAATGATCATGCGGTGTTTTATGAACTTGATACACTAAGTATTTCAATAAAATCTAAATTGGTTTTGTCAATATGTTTATCGATGATATATTTGTATATTGTACAGATGCTCAGCAGCACCTAGAATATCTGAGGATAGCGTTAGAGACTTTACGTGAAGAAAACTTTTACGTCGCTTTCAAAAAGTGTGAATTTTAGCTAGACTATGGAGGATTCGTATGTCATGTAGTGACCATGGGACTGAAGTGGACCCAACCAAGGTCGACGTTGTATATAATTGGCTAGTACCTACTAATGTTGGAAATGTGAGGAGCTTTCAAGGTTTAGCCAACTATTATCAGCAATTCATAGAAGGTTTCTCTAAAATTTCAGGGCCTTTGGCATAGTGTTGACTTAGAAGATAGTTAAGTTTGTTTGGTATGAAAAGTGTGAAAAAAGCTTTCAGGAGTTAAAAGACAAACTAGTTTCTACTCCATTTTAGCTATTCTAGAACGTTCAGATGGATTTGTTATTTATAGTAATGCATTCTAGTTGGGATTGGGATGTGTTGATGCAAAATGGAAAGGTGATAGCATATGCATCATGGCAATTGAAACAATACGAACAAAACCATTGGATGCACAATTTTGAACTTCCAGTAGTAGTTCATGCTCTTAAAATTTGGCATCACCACACGTATGGGAGCGAGTACAAAATTTACACCGACAATAAGAGTCTTAAATACTTCTTCACTCAAAAAGAGTTAAATATGAGACAATGACGATGGTTGGAACTAGTGAAGGACTACAATTGCACTATCCATTACCATCCTAGTAAGGCTAATGTAGTTGCAGATACACTAAGTAGGAAGAAGGTGGATCAGTTATCAGTTTTGAGAATCGAAAAAAGCAGCAAATTAAGGATTCAGAAAATCTTAAAATTGAGGCGCTAATGCCGCCAGCTCGAATAGTAGCAAAGTTGGCATCATTAAGACTAAAGCTTACACTCAGGAAAAGATAATATAGGCCCAGAAGGAAGACCCAATCTCAAAGAAAATGAGGGCTATGGTCGAAACACAGAAGGGGAAAGATTTAGAGATAGCCAAGGATAAGCAATTGATGTATAGAGATCAACTTTGTGTACCTAAAGATGAAGGACTTCAGAATGAGATTATGACAGTAGCTCACTCCGCCCTTATGCAGCATACAGGGATAGAACCAAAATGTATCGAGATCTATGTAGTCCATTTTTGAGGAATATCAAAGGGAAAAATGCTCGCTTAGTATCAAAGTAACTGTTTCTCAACAGGTTAAAGCTGAGCATTAGAGGTCATCAGAGCTATTGAATCCAATAGATATATTGGAATGGAAGTGGGTGAAAATAGCAATGAAATTTGTAGTGGGCTTCTCTAAGTTAACGAGGGGTCATGATGCTATCAGTGATAGTGGATCGATTGACAAAGTTCGATCACTTTCCATCGATCAAAATGAATTTACTATGAATCAATTTGAGCATCTCTATGTTAGAGACATAGTTAGACTCTATGGAGTATCCGTGTCAATTGTATCAAAGTAAGACTCAATATTTATATCGAAGTTTTCGAAGAGTTTACAAACAACAATGGGAACTAAGTTGACTTTTATAATTACTTACCATCCCCAGGCTGATAGACAATCGAAATGAACCATCAAAGTTTTAGAGGATACGTCGAGAGCTTGTATCTTAGAATGGAGTGGAAATTATGAAATTCACTTGCCATTGGTAGAATTTGCCTACAACAACAATTTTCATGGTATTATTGGAATAACGCTATCTAAGGATTTATATGTTTGGCGTGTTGTTTGTTGGTATGATGGGATGAAATCGGTGAAAGGAACATGCTGACACTAAACTCGTTGGGAAAACAGTTGAGGCTATTAAAAAGATCAGAATGAGAATTGAAACAGCTTAAAATAGTCTGAAAAGTTACGTCGACAAAAGAAGAAAAGAATTTGCATTTGTGGTCAAGGATAATATTTTTTTAAAGGTGGCACCAATGAAATGTATACTATGATTCGGAAAGAAAGGGAAGTTGAAATCGAAATTTATCAATCCACTTGAGATTCTGGAAAGAGTTGGAAATGTGGCATATTGTTTGGCAGTGCCACCAGAAATATTAGATTTTCATGACATATTTCACATTTTATGCTAAGGAAATATCTTCATGACCCAAGGCATGTGATCAATGGTCATTAGGTTGATTTACAAAAGAGCTAACGTGTGAGGAATCATGAGCCAAGATATTAGAGAGGAGGGTCCACTTGCTGAGAAATAGAGTAATGTCATTAGTAAAGATTTAGAGGGGTAATCACATAATAGAAGATGTATCCTGGGAGAGAAAAGACGAGGTTAAGGACAAGTATAGAGATTTATGATTAGTAAGCTAAATTTCAAGGACGAAATTATTTTAAGGGAGGAGATTTGTAGTGATCGAAAAAATTTCATATATTTTAAAAAGAAATAATGTTTTCCAAATTCTTGTAAGGAAGAAATCCGTGTCAGTACAAGTTTTCCTTAATTTATGTACTTTAAGTTGGTCATGTAATTAATTATGCTGACTTAGACAAGCATATGTTAATTATGTTTTATTATGAAAATTTGTTATGTGATAAATTTACTAAAAGTTTAAGCTATCTTTTATCATCAAGTTGTATTAAAGTTAGCAGTTACGTAAGTCTTTATTTAGTTGAGACTTCTAGTTTCTATGGAATATTCGATATCAAGAGATCAAATATTTAACTGTTGCAGTTATGAGCATCAGTATTCCAATATTGGGCTCTAATCGATGTTCAAATTATTTTGTGAATAAAGGCCTCAAGAAAAAATCCATTTGAATATAGGTATCAAAATGAAGTAGTTAGAAATTTTTTAGTTATCCCATCTTTTGATATGCCATAATCGCATTTTCAAGAGACCTCAAACATGATAGAGTCATAATTACTAGAAATTTAGAGGTTAGTAATTGATTTAATACCAAATTCTAGGACTCCAAGCTGAATTGAAATTCATCTAAGTCAAGAAGTAATTTCAGCCATTTAGGACTCCATTGTAACCAAACACAAGCACAGGCTTGACTATAAGTAAAAGAAAATGAGGGAGAAATATATTTGAGAAGAGGAGAGGAAAGAAAAAATAAATGCATTGTAGGAAATTTCTAGAGTTGGTGCTTTTGATGTCTCCACACAGGTGCTCAAACCCTAAGACATTTTTCAAATGAGGTAGACTCAAGTCCCAATTTATTTCAATTCATGTTATATTTTAGTATGTACGTGTAAATGTGATTATATGTTATATGTGGCTCCTTATGGGGTTGAAATATGAGTTGATGGTGTAGTAGTGCACCAATAATGTAAAGTTGGTGGTGCAGTAGCACACCAAATGTTAGTATGTCGCCCTGATTATCGATATGCTTACTTATTAAAAGTTTGAATGACATGAATATATGTTTAAAGTATGATATGTTTGAATTTAACGCGAGTGTAGTCTACTGAGTGTTTCTGTGAAATACTCAACCCACTTAACAATTTCAGATTAAGGTGGTCAATGGCAACGTGGATGAGAGTGGTGGTGTTCCGATGTGAACTACAAAAGGCATTATTTAAGTCATGTTTTGTACGAATAATTATTTAAGTCATATTTTCACCTCGACCAAAATATTTGGAATTTTTGAGGTGATTCTAGTTGGAAAAGGTTCTCATATGAGTTCTCTGTCACTTGGATTCAGAAAATGAATTTTGATTATGTGAAACTCAAGTTATGGACGTTTTCCTGATGCTGCCTGGAATGTACCCCGAAAATAAATAGATCCAATTTTGAAATCAATATTGACCCATCTATTGATTGAATTTGTGTACAAATTTAACATGTAATTCTCCTATACGTAAGATGCCTACAGTTTAAATTTTGTAAATTTTAGATTTCATTTAGTTGTCGAATGGATTTTTTTCGGGAGGATTGTACAATTTGAAATTTCAGAATGAAAATTTCTTTAGTTTTACAACGAATTCTCTAAAGCTTTAATGCATCTTGTCCAAGTTAATTTTTGCATTTTTATGAACAATCTAGATAGAATTTTGTAGATTTAAGACTTTAGTAATGTTACAAGTCCATAAAGCTCGGGGCATTACATGCTTTTTATAATGTAGAAAATTTTGTTTAATGGAGTAATCTAATGAGGTTGTATCTTAAATCCCATGACTTATGGAGTGTTATTGAAGGAGTACAACCACCTAAAAATGAAAACCAAATGTCTGAAGCACAAAGAAACCTCTTCAAGATTGAGAATCTAAAAGATATAAAAGCACTTTTCGAGATATAACATGCAATTGAAATTCTAGTTTATGAGAGGATATCCAAGGCAAAATGTCCCAAGAGGTGAGAAAAATTCTCGTGACAATTTATTTCGACTGAGATCAAGTGAAGAAGGTTCGTTTGCAATCCTTGAAGGTGTAATTTGAAAAGTTGGAGATAAAAAATAAAAAAATAAATTTTTTCAGAATATTTTATGAGAGTGAATTCTATAATGATTCAAATAACATCAAATGGAGAAATTATGGAAACCAAAAATATTGTCGAAAAATTTATGCAAAGCCTACCACGTAAATTTGATCATCTGGTGGTGGATATTGAAGAATCACAAGATATTTCATCAATGTCTTTGGAGAGATTGCAAGGAAGATTGGAGGTCATGGCTGTCATCATGAATGTGGCAAAGGTTGTGGACAAGTAATAAGAGGTGGAAGATATTTTTATGGTTAACATGGACAAGGCAAAGCAAATTAAGAATTAAAAGAAGTAGTAGAGAGACAAACCTTTCACTATTTTCAAAGAGGAAGAGGACATGACTCTTTTCACCAAAAATGTAATAAAGCCTATATTCAATGTTTTCATTGTCATAAACTTGGCCTCAAAATGAGCAATTGCTAGACAAAATATTCAGAAATAGAAGTTGGCTTGGTACATGACGATAAATTTTCGAATTCTCGTTAAACTTTTAATAATTGCATCGATAGAAATGCTATAATATTTGGTATTTGGATAGTGAACCAGCATACACATGATGGGAAATAAGAGTTTATTTTCAAACTTGTAGAAGTTAACCATAGGTATGTTACAATTTGGAGACGATAAAGTCCTACAAAATTCAAGGTGCAACATTGCTTTCAGAACAAAAAATTGGACATGTTGAGAAGATGTCTGAGGTAAATTTTGCACTTGGATTGTAAAGTAATTTGTTTAATGTTAGCCATCTAATAAATAAAAATTTTGATATTCACTTTGTTGACAACTTTTGCACCATGAAGTACAAAAATCACCTGGTTGCAAACGTTGGTTAGGTCTTAAATAACATGTTTTCTCTCAAACTTGATATTTTAATTGACACTTGTTTCCTTATTGCTAATGAAGAGACTTCCAAGTTGTGGCATGATAGATTTAGCCACCTGAATTTTCGGAGCTTGAAGGAATTAGGAAGCAAGACTATAGTTCAAGAGCTGTCAAAAATTTGATATTTTAAGTTTGCAAAGAGCGTTAGTTACAAAAATAATACTGAGAGCCATTTCGTTCAAATCTTATTGGAACACATTCATCGTTAGAGCTTGTTAAGTTGTGACTCCAAATTCTTTGTGATTTGGATTTGTAGTTCATGTATGAATTCTAGATAATTTTCATTTCAAAGTTTAGATATATAAGGGATCAAATTTCATCATGCATTGAGAGTTTGATATGAATAAGTACTTTGGGATTAAGGACTCTACTTCATACATAACTCCAAGATTTGGCTCCTATAAATACTCTACAAGATGTAGGCACTTCATAGATTCAATATAACAATCAGAGTATTGTTGTATACATTAAAAACTTGATAGAATTGTTTAGATTTAGATTGAGAGAATTAAATCTTATAAAAACAAATTTAGTTTCTTGGTATAATAAATTCCTCTCTTCTTCCACAAAACCTTGTTTGTTGAGTGATCCATTAATTTCATATTGCTTATATTTTCTTGTTCTTTAATTATTTGGCCTGATTTTCAATAGATATATCTTCATCTTCCCAATTAAATTCTTCAAGATGTGGTAAAAGAGAAAAGTACCGTTGGATTGCGGTTGAATTTGAGCATCTATGTATGCAAAGAGCTTAACCAGTAAGTTACACTTGAAGCAACACTTATATCCTCATCACCTGATGGATCTTTGGAAGATCATCGATTGGTGTTCAATTAAATCGTCCCTGACTTCAAAATCATGTAGATCAAGTATGATGAAGAGGATTTGGGGCTGATATCATTATGTTTGTTACCGTCTTCATATGTAACATTCAGAGATATCATTTCTATAGTCTGGATACTCTTATTGTTGACGAGGTATGTGATATGGTTTATTCTAAGGAGAAGATGAAGCATCTGATCATTTGTTCCGAGGCTCAGGCAGAGGGTCTTGTTATCCATGAGGGGAAGATAGGTAGTCATGGAAGGGGCAGAGTTAAGGATATCAACAGTGATAAAGTTTGTTGGTATTGAAACAATGAGGGTACATGAAAATAGATTGCTATGAATGGCGGAATAGGTTTGCCAATATGGATAAGAAGAATCAACCAGAACAATCTTGTAGAAGAAGATAATGATGTAAATCTTTTGGTGATTACTGACGGTGAATCCAAATTTTACAGGGATTAGATTTTTTATTCGACTTGCACTTTTCGTATGCATTCAAAATGAGATTGGTTTTCTTCGTTTGAAACATTTACAAGGGGCTCTATGATTATGAAAAATAACGAGCCTTGTAAAATAGCTAGGATTGGTAATGTTAAAATCAATGTGTTGATACGACAGTTAGAATACTAGGCATGGTTCGACATGTTCAAGGTATGAACAAGAATCTAACCTCTAAGTACTATTAATTCAAAACGATACATGTATACTGAGGATGTGGGCTTTTGAAAGTTGGGAAGGATGTTCGGGTTTTGTTAAGGGGGCGAAGAAAGTCCCGATTATATGTGTTTAGAAGGTTTGGTGGTCATAATGAATGCGATTGTAGCTTATGGTTTGATAAGCTATAACTCGGATAGAGTTGGTTGTGATCATGTTGCTCATGTTGATTTGAGAAATGATATTGAAGAACTTCCCAATAGCTCTAGTGGAGTAGTTGTGATCTTATTGATTATGTTGCTCATGGTGATTGAAGCAGGTTTGACAACTCAATGGAGTTTGGAGTGCTCGAGGTGATTTGAACAGTTTTGCTAAATTGACTGGACATGGAAATGAATGGGATGATTCAAGCAAGGTTGGCACGCAAGTTAGTTCTACTGATTTAGTTCCTAGATGCTCAATATGCCTGACAAGGGAATGGTTTCCTAGAAGGTCATGGTGGAAGAGTTGGAGAATGAATCGAAGAGCGAAGACTTTTTCCTTGTTTTGGAATTTGTGTCAATGTGGAGTTTGTTAGTTTTGATTGAAATTCCATTTGATTTGGAATTGTAGTTCATGGAAGAAGCCTAGATAATTTTAGTTTAGAAGTACGGATAGATAAGGGATCAAATTTCATCATGCATTAAGAGTTTAATTTGGAGAAGGACTTTGGGATTAAGGACTCTGCTTCATCTATAACTCCAAGATTTAGCTTCTATAAATACTCCACAAGGTGTAGGCTTTTGATAGACCCAAAATAACAATTAGATCATTGTTGTACAAATTAGAAACTTGAGAGAATTGCTTAGATTTAGATTGAGAATTCAATCTTATTAAGACAATTTTATTTATTACACTTAGTATAATAAATTCCCCTCTTCTTCCACATACCTTTGTTTTTTGTGTGATCCATTAAGTTCATATTATATTTTCTCGTTCTTTAATTATTTGATTGGATTCTTGCATTTTTCACACTGATCTTGTGGTTTTATTCGAATTTCATCTCTTGGTAGTAATCAATATCAATTTTTTGTTATATGTTGATGATTATATTAAAAAAAAATTGGATTTATTTTGTAAATCTAAAGCTCTTTCTAATTTCAAGAACTTCAAAGTTAAAGTTTAGAAAATTTTAGGTTGTCAAATAAAATTTGAGAAATGATGGAGAACATGGCATTATCTGTATGTCTCCAAATAGGCCTTGCTAAACAACAGTTTATTCATTTTTAGATATTTACCTAAACACTTAAAAGATTCTCGCGATGGTTGCATGACTTGAAAGCTAGCTCAACTGCGGATCTCTTTAGCCACGTTCTCTCAGACCTAAGTTGCACTAAGCAAGGCTTAAACCCCCCTTAGTACATTTCCAAGAGACTGTCAAAGTACAGTATGTTCCAGAGAGATGGTATAACTACCAGGTTCGCGAACATTTTCTAACTTATTTCTCTTATTCGTAGATATCCAAAAATGGTAAACCATTGCCTCGATATCCTTATTTTCTTTATGTCTAATCTAGAGGTGGCAATAGCTCAGATCAGCGTTATTGCCCACGAGCTTGGCTCATGCTTGCCACAAGCCAAGCTCGTGGCTCATTTGGAACGAACTTGAAGGCCAAGCTCGACTCTGCACTCCAGTTCATGGATTGTGGGCCGAGTCGAACTTCGGCTCACAAGTTCTTTTTTTTTTTTTAGATAAAATCCTCATCTTTTATCTGGGTTTAGGACTAACTATTTAAATTTCAAGTAGGTGGATTTCAAACAACTTGTTACCTGTACATTTTAAAAAAAAAAAATTAAAATACTATTATAAGTAACAAATTTTATTAATATAATTAAATTAAATATCACTTACTTGACAATATGCAATTTCGACATATTCATCTTGTAGTCGAAAATGAGCATCTTGCCCATCCTTCAAGAACATTAATACTCTCAAAATATCTTCTTTCAATTGGCTCTTAACCTTGGACAGAATCCATTTACCCACACTAAAAGCAAACTCCGAAACTGTAGTGCCAACCGGATGCATTGTTAAGCCTTGTGCAATCACAAACTGGCCATTGTCATTCATATGTTCGTGAGAATTTAATTACTTCTTCTAGACTCCGAAACTACAGTGCCAATCGGATGCGTTGTTAAGCCTTTTGTAATCACAAAAATCACTGGCCATTGTCATTCATATGTTCGTGAGAATTCAATTACTTCTTCTGAACATTTTTTAATTCATTAATTATTAGGCATATTATGATTAAGTTATCAAGTAATTCAACGGGCAATGTATTTGGACATGTGCCTGATGCCTGATTACGCGCGGTAGACACACCACTACTAGAAGAACATATTGCATCATAACTATATGTATTAATGCCTTCAAATAAATTTAATATTTTAGCATCATTTTCTTCAATATTAGTGGGAGAAATATGTGCAAAGGGTGCCCGACGAATATTTGCACCCATTTGTTCTTCATATAATTCATAAATTCCACATAAAGCTTGTCTAATTTCTA
The DNA here is from genome assembly GCF_002742605.1 of Olea europaea var. sylvestris. Classification (NCBI taxonomy): domain Eukaryota; kingdom Viridiplantae; phylum Streptophyta; class Magnoliopsida; order Lamiales; family Oleaceae; genus Olea; species Olea europaea. The sequence continues at coordinate 6,332,038 of NC_036245.1, read as the reverse complement.
TAAGTGATAGGTATATTAAAAGTTAAAGCTTTTGAAATCTGATGAATTACATATTTAGTACTTGATAAATTATATTAGGGTCTATGATGCATGCTAGAGAAAATAATACAGGTCAGTCTTCTCAATATTTTCTAAGCTTTTAGTTTTGTAGAATATATAATTTCACTAAAATCAGGGTCATTTTTGTGTTTATATAAAAAAAAAAAAAAAGAAAAAGAAAAAACCCTTCCAACTATATAAAGATGTTTAAGTACCATACAGCTAGTGGGATTGTACATTCCAGATAAAACATTTGTAGAGTCATAAAAACTTGTTTTTTTTTTTTTAATTTTAAAAGCTAAAATACAATTAGATTTATTCAAAATAGTGTCATTATCGTTTTTATATGCTTATTGTTATAAAATTCAGTTATTAAATGTTCAAATCCTTTGTATGATTTTTAGTAATTAATAAGTGGAGTTCTATCTTTATCCTACTTTACTAAAAAATGTTTTCATATTCCTCACCCCAAGTTCGACACAAAATTCTTCAAAAGCTTATTTTCTACTAGGTAAAATCATAATATATATTAATTCATCCCTAATTCTTCGAACTTCATTCTTAATATGTTTCAAACAATCCTGCATAATTAAATTAAAATTATGATACACACAACAAATATGAAATAAATAACCACGAAATTGGCTATAGTACCCTAAACAATATATCGATAACTAGCTTACTAATACTAGCATTGTCAAATGTAAAAGAACAAATATTTCTCTCGCAATGATGTTCTCTAATAATGCTCATAATAGAATTAAATATATTGTTAGCGTTGTAAGGGAACTTACTAATTTTTTTATACTTACACCAAAGTGGGTTCATGTAGTGTGCAATTGCCGTTATATAACCTCGTTTATTAATCTATTCCCATAAATCCAAAATTAAAGATATGCCACCTCCATATTTTTGTAAATCGATAATAGATTGTTTCTTCCTATTAAGGAAATATTTCATTGTATCGGAACGAATAGTGTTTCTGCTTACCCAACATACCTCGGTTGAAGGTATTTTTTCACATAGGAGACGAAATGTTGGTTGTCCACTATTACTAGAGGCAACTCAGTAGTTTATTCCCGTTCAAACTCTCTCCACTAAACACATTTTTTGTGCAAAGTGTCGTAGAAGCAGAACTAACAATTGGATTACCAAATTGTAGTTGCGTTTGAAAGGCACCAACGCTACATAAAAATGGCTTCAGGCTCGGATTTTCCATTTTTGAAATCACAATATCAGTTGCTATTACTCTTTATTAATGGAATATTAGCAACCACAAATCCTTGTTGATTTAGGGAGTCGTTGATAGTTACCACTGGATCGCACCGTAAGTAAAGAGTAAACATTTTACCAACGAATTTTTTGTTGGTGAAGAGTACAAACCTTCTACCAACGAAATTTCCATTGGTAAAAATCTTAACCATTACCAATCGACTTTCCGTTGGTAAATGTCTACCATTGCAATTGGTAAAAACCAATATTGTAATTAGTCACATAGGTGTGAGACATGGTAAAAAAATTATTTATTTACTTTTTATTATTGTTATTATTATTTATTTAATAATTATAATATTTTAACTTTTACTAACTGAGTTGAAAGGCCCAAAAACTTGTTTAACCACTTATTAAACCACAAATTTATAGATGGCAACTCCAAAGACTTTATTGTGAACTTCCGATGTGGGATAAGAATTTCTTTGAAATTTATTAATAGTAGCAATGACATTTCCTTTAGTAATATGAACTACTCTTTACTCACGAAAAATTCATAGGTGAAAGGTTGATACAATTTTTAGAAAAAAAAAAGGTTGAAATACGTCACCTACGAAAATGCTATTGGTAAATGATACGTATATTAAACAATAACATTAGGCACGAAATATTCATTGATAAAGAGCTACCACTTTTACCAACAAAAATTTCATTTGTGATTTTTGTATTTAAAAGTCTAATACTTTTATCAATAGATAATATGTTTCTAATCACCAACAGATTGTATCCGTTGGTGATTATCTGTAGGTGAAAAGCTAATTTTTAGCAATCCGTAGGTAAAAAGCTGATTTTTAGTAGTGTGCAAGAAGCCTGTGTTTGGCCACACATGTTTTATAGTGATAGTTAAGGCGGGTGTTATCAATATTCTTTTGCCATGCCAATCGTTGTTGACAGTATTAATATACTGCTTTAGACTTTATGACTCCATCGACCACACGACCCATTGAAATCAATTTTAAGTGATCCCAACATTTTGCTTATTTTTTCTTCTTTTGCTTCCCGATCCCGAGCCGATTTTTACGAGCCAATGAACCGCTCAGCTCGTTTGACATCTCTAGTCCAATCCAAACTGCCAAAAGTATGCCCATGTCTGGCCTCTCCAAGGAAAACAGGCATATAGCTGGAAGTTTTAACCATGCATCTACAATATAAAATAGTGTCAATCGAGGATAACAAAGCAAGGCAGCCTGAATTAAGCTATATGAACTGGGTGTCAAATAGTAAAACTGATGAACTGAATTACTACGTACAATTCCGAACGAAACTAGTAAAAAAGCAAAAAGAAAAAAACAAACACGATTTATAAAAAGTATATAAATTCGTATTTGTTAAAGGTTTTGGGCTGCCTCGCTAAATCTTGTGTTGGTTGGACCATTTATGTTGGGCCATTTTAATTACAACCGGGTTGCTGATTGTTAGATGAAAAACGTATTTTTGATACAACACGATTTTAGCCTCTTTTCAAGGATGAGAATCAACCATACGCGTGGCTTCATTCCAGCCCTTTGATCGTGACTATTGGTGTGGACAGATATATATTTGACCTTGGCCTTGTTCATATTTGAGATGCTTTTTTCAGAATTTTTCTTCTCTCCGTCTCTTCTACTTTTCGGAGTGAAAAGTTAGGGTTTTGTCTCTGTAATCTGAAATTGATCTTTGTGATTGATAGTTGTTGTTCTTTGTGGTAATCTCTGATTGCTTAGTGCGAGATATAGAAAAATCAAAAGTGTGAGGATTTTTCAGTTAAAGAGGCGAGAGAAAAATCGAAGAAATCAAACATTTCTTCGTACATTTTGTAAACTGATTCTTGGTTGATATTAGTGGATCTCGAGCTAAATCCTTTAGTGGATGCTCAACGGGTGATTAGGTCTTACGACCGAACATTCGGGCCCTTTCAAGGGCAAAATCATATCCGGTGTTCTTGCTCTTTTATGTCCTGCAATTTCTTTGAATGTCTTTTACTCAAATTAGATCAAATCATAAGGTTTCGAAAATAACAGTGGTATCAGAGCATTTTTCTGAAATCGTGTATTTTTTTATTTCATTTTTTTTTGTAAAATTCCTTTTACAAGAAACCCTAGTTCTTCGTTTATATAAAAAAAAATTTAAAAAGAACTTCAGATTTGTAATTTTTTGGTTTTCAAAGTTTAAGATCTGATATTTAAAAAGGCGTACACTCTGGAATAAACCTTCGATTCAACTATAGGTTGGATCTACTATTGGTTCTTGATAATTTCTTTTGGATCTGTTGTTTTTTAAAGGAGATCCGTTCTCTGTTACTGATTTTTCTGAAAATTCTGAGTTGACTCAAAACTGAGTTTTGACTGAGTGGTTTGACTCGTACTGTGTTTGGCGAGTTGAGTTGACTCGCTCCGATTTTGGCTGAGTTCACACCGAGTTTTAGTAACTCACTGGTTCCTTGCACCCACTCTCAAAGACGAACTACTCTCCGGGTATTTTGGTGATGTCTCTCTACTGAAACTTTAAAGTTTCAGTGTATGGTATATTTCTGAACCCTTTTATCGATTTATATTTAGTTCTTGTTAATCTTGGAACTGGTTATTAAGGTAAGTGATCCTCCACGGCTTACCTTTGTCCAAGATCTCTCTGAAGGTCTGGGAATTTGAGGGAGCAGTGGATTTAAAAAGGGTCACCACTCCTTAGACCTCTTTCAAATTAAAAATAGACTATTCTGTAAATTGTATCATTAAAGCAGAATATCTGTATTCTCTTGTTTAGTTCAGAAATTCATTTGCTTGTAAATCACATTATCTACCTAAATCATCTACACACTATACTGCATATTATTTTTGCATGCTATTATTCTGTAATTGTCATTATGTCCACTTCATATAAGTTAGATATAGAAACATGAAATGGCACTGGAGACTTTGCTCTCTGGCGCCAGAAAATGAAAGCCCTGTTACTGCAGCAAAGATGTGCTGCAGCCTTTGATGGGACATGGGCTGCTGAAATAAGTGCATATAGGAGGAAAGAACTAGATGATACTGCATGGAATACCATTTTTCTTCATTTGTCTGACAGTGTGATTAGAAAAGTAGAAGCCACCACTTCTGCAGAAGCAAGCTCTGCTGAGACCTTGTGGACTAAACTAGGAACACTCTACTTGACTAAATCGATGCCCAATAAGTGTTATCTTCTAAGATAATTCTACAACTTCAGATTTGATCCCTCTTCTGGCCTAGAAGAAAACCTTGATAAATTCACTAAACTGATTCAGGATCTAGACAACTGTGATGAGAAGATCTCTAGTGACCAACAAGTAGTTGCCTTATTAAACTCTCTGAGTGAGAGGTATAGAGACATCAGGAATGCCCTAGAATATGGGGGGCAGACTCTTACAGTTGATGTCATAACTGCAGCCCTTAAAAATAAAGAACTTGAATTAAAAACTGAGTTAAAAGAGACTAAGTTTGGTGAAGGGTTGTATATGAAAGAAAGGATAAACCACAACAAGAAACAGATAAAATACAATACCAATCCCAATAAGAAGGGGAAATTTCCTAACTATAAACTCAAAGACAAGAACAAAAGCCATGCCAAATCAAAGAATCTTATCAGAAAGTGTTACTATTGTGGAAAATCATGACACTTAATAAAAGATTGTTTTAAGAAAATCTCAGACATGAAAGATAGAAACAACCCTGATGGTTCTGCAGCTGTTGCCTGCATGAATAAACCTGATATCCAAGGGGTGGTTCCAGTTAATACCACTAAAAGAGACTCAAGGGAATGGGTCATCGCTCGTTAAAATTTAATATGCTCTAATATTAAGTAAAGAATTGGGGTTCCATCCTAAAAGCAAAGGCAGACCCATCAAGAGCAAAACGGGTGTAGTTGTACTAAATTTTCAAAAAAAAAGCAATTAAGCTTTTTTAAATTTAAACTTTCAATTTTTTTTTTTTGTTTCTTTCATAATTTATTATAGCCCACTTTTTGTCTCACCACACTGAACATAATTTTGGATCTGTCCCTACTGGAGGTGGCAATGGACCAAACATGCTCTGATAGGCTCATTGCTCACGAGCTCGACTCTTGCTCGTGCTTGCCACGAGTCGTGTTCGTGGCTCGTTTGGAACAGACCAAGCTTCTTCGAGGCCCAAGCTCAGCTCGCGGGCTTTTCTTTTGTTATATAGATAAAATCCTCCTTCTTTATCGAGATTTGGGACCGACTACTTAAATTTCGAGTGGATGGAGTTAAAAATTAGACACAGACAACTTGTTTCGAGTATAATTTTTGTATAAAAATAACAAATTTTATTAATATAGTTAAATTAAATATTACTTAATCGACGACATACAATTTCGGTATATTTATCTTGCAGTTGAAAATGAGCGTCATATTAATTCTTTATGCACATTAATGCTTCCAAAATATCTTTTTTTAATCGGCACCTAACCTCGAACAGAACACTCTTACCCCCACTAAAAGTAAATTCCGAAGCTATAGTGTTAACCGTAGGTGTTAATAGGTCTTTTACCAACCACTGGCCATAGTCTTTTGTAATTTTGTTTGACAATTGATTTATTATTAGGCATATTATAATTAAAGCAATCAAGTAATTCAAAAGGTAATGCATTTGGATATGTGTCTAATGTTTGATTACATGCGATGGACATACTACTACTAAAATAACATATTGCATTATATATATACATATTAATGCCTTCAAATAAATTTAGTATTTCAGCATCATCTTCTTCGATATCAGCGAAGGAGTAGGTGCAAAGGATACCTGACTAATATTTGCACCCATTCGTCCTGCATATATTTCATATAAAAAAATTTCTACATTTCTACAAGTGATTGTATTATAAAAAGTTAAAACTTTTGAAGTCTGATCAATTACAAATTTAGTACCTGATAAATTGTATCGCAGTCAATGAACATGCTAAGGAAAATAACATAAGCAAGTCTTTCCAATATTCTCACCTTTAATTCCATAGAATATATAATTTCAATAAAATAGAGATCATTCTTTATTTATGAAAGCCCTTACAATTATATAAAAACATTCAAGCATCATACAACTAGTAGGATAATATACTCTAAAAAATATTTACAAAGTCATAAAAATTTGTCAAATTTTTTTTTTTTTAATTTTAAAAGCTAAAATACAATTAGATTTATTCAAAATAGTGTCATTATCGTTTTTATATGCTTATTGTTATAAAATTCAGTTATTAAATGTTCAAATCCTTTGTATGATTTTTAGTAATTAATAAGTGGAGTTCTATCTTTATCCTACTTTACTAAAAAATGTTTTCATATTCCTCACCCCAAGTTCGACACAAAATTCTTCAAAAGCTTATTTTCTACTAGGTAAAATCATAATATATATTAATTCATCCCTAATTCTTCGAACTTCATTCTTAATATGTTTCAAACAATCCTGCATAATTAAATTAAAATTATGATACACACAACAAATATGAAATAAATAACCACGAAATTGGCTATAGTACCCTAAACAATATATCGATAACTAGCTTACTAATACTAGCATTGTCAAATGTAAAAGAACAAATATTTCTCTCGCAATGATGTTCTCTAATAATGCTCATAATAGAATTAAATATATTGTTAGCGTTGTAAGGGAACTTACTAATTTTTTTATACTTACACCAAAGTGGGTTCATGTAGTGTGCAATTGCCGTTATATAACCTCGTTTATTAATCTATTCCCATAAATCCAAAATTAAAGATATGCCACCTCCATATTTTTGTAAATCGATAATAGATTGTTTCTTCCTATTAAGGAAATATTTCATTGTATCGGAACGAATAGTGTTTCTGCTTACCCAACATACCTCGGTTGAAGGTATTTTTTCACATAGGAGACGAAATGTTGGTTGTCCACTATTACTAGAGGCAACTCAGTAGTTTATTCCCGTTCAAACTCTCTCCACTAAACACATTTTTTGTGCAAAGTGTCGTAGAAGCAGAACTAACAATTGGATTACCAAATTGTAGTTGCGTTTGAAAGGCACCAACGCTACATAAAAATGGCTTCAGGCTCGGATTTTCCATTTTTGAAATCACAATATCAGTTGCTATTACTCTTTATTAATGGAATATTAGCAACCACAAATCCTTGTTGATTTAGGGAGTCGTTGATAGTTACCACTGGATCGCACCGTAAGTAAAGAGTAAACATTTTACCAACGAATTTTTTGTTGGTGAAGAGTACAAACCTTCTACCAACGAAATTTCCATTGGTAAAAATCTTAACCATTACCAATCGACTTTCCGTTGGTAAATGTCTACCATTGCAATTGGTAAAAACCAATATTGTAATTAGTCACATAGGTGTGAGACATGGTAAAAAAATTATTTATTTACTTTTTATTATTGTTATTATTATTTATTTAATAATTATAATATTTTAACTTTTACTAACTGAGTTGAAAGGCCCAAAAACTTGTTTAACCACTTATTAAACCACAAATTTATAGATGGCAACTCCAAAGACTTTATTGTGAACTTCCGATGTGGGATAAGAATTTCTTTGAAATTTATTAATAGTAGCAATGACATTTCCTTTAGTAATATGAACTACTCTTTACTCACGAAAAATTCATAGGTGAAAGGTTGATACAATTTTTAGAAAAAAAAAAAAGGTTGAAATACGTCACCTACGAAAATGCTATTGGTAAATGATACGTATATTAAACAATAACATTAGGCACGAAATATTCATTGATAAAGAGCTACCACTTTTATCAACAAAAATTTCATTTGTGATTTTTGTATTTGAAAGTCTAATACTTTTATCAATAGATAATATGTTTCTAATCACCAACAGATTGTATCCGTTGGTGATTATCTGTAGGTGAAAAGCTAATTTTTAGCAATCCGTAGGTAAAAAGCTGATTTTTAGTAGTGTGCAAGAAGCTTGTGTTTGGCCACACATGTTTTATAGTGATAGTTAAGGCGGGTGTTATCAATATTCTTTTGCCATGCCAATCGTTGTTGACAGTATTAATATACTGCTTTAGACTTTATGACTCCATCGACCACACGACCCATTGAAATCAATTTTAAGTGATCCCAACATTTTGCTTATTTTTTCTTCTTTTGCTTCCCGATCCCGAGCCGATTTTTACGAGCCAATGAACCGCTCAGCTCGTTTGACATCTCTAGTCCAATCCAAACTGCCAAAAGTATGCCCATGTCTGGCCTCTCCAAGGAAAACAGGCATATAGCTGGAAGTTTTAACCATGCATCTACAATATAAAATACTGTCAATCGAGGATAACAAAGCAAGGCAGCTTGAATTAAGCTACATGAACTGGGTGTCAAATAGTAAAACTGATGAACTGAATTACTACGTACAATTCCGAGCGAAACTAGTAAAAAAGCAAAAAGAAAAAAACAAACACGATTTATAAAAAGTATATAAATTCGTATTTGTTAAAGGTTTTGGGCTGCCTCGCTAAATCTTGCGTTGGTTGGACCATTTATGTTGGGCCATTTTAATTACAACCGGGTTGCTGATTGTTAGATGAAAAACGTATTTTTGATACAAC
>NC_036245.1:6320238-6322760 GCF_002742605.1 Olea europaea var. sylvestris | reverse complement strand
CCTTGAGTTATAAAAAGATGAACTCTTCACTCTAGTGAGGATGCCTCACTATTTTTGAAACTAGTTTATAAGTTGTACGGTAACGAAATTAGTATCTTCATATTTAAACTTTTGTTCGTTGAACTCTCCACCGCCTCTTATTATAATTTTGGAGAGTATTTGTCTCACACATTGAGGTCCGATTTTGATATCAATGAGGACTGAAAACAGAAGGGGCACGCCGTCAATATGTATATATCAAAATACATATGGAGCTATTTAGGTCGTTATTGTCATTCGAAAAAAAAATTTAAATTTTTATTTGATTTATTAAATTATCTGTTTCGTTTATAAACAATCCATATATAGTCGACTAATATTTAACTAATACCATCAGTTGCTAGCAATTTTAACGTATTTATTTAAACTTTATGTTTGTGTAAATCCTAAATTTTATTATTGTATTTTGTACATGCAGGATTGTTATCATTTGTGGAATTGGTTAATGAAATCAATTTTTATATATAGTAATTTATTCTACACTAAATAAGGCACACTTCAAGGGGCCCCCTTTGCTCCAAAGTAATATATTAGTTACATCTAATAAAGTTGTATTGTAGACATTTCTTTCTTATATTTTGGTGGGAGACAAGAATCACTTGGAGTTTAGTATTGTTTTCAGAACTCAGTATATGTTAAATTAGTTTGGTTGTGTACATAATGAGTTTACATAATGGTTTACGTAAACATGATATGATGAGTTATGATTAGGTCAGAATTTTATCAACCTAAAAAATAATAATAATAATAATAATAATAATAATAATAAAATAAAAATAACTTGCCCACTCTCTTTTTAACACATCATCTATATGTAAATTATTATATAACTGTTTATGTATAAGTAACATTATTAAAAATAGTTTGGGGTTCAAGATAAAAGTATGATTTTTTGGGATATATGGCCACTGTTCTTTCATCTATCACTTAGGATTCGTGTTTTCGAAATAGATGAAAGCCTGATGGAGCAATTCTATGCGTCTGTGTATATATAGAGAGAGAGTTGTAAGATTCCTAGTTGGAAAAATATCTAAACAGATAATGAAGTCCATCCAATTATCTCATAGTGTGAAAGCATTTTCATAAACCCCACCAACTCTACATATCACATATATAACAATCATATTAACTAATCTCTCTCTCTCTCTCTCACAGAGAAAGGTGCAGTGTAGATTGAGCTTTTTTCTGGTGAAAATGGGCAGAAAGTGCTCAATTTGTGGACACATAGGTCACAATTCAAGGACTTGTATCATTTCTAGAGGGTCTGTTAATGTTAGGCTGTTTGGAGTACAACTTGAAGTATCTTCTCCTTCCGTTCCCATCAAGAAATGCTTCAGCTTGGATTGCTTACCATCCTCCTCGTTGCCTGCAGCAGCGTCGTCTTCCTCCCTATCTTGTTCGCTATCTTCCCAAGTTTCAATCAACGAAAATTCCGATAAGACATTAATTGGTTATCTCTCTGATGGTCATTTACCCCAAGTTCAGGAAAGAAAGAAAGGTATGTATGGTATATATGTGGAACTGTTATCCTTCTTAACCCTTCCAGCTTTCTGGGATGTTAACAATGTAGACAATATTAAGAGAGACAAATAAATCAAATTCTCGTTCATTGTACTATCCAGTATTTCTGTTTAACGCTGCACACAGAACATGCCTGGGATGGCTTTAATTTTGAAGATAGTTATTTTCCATAGTTTCTAATCTATTACCCTTCTATGAAATAATCGTCTCTTCTTTATTCTCTCTTCCTCATGCAAATTCAATGGCTTTGATGATATTGTTAACTGGATTAATGCTAGGAATTCCATGGACCGAAGAAGAACACAGGGCTTTCCTAATTGGGCTTGAGAAGCAAGGAAAAGGAGATTGGAGGGGAATTTCAAGAAACTTCGTAACTACAAGAACTCCAACACAAGTTGCAAGTCATGCTCAAAAGTACTTTCTCCGGCAAGCCAGTTTGTACAAGAAGAAGAGACGGTCGAGCCTCTTTGACATGGTATATATCCATTTTTTTAACTTCACCTGTGCAACACAGACTTGTCTGATGCACGTATGGTACTCATTATCTTGTCAAAAAAGCCGAGTATATTTAGCCTATGTTTGGCCTCCATTTTGCAAAAACGCATTTTTTTCAAAGCCCATTTTAAACCACACTTTCTCCTGTTGAATAATTTTGTATACAAATCTAAAACTTTTTCTTATTTTTTAATTGCATGTTCTCCAATAAAATACTATTCCGAAATGTATTTTGGCTCAAACAGGCACAGAACATACATAGATGTTGATTTCATGGTTTTGTTGACACGAACAGGTTAGTAATGCTGCTTCAAAGACAGATTCGAATCAAGAAATAGGACAAGATGATGCTATTCTGCCCCCGATAGACCTGAATTCATCTGGACAAGACAACGAGTGGAATGATCAAGAATGTGAAAATTCTCTAATAGTTCCGGAACTGAATTCGAGCAGCTCTCTTTGTGCAT
>NC_036245.1:6256967-6320067 GCF_002742605.1 Olea europaea var. sylvestris | reverse complement strand
GATACCTTGTTAAAATTTGGAGTTCCATCTTAAATGGTTAACTTTTTTAATAGGAGTAGCTCAAGACCTTATAAGTTAGTCTATGTTTCATCTTTATTCGATATGAAATTATATTCCTTAACATGATGGCGGTGGTGCATTGCAGCAGTTGGATTGCCATTAGGGTTTGGGTGTTAGCCTAATCTCGATTGGAAAGGATTCAAGTGTATGCAAGGAGTAGGTGGCGGTAATGCGTAGAGAGAGTCAAGGTACATGGGTATAGTTGTTTTGCTAGGGATAGGGATGTTTAAATTTAACGTGCGTATAATTTTATTGAGTGTTTCTATGAAATATACAATCCCTAAAAGTTTCACATTAATGCGATCGATGATGATGTGGACCAGAATGGTGGTGCTTTCATGTGAACTCCAAAAATCATCATTTAAGTCATGTTTTGTTTAGATAATTATTTAAATTTTTGAAAATTTTTAATTTAGTGTTTTTGAAAATTTTAAGACGGAATTGTTTGATGGAATTTGATTCAAGGTGAATAGGATATTTTATTGTGGTTTATTTAATTCATTTGAGTTGCAAGACTAGTGTTCAAATATTTTCAGTTTTTGCCCCTAAGTTAAAAAATTCACCTGACCAAATACTTGGAATTTTGAAGTTATTTCATTTGGAGAAGGTAGTCATTAGGGTTACCTATCTCTCGAATTTTGGCATCATGAATTTTTATTGTCTAAAACAAAAGTTATGGATGGTTTTCCAAGGGCTGCCAGAAGGTATTTGAGAACAAATAGATTCGACTTTGAAAATGATACTTATGCATATATCGATTAAATTTGCATACAAAATTTTACCCTATAATCCTCCAATGTGTAATATATTTATAGTTTAAATTTGTAAAATTAAGGATTTCATTTGAATTTAGAATGGAAAATTTTTTTTTTTTTTTTTTTTTTTTTTTTTTTTTTTTCAGAAAGCCGTCTAAGATAAAAATCCCAGTTTATGCGCTGAAAATTTTCTTCAGTTTTGCAACTGATTAGAGTCAGATTGCATTTTGGAGGTTTTTATTTATTTATTTATTTATTATTATTATTTTTTTTTTCTTTTTTTTTGGTGGCAATCCACTAATCATTGGAAATGATCTTATTAAACACAAAAAATGATGTGGCAAATGTGAATAAGCAAATTAACTTTATCTACATATTGTTAAGGGAATAAATCCCACATCAGTTAAATACCGAAATATTGGCCAACTTAAATAGATTTTGGGTCACTCCTATTAATAAGGTTAACCTTATTAAGATGGATTTCAAATCTTAACATTGTATCAGAGCCCAGTAAGCTCCAACGAGCTATTTGATCCGATTAAATCTCAAAAATGAGCACATAGATTTCAAGATTGGTCTGCTAAAAAAGAGCCACCATCTTGTAGGTGCATGTTAAGGGAATAAATCTTACATCGGTTAAATACTGAAATATTGACCAATTTAAATAGATCTTGGGTCACTCCTCTTAATAAGGTTGACCTTATTTAGATGGACCCCTAGTCTTAACATGGTATCAGAGCCCAATAAATTCCAACGAGCTATTCGATCCGATTAAATCTAAAAAATGAGCACACGAATTTCAAGATTAGTCTGCTCAAAAAGAGTCACCATCTTGTGAGGGCATGTTAAGGGAATAAATCTCACATCGGTTAAATACCGAAATATTGGCCAACTTAAATAGATCTTGGGTCACTCCTCTTAATAAAGTTGACCTTATTAAAATGGACCTCAAATCTTAACATGGTATCAGAGTCCAGTAAGGTCCAACGAGCTATTCGATCCGATTAAGTCTCAAAAATGAGCACATGGATTTCAAGATTGGTCTACTCAAAAAGAGCCACCATCTTGCGGGGCATGTTAAAGGAATAAATCTCATATCGGTTAAACACCGAAATATTGACCAATTTAAATAGATCTTGGGTCACTCCTCTTAATACGGTTGACCTTATTAAGATGGACCACAAATCTTAACACATATGCCTTAATTATGTTGTATTTATTGGGATGTGTTAGAAAGTAATATGTCTTTTATTGTAGTGCTTAGCAACTTATTTGTCTTTAAATAAATAATACATTGTTGTTTTATGTATTTGAATAATACATATAATTATTTAATTGAGCATGCAATGAAGGTTCATCGATTAAGTACTTACGTGGAGAAGGAAAGATAAATACAAGTTATATCTCAATCGAAAATTATTTAGTCCAAGACCGTTGAACGTAGGTAGGCACTCTATTCCAATATTGTTGTAGGTTGAACTACACCGGTCGTGTTGAGCAGTTTATTCTAATCGTATTGATTGGAACTCTGTAGAAGTGCAGTGCACATGACTATTATGTTGATTTTAGCTCTATAGTTACAAGCATACGAAAAATCAAACTCGACAAGACTATCTTACGCATTACCTAAACCATATATCTAATAATGGACACTATTTGTGAGCTCAAGAATCTTTGATTCATCAATGAGTAATAGCATTTGACAAATAGTGAAATGATTGAAGTATTGGACACTTACTCATATTAGGAAATTGCTGCCTTATTTAATAAGGCAAAAGAGTCTGGCTTGAGTATTTTCTATTGAGCTGAAATGATTGAAATATTGGACACTTATTCATATTAGGAAATTGCTGCCTTATTTGATAAGGCAAAAGAGTCTGGCTTGAGTATTTTCTGTTGAGCAACTTTAATATTAACTTAATATTTAGTGACGACTAAATGATTCATGCGTGAAAAAATTATTATAGAAAATGTGGGCTTAAGAAATTAATTCGAGCAGAATGAATATTGATATGAACTTAAGTATAACTTTAGTAAATTAATCGTAATAAAATGAAATTTACTTATATTTAAGTTTGGTGGTTAAAATTATTATTTTTTTGTGACATTTAAGATATGTTACAATGTTTTGAAAATAAAAGTTACAAGAGGATGTAGAAAATTATTTTCCTATAAAATTCTCTTAAAACATATCTTTAATCAACAGTTGGTATATTTTTTATAATTTTAAAGTTGAAATTTTTTTACTCATCAGTTGTGACTAATGAGACGATTTTGAAAGGAAATAAAGCATTGTGATTATATGAATACAAGAGAGAACGACTTTGAAGAGTTAAAATGAGTTATGAAAATAAGTATTTTGAGTTTGGTTGGTCAGTATTGCTCAACTTAAGTAGCTGGTCAGTCGAGCTCAACTAAATAAAATTACATGTTCAATTTTTTTTTTTTTTATCATTAACAACTAAATGTTTTGAAAATAAATAAAATACACGTTATTTTTATTAAATGGAATAGGTTGGTTACTTTGAAATTTACCTTTTTATCACCATCTACAATATATTAAAAGTGGGGATGGTGGAGAAACTTTTAAATACCTAATTTACCCCTACATATTTAACTATATGCCCACTATACCTTCATAATTGGAATACCAATTCAATTGATGTTTATCATTTTGGATTGGAATTAATATAAAGAGTGAAAAAAAAAAAAAAAAAAAAAAGTGGAAGAAAGATATCAGTGACTTACCATTCAATTGACCATATTGTCCTTACAATTTTTATTTTTCATCAACAAAACCCTTATTGATTTTCATGATTTCCATTATAATTCATGCAATGCGTTTTTATTTTTCTTCAACAGAGATATTCATGTTTTATATTATAATTCATCTATTAAGTTATTATTTAATTGAGGTTACAAATATTCTGAAGGTTGCACTAATATATTAATGAGGGCACTCAATGAATAAAAAAAAAAAAAATTACACACGGAAATTCAATGACTAACATTTAATTGATTTTTTTCTTTACAATTTTTAATTTTCATCAACAAAGCCCTTATTACCAATTTAATTAATATTTATCATTTGATTTATAATTAATATAAGTGGTGAAATTTTTAATTGATATTTATCATTTGCGCTGGAATTAATATAAGGAGTAAAACTGACATTCAATTATTAAAAGGATAAAAAATCAACAAAAATTTAGTGACTCATTATTCAATTGAGTATTTTGTTCTTACAATTTTTATTTTCCATCAACAAAACCCTTATTAATCTTCATGATTTACACTATAATTCATCCATTGAGTTTTTATTTTTCATTAACAAAGCAATTTTTATTTTCATCAACAAAGCCCTTATTAATCTTCATAATTTACATTATAATCCATTCATTAGGTTGTTATTTAATTGAGTTTGCTTAAATGTGATCAACAATTAGGAGGGAAAGAGTCGATAACAGGAGAAATTATCCATCAATTTTAAAATCTTACTAATCACTCGTAATAATCAGGAGTTATTTACACTTCCCATATTTGTATCCACACACTAAATACAAGCTTTGCATCTCAAATACACATTTTCACTAAATCCAATTTTTTAAACATTAACAAAAATTAATATTATGTGTTCTAAAAAATAATTATATTATTGGGTAATTATTGTTGCGTATTCATTTTTGTATAAGCATATAGTAATCCTGTTACTTATTAGATATAAATATATAAAGGAAAAAAAATGATTTTTATCTCAATACATTTAAATGGAAAATTTTTATTCCTCCATTTGTATTAATCCTATTCAAAAGAAAAGGAAAACTTTTGTTTAAGATTTTTCACTACGATATCTATTTCGAATATAACTTTGGTTTCTAATTTAAAATAAATGCTATGGATTAATATGACAAGCATGATTAATATGTAATTTTTTTTGTTTTTAAATATGTTTATATAAGATACTTTTTGTTTTTATTTTTTAGGTAAAAAAGTTTATGGTACAAACAAAATGAGTAATTTTTTAATTTGAAAATTATTTATGTATCTTCAGTTTATTTATATGTAAACATTTTAAACTTAATCAAATGTACATCTTTTAATTTGATTTTTCTTCGTGGATGTCTGTATCACAGAATTGGTCGATGTTGTCGTAATAGTCGAAAATAGGGATCCAACCAAAGTCTAGCATAAGCAAATCAATACATTTCATTTCAGTTTATTCAACATTTTCACTTTATATACGTAATTTTCATAAAACTTTTATTTATATGTATATTCTTTAACAATTTAATTTTTTCTTTTAACATTATCAATTGTTTTACATTAAAAATATTACGTATATCACTCATTCTGCACATATGACGTGCAACGAACGTGTTTACTACTAGTCACTTCTAAATAAGAAATTATCTAAAGAGATTTGAAAACAAACGTTGCCTCAAAATGAGTTTAAGTAACTTATAAGTTTAGACATCTCCTTCAATTTTCTTAGGTATTTGAGGGCCCATAACGGAAGAATATATGTCTGAAAGCAAAGAACCAAACAAAATCAATTACTTCGAATCATCTTGTATTCACATGCAGAGCAAATTTAGCAGCCATTGTCATGGAAAAAACCTAGGACTACAGTCTCATTGAAAAGTAAACATAATCAATTAATAATGCACCTACAATGTGCACATGGGTATGAAGACAAACTGTCTTGGCATAATTTGACATAACCAGACCATGGACCATCTTGAATAGCTATTCGTTAATTAAATTCAACTGAAAATCACTAAGAGCTTGTTTGATTTAGCTAAAAACCAGTTTTTGAATAGATTTTGATAAGAGTTGATGAAATGTGTGTTTTAAAAATTTATTAAACTTGTGATTTTTTTGAAATATATGGTTAAAAATTTATTTGAGTAAAAATGATTTTTAAAAATGGAGATCAAATGGGACTAAATTTCATTAATAATGCTATTGATCACCGGCGGATCAAATGGAATTGCGATCTATTTTAATGGACGTATCACATAATAACTATAATCTAGACTATTGATTATAACTAATAGTAATGAATAGCATAAATCAAATTTTATCATCAGAATACAAAGGTTGGATACCTGCAGACAATATTGTAAAGTCTTTTTGTCGTCTTATTGACTTGAATTAAAAGTTATATTTAAAATCATTCTAACATAAAAGACATTTTCACTCTATTTATATTGTGCCTATTGTACCATGTAATCTAACCCAATATTTCATGCCAAAGATTCCATTAAATGTAAAGCATTTCAAGTTCAGAGAGAGGACCAGCATAACCATGGTCCACGGATTATGAAAAATTGAATTTTCTGAGTTTTTTGGGTCAAGTTTCAGAGGACAAGAATTTCCTCCCATGTCCAAAGTTTCATTATTTCCCCTTGACTTTTCTCCCAGTAAACATAGAAGAGAACATTTTCATTTTAATTTTTAAATTCTGGTTACTTATTTCGATAAATAGTTTCCCATTCTCTCATAATGTTCTTGATGTTTTCAAAGGAATGTCTAGGATCCCTTTTTTGAAAGAGAAACAAAACAATATACAAGAGCGCACCTGAAATAAATAAACAAATTTCATTTAATAACACGTCTAATTTGATTTTCAATTTACGACGTTTTTGAATAAACGTTTTATATAACTCTTCAATTTAATAAATAAATTTCTTCCAAATATATCACTGACCTTATTCCTATTTTTTTCCCACCCGTTAGCTCTTTATTATCTCAGACCGGACAACACTAGAGGCAATTCAGCCACAAAACCAGCAATAAATTTCAAGTAGCAAATCCTCTTTTGTGAGATAGTGACCCTCGGCAAATAGAACGTTGCTACAGCCTACATATGTACCGTTCATTATTTCATATGAGATAAGGATAGAATCGAAAGAAGTACTTTTCACTTTTTCTTATTATTTTAGAGATTGGAAGAGTCAATAATTTTAATTTTTCCTATTAACAAATTATGTTCTTTCTCTTGATGATAGTGTCTAAAGGTCGAAGATATCTCTTACCTCTCACTATACATTGATATTCACACATTTTATTTTGCTGTTCAAATCTATAGGTCGCATAGTATAACGTTATCGTTACTAAAAGCTGAACCAGACAAAACAATTTTGTTACATCTACTCATATTCTTCGATTTTTGATATTGAATTTATCACCAAATGTCAGACTTCCACAAATAATTTTTCTAACGTATGACATCTTATAAAGCTACGGTTATATGGGAAATACTATCCAAGATAAAATCTTTGTCTAACGTATGAAGAAATGACAGGATACGTTTTAACACTTATGTAAAAATATAATATTGTGTTGAATAATGGAATTTGACATGCTAAGTAATAAGAAAATTGAGATTTTTGTTTAGGGTTTTCTTTAAGCAAGTCATTTATGTATTCTCTTTTCGTACATTGGACCACTAAGGTTGGACCACGGAGGAGACCAGAAGAGTTCTCTTTAACTTGGAAATATACAACCAATTATCCATCAATATCAAAATTTATGTACGAGGCAAGTAGACAAGGGAGTGGGCCACGTTCTCACTAAAACATAAATGTGAATTGAAATTTCGAAGACAGATTAAGTCCTGCTGTCATATATTTGTTTGATGTACGATACAAATTTACAAATGATTCACATTTATGAAAATTACTTTTGCGAAATGGTGGCAGCCATGTCTTCTTTATTAAATTTGAATTTTTTGCACAATTTTTCTAAGTTTTATGATATTTTTTCATTAGTTAGTCAATATAAGAGTGTTGGACTGGATAGTTTTTCAAGAATTATGTTTCAATCCGTTTACCAGTAATCAATCTTCGAGCTAGTAGGGGTCACGATATACCAACCAATCAATTGATGAGAAAGGAAGAATGTTTTATATTCTTAGTGATAGTTAAAGCAACGAAATATCAAGAATTTAAAACAGATTAATCATTCAAAGTTGCAGTTGCAATGTATTAATGGTTGTTACATATTTTAATATTACTCTAGAATTCACTAGAATACCCTCAGGGAGGAAGAAAATAGAAGTCTCTAGAATTTCTTGATGAGCAAGCAAAAATAGTAATTAAAAATTAAAAAAATCAGAATTTTCTAGAATGTCTTGAGAAACAAGTAATAAAATGAAGAAAAAATCCAAATATTCTAGAATAATTTCCACCACCAATTTGTGTATATAAATAGGGGTTACTACCTTCAAAACGTTGACCAAAAAATTCAAAAGAGCATCCAACCTCTTGCATTGTAAGCCATTTTGTAAAAGTTTAATAAATTTACTTTCTTCCTCCTTCAACTATCTTGTTCAATTAAATTACTCCTATCATTTCATCCCACATAAAATCTACTTAACCACTTCTATCTAAACTCATTTATTTCTTCTACTCAAAATAAAAACCATCAATAATATTAGAGCTGAAGGTGGAAGAAAATTTAAAGAAAATTGTAAAAATAAAGAAACTGAAGCAAAAGAATTTGATAAAAGCGGCAAGTATCCTTCATGTGCTATATGTAAAAGAAAAAAGTTATTTGGAGAAGGATTGTTGGTTTAAAGGAAAACCACAATGTCGTTACTATAAAAGTTTGGTCATGAAGAAAAATTTTGTCGTTTTAAACAAAATCATAAAGCTAATTTCTCTGAAAAAGGACATAGAAGGAAGTCTATTTTATGCCACTAGCAATGATGTATCTAATGACAAACTGGATACATGGTATCTAGACAGTGTTTGTAGTAATCATATGACGAAAGATGAAAGTATTTTCTGCACTTTTAATAAAATCAAGGCAAAAATCAAGATTGGCAATGGAAATTTTATAGAGGCAACAGGCAAAGGCACTATTACTATTGACACAAAAAGGGCAAAAGATGCATCAATGAAGTTCTCTTAGTCCCTACAATAGAGCAAAATCTATTAAGTCTTTGTTAGATGATGGAGAAAGGAGATACTTTACATTTTGAAGGAGATTCTTGCACGATATATGACAAGAAAGATAAATCTCTTGTAATTGCAAAAGTCAAAAAAGGGAGAATAGATGCTTTCCAAAAACATAACGGAACAAAGGCCTATTTCTTACTTTAGTGAGAAGTTGAGTAGAGCTGTACAAAACTATCCAACATATGATAAGGAGCTATACTCAATTGTTCAAGCATTGGAGACTTGGCAGCATTACTTGTGGCCTAAGGAATTTGTGATACACATCGATCATGAGTCCCTAAAGCACTTGCGAGGTCAAGATTTGTTGCCTTTACCGGTAAATGAACGAGGTAGCATGGATGGTAAAAGAAAAGTTGAGTTGGTAAAGTCACTCCATAAAAAGGTCAGGATACAAATTGAAGAAAAAATCAAGCACATTGCATCAAAAGCAAACAAAGGGAGAAAGCGCATGACATTTTAGCTCGGTGATTAGGACTGGGTACATTTCAAAAAGGAGCGTTTTCTAGAGCAAAAAAAGTCTAAGTTGCAGCCGCGAGGAGATGGCCAAATCATTGAGAAAATCAATGATAATACATACAAAGTGGATCTGTTAGGTAAGTATAATGTTTTAGCTACATTTAACGCTGCGGATCTTTCCCTTTTCGATGCATGTGCAGATTCGAGGACGAATCCTTTGGAAGAGAGAGGGGATGATATGATCCAGGATTCGAAGGTCGAGAATTCAAGTTTAAGTTGAGATCCGTTGATAGTCGAAGCTGGTTTGATGACTCAGTCGAGGGCGAAAAAGGTCAATTAGGTGATGAGAATGCTAGTTCAATCAACAATTGAAGAAACAACGATCTTGGAGCAAAAAGGAACAAGTTTTGTGTTGAGCTCGGGAGCCAAATCCAAGTGGTTGAACTTGATTCAAGTCCTAAACGAAGTTGTGGTGTTGGAGTTTCTCTTGCTCCTCATTGGGACCTCGGTCGAGCGAGAAAAGTAGAACCATTTTCGCTCACTTTTAGCTGGGGCTTCGCTCGAACAACATTGACGTCACTCGCTTTTCCCTTGACGTCGCTCGAGCAATAGTTAATTTCAAAATTTTATTTTTTTACGATTTCTTCCTTATTTTAGCTAGAATTTTATTCCATTCAAACTTCTTACCATAATGGACATTGTTTAGTCCGATTTTTATAGATTTTCTAGGATTAGTATAAATATTTTCAGTTATTTTTCATTGTAAGACTTTTGACATATTATTCAATTCAAAGAGAGGCTTTTCGCTTTCTTCCAATTGTTCTTCCATTGAGCAATTATTCAAATTTATCATGGAGAAGTTCTTGTGGCGTTCAACATCGGATCATGGGTTCTTCAATTTGTAAACAAGGGGTTCATCGTATCTTTGTTATCTTCAGGTTTCTTGTTTCACTTTGTTGGGTTCAACTCCAAAATCGGGTTATCAATTGGCATTCTTGGGTTCTTCATCAATCTAGTTGTGGGTTTCGTAGTCATCATTACTATGGGGTTTGCATCACAAAGCTTTCTAAAAGTTCTTCAATTTTCTCCTTGATAAATATTCTGTTCTTAAATAAAGAACAATTAGAAGTTCTAAAGAAAGAAGGTTTGAAGTTTTATTTGGTACTCTAGGTTTATATACTCCTTGAAAAGTCAGACTGTTTAGATGAAAATCTACTTAAAACCCCATCGTTGAACAAAAGAGGAGTCCGCCAACAATTAGCTCTAGCAAAGAAGATATACATCCTAAGAGAGGTTTCTAAAAAAGTTCTCTAGACTAATGTTACTTAACATCAAACCTATCATTAGCATTGCTAAGGTAGTAGAGTTGCAGCCCACCTCACAAGAGAGATGGTTACCAATATGAGAAGCATAACACAATAAAACGTACTGATACAACAACTATTCCTTCAAATGCCCCAGAAGGTGCCCCAACCAAGATTTTTCCATCAGCAAGAGAATGAGGATGTTCAAAGTGAAATGGGTAAATTTCATAAGCAGAGGAAAGATGCCAGCTCCCTTGAAATGGAGTTAGGGGTGGATGTGTCATCAAACTAAACATAGCGTTGACTTTCGAATGACATGCTCAAGCACGAGGATAACATTTTCCTTGAATATGAATGAGAACTTAAATCTTATAGATCCCCCAGTGATATGATCCAAGATGTGGGAGTCACGAAGGCAAGTCCGAATCAAGACCCGTTGATTATCAAAGAAAGCCTGATGACGTGATCGAGAGTGAACTGAGTTAAAGAGGCGATGGAGATGCTCGTCAAAGCCACTATTGACGACACCATGTTTGAGACGCAAAACAGAGCAAGTTTCATGTTGGGGTCGAAGGTCGAAGAGATTTGAATCAACATGATACAGGTGGACGATATGGAAAACAAGTAGTGTGGATTAAAATGGGCATAACTTTTAGCTTGGGTGCCAGATTTTTGCATATGAGTACAATTCAGAATCGTCACGAAATTTCACAGAAGAAGGAAGAGGTTTTCAAAAATTAACTATGTGACCACATAGCTTAAAAGCATTCAACCGCATAGGCTATTATCGAGACAAAATTGAGGCTGACTATTTGTTCTATGTGACTGCATTGATTTATACTATGCGACCGCATGGTACAAATTCCTGGATGCATTTTCAATTTTTGGTAACTTATCTAGTTTTCATAAAATTTGATTCTAATTATTATTTTTCGGTATTTGGAGCATAATTTCCGTCCAAAACAATATTTTTAGAGTTAGTATAAATACTTTCTCATAGTGATTATAAGAAAAACTTTTGACGTTAGTGAGAATTAATTTGAGAGGCAATTCTTGCTTTCCAAAATTTGTTCTTCTTAGAACAATTTTAGAACTTATCCAGGTGCTTCCTTGTGGCGTTCAAAATCCAGGTGTGAGTCTTTGGTTGAGTGATTAAGAGGTCCTTCATATTATTATCGTGGGGTTACTTGGTTCGTCATCTTGGGATTCAAATCCATAAATCGGTATTAATTCTTGGCTTTCTTGGGGTTCAACAATCTTTTATGGGTTCGTTAGTGATCGAGTTAATCGGGTTCGCATCAGTTGGTATCAGAGCATAGGCTCCAAATTAATCAAGGTTATACATTTTATTATCTTTGAGTCTTTAGATCTTGTTATTTCTATTTTCCACATTATTCTTTTGTGTCCTACGTTATTGAGTCTCTAATTTCTTATCCTTGTTCCGTGTCTTATTATTGTTATTATTTGATTGTCAAAACTTGTTTATTTGCTGGTAATTAGAAAAAATAAATTAAAAAAATGAGGAAACAAAAGAGAAATTCAAAAAAAAAATTGTTTTGCTTTTATAGTTTAATTTAGTACCAGCATGCTCATAATTTTCCTTAGTCATATTTGTTGTCAATCCATAAATCTCTTTCATCAATTCGTGAATCTTGTTAGCTTTCCATTCAAATTTTCATTTTTATTGTGTCAAATTCCTGTTATTATCATAACTCTTGAACACATCTGGTTTAGAATCCATGAGGTTAAATCCTATTGAATTCACTTTGTTCTTTAAGGCACTTGGATGAAAGCACTGAGTGGTAGAAGGCAAACAGGTGAGATCAATATAGGGTAAAAGCCTTATCGTGTGATTCCGAGTGAAATATTGGTGAGGCAGTAAAAATAAAAAAAATAAATTTTAGGTTGTCTGACAGAAAAGGTTCCAATTCAAGCTGTAATGGCAATCATATTAATGCACTGGATGATATGTGAGGTGATTTGAGAGGTTGTTTACAGATATAGAGGATAGGTTAAATAGGCTTCATACATCGGTTAAAAATCTTAGGGGCAACAGGCTGAAGTGCCTCACGCTAGGAGACCGAGTAGATGGGAGCCTAGGATGGAGACGATTACGATAATATCGTAAACAATGAATTCGAAATGGGACGGATGAGAAATAGAGGTGATAGTCTTGAAAGACAGGGTAGAAATAATCCTGGTAATGCAGTAGATGGCAATTTAGGTAATATAAAAATGACAATCCACAAGTTAGGGGTAGAAGTGATCCCGAGGCATACTTGGAATGGGAAAAAGGTGTAGTTAATTTTTTATTACCATAACCATACGGACGATAAGGAGGTGAAGATTGCTATGTGAGAATTCACTGATTACACCATCACTTGGTGGGATAAGTGGTTACTTCACGGCATCAGAATTGAGAGAGGCCTATCAATACTTGGGATGAATTGAAGGCGGTGATGAGGAAGCAGTTTGTTCCTAGTCATTATTTTAGGGAGCTCCATCAAAAATTGAAAAATTTATTTAAGGGGTCGAAGATCGTAGAAGATTATCATAAGGAGGTAGAGATCTTAATGATTAGAGCGAAGGTAGAGGAAGATCGGGAGGCTACCATGGATAGGTTCTTGAATGGGTTGAATAAGGAGATTGTTAATGTGTTGGAGTTGCAACATTATGTGGAGTTAGAGTATATGTTACATGTAGCCATGAAGGTGGAAAAACAGTTGAAGAGAAAGGGACAACGAAGCAGCCGGTAAATACTTCGTCTTCTAACCCAAATTGAAAGTCGAAGTGGGATAACAATAAAGGAGATGGACCAGGTTTTAAGAGTATGATTGAATTGCTAAAGGGAAAGGGTGGGAGTGCTAGGAAAACCATAACCAAGATAGATTTACAATAATCAGGAGCAGAGATATTAAGTGTTTTAGGTGCTTGGGGTTAGGACATATCGCTTCTTAGTGTCTGAACAAACGAGCGATGGTGTTTAGGGACAATGGAGATGTGATAAGTGAGAGTGAAAGTGAATATGATGACATGCTGGAGTTAGAGGAAATTAACGATGGGGAGAAAGTGAAATATACTGTAGGAGAGTTGTTAGTCACGAGGCGAGCCCTTAACGTTCAAATCAAGGCGGATGACTTGGAGCAACAGCGAAAAAATATATTCCACACTCGATGTCATGTTAATGATAAGGTGTGTAGTTTGATCATCAATGGTAGGAGTTGTACAAATGTGGCTAGCACAACTTTGGTGGAGAAATTGGGATTAACTCTATTAGAACACCCTAGGCCTTATGGGCTTCAATGGTTGAATGATTGTGGAGAAATCAAGGCAGATATGAGGGTTTTGATAAATTTCTCAATTGGGAGTTATCGTGATGAAATGTATGTGATGTGGTACATATGCATGCGGGACATATGTTGTTGGGATGACCATAGCAATACGACAGAAAGGTTGGATTATGATGGATACAAAAAATCAATACAACTTTGTCAAGGATGGGAGGTCCATTACCCTTGCACCATTAACACCTGCAAATGTGTATGAAGACCAAATTAAATTAAAAAATGAAGAAAAGAGGAGAGCAAGAGAGCTAGAGAAAAAGAGAGAAAATAATGAAACAATTAGTAAGAAAGAAAATAGTAAAGGGGCGAGCCGAGAAAAAAAGAAAATGGAGCCCCAAGAGCAAAAAAAAAAAAAAATCTTCTGAGGGGGGGAGCGGAGAAAAAAAAAAAATGGTGGCCCAAGAGAAAAAAAAAAAAAAAAGAGTCTTCTGAGAAGAGAGAAAAGTTAAGAGCGAATTTCTTTGCAAAAGAGAGTGAGTTGAGGAAAGCGACAGTCGAGAGGCGGGAAATAATTTTGTTGGTCTACAAAAAGTCACTCCTCAATTTTGATAAATCTTACCGATCCCTCCCCAATTTGGCTAAGTCTTTATTGCAGGAGTTTGAGGATAAATTTCTCGAGGATGTACCACCCATTCAAAGTATTGAACACCAGATCGACTTCATACCTAGAGCTGTCATTCCAAATCGACCAGCTTATTGGAGCAATCCCGATGAGACAAAGGAACTTTAGAGGCAAGTTGAGGAGTTAATAAGCAAGGGTTATGTCAGGGAGAGCATGAGTCCGTGTGTTGTACTAGTTCTGTTAGTAAAAAGAAAGATGGAACATGGTGGATATGCATAGATTGTAAAGCCATCAATAACATAATGGTAAAGTATCGTCACCCTATTCCTAGGTTAGATGATATGCTTGATGAATTATATGGTGCATGCATATTTAGTAAAACTGATCATAAGAGTGGTTACCACCAAATTCGGATGAGAGAATGTGATGAGTGGAAAACTGCATTTAAGACTAAATATGGATTGTATGAGTGGTTGGTAATGTCATTTGGACTCACCAGTATTGATGCAGGGCAGGAGGCCGATAGCTTATTTCAATGAGAAATTGAGTGGAGCTGCTCTTAACTACCCTACGTATGACAGGGAGTTGTACTCGCTTGTCCGAGCTTTGGAGACTTGGCAGCATTACTGTGGCCTAAAGAGTTTGTAATACACACTGATCATGAGTCTCTCAACATTTGTGGGGGCAAAGAAAATTGAACAAGAGGCATGCAAGGTGGATAGAATTTATAGAAACATTCTCCTACATCATTCGCTATAAGAAAGGTAAAGATAATATAGTGGCAGATGCTTTGTCTCATAGGTATGTGTTGCTAACTTCTCTTAGTTCTAAATTGCTTGGTTTTGAGCAAATTAAAGATATGTACGTGAATGACTTGGATTTTTTTGATGCGTATAAATCATGTGATAAGGGGACTATAGGCAACTTCGTTAGGCATGAGGGGTACTTATTTTGTGGGCATACGTTGTGTGTTCCTAAGTGTTCGATGCGAGAATTGCTAGTAAGGGTGGATTGATGGGACACTTTGGGTTAAGAAGACTTTGGAAATGTTAGGGGAGCATTTTTATTGGCCTAAGATGAAAAGTGATGTTGAACGGATTTGTAGCCAATGTATAAATTGTAAGGGGCTAAATCTAAGTTTTTACCTCAAGGGTTGTACACACTGTTACCTACTCCTAGCAAACCTTGGGTTGATATTTCAATGGATTTTGTTTTGGGTTTACTTAGGACCAAGAACGGATGGGATTCTATTTTGGTGGTGGTAGATAGGTTTAGTAAGATGGCACATTTCATACCGTGTCATAAAATTGATGATGCCACTCACATAGTAGATTTGTTCTTTCAAGAAAAAAAGTGCATTTGCATGCGGTCCCTAGGAGTATCATGTCAAACAGGGATGTAAAATTCTTGAGTCATTTTTGGCAGATTTTGTAGGGTAAGTTAGGCACGAAATTGTTATTTTCCACAACATGTCACCCACAAACTGATGGGAAAACTGAGGTGGTCAATAGGACCATGGCTTAATTATTACGCACTATGATAAATAAAAACTTGGAAGAGTTAAAAGTGTCTACATTTTGTTGAATTTACATATAATAGAGTTGTATACTCTACAACTTCATTTTCACCTTTTGAAATCGTTTATACTTTTAATCCACTAACTCTCTTGGATTTGTTACCTTTACTTGTGAATGAACGAGATAGCTTGGATGGTAAGAGAAAAGCTGAGTTGGTTAAGTCACTGCATGAGAAGGTAAAGATGCAAATTATAGAAAGGAGTAAGCTTATTGCGTCAAAGATGAACAAAGGAAGAAAGCGCATGACATTTGAACAAGGTGATTGGGTCTAGGTACATTTCAGAAAGAAGCATTTTCCAAAGCAGAAAAAGTCTAAGTTGCAGCCACGGTGAGATTGTCCATTTTAAGTCATCGAAAATATCAACGGTAACATACACAAAGTGGATCTTCGAAGTGAGTAAAATGTTTCAGCTACATTTAATGTGTCTTATCTCTCTCTTTTTTATGCAGGTACGATTCAAGGACAAATTCTTTTGAAGAGAGGGGGGATGATATGATCCAAGATGCGGGAGTCACGAAGGTAAGTCTGAATCAAGGCCCGTTGATTATCGAAGAAGGTCCGATGACGCGATCGAGAGCGAAACGAGTTAAAGAGGTGATGGGGATGCTCATCAAAGTCACTATTGATAACACCACGTTTGGGATGCAAAATGGAGCAAGTTTCATGTTGGGGTCGAAGGCCGAAGAGATATGGATCAACGTGGACGATATGGAAAATGAGCAATGTGGATTAGAATGGGCATAACTTTTAGCTCGGGTGTTGGATTTTCTCCCATTAGTATAATTCAGAATCGTCACAAAATTTTGCACAAGAAGGAAGATGTTTTCAAAAATTAACTATATGATCACATAGCTTAAAATCCATGCGACTGCATAGGCTATTACCAAGATAAAATTGAGGCTGACTATTTGTTTTATGCGCTACATTAATTTATACTATGTGACTGCATGGTACAAATTTCTGGACGCATTTTCAATTTTTGATAACTAATCTAGTTTCCATAAAATTTGATTTTAATTATTATTTTTTGGTATTTGGAGCATATTTCCGTCCAAGATGATATTTTTAGGGTTGGTATAAATAATTTCTCATATTGATTGTAAGAACAACTTTTGACATTATTGAGAATTAATTTGAGAGGCAATTCTTGCTTTCCAATCTTTGTTCTTCTTAGAACAATTTTCGAACTTATCAAGGTGCTTCCTTATGGCATTCAAAATCTGAGTGTGAGTCTTTGGTTGCGTGATCAAGAGGTTCTTCATATTACTATTATTATGGGGTTGCTTGGTTCGTCATCTTGGGATTCAAATCTATAAACCGGTGTTAATTCTTGGCTTTCCTGGGGTTCAACAATCTTTTGTGGGTTCGTTAGTGATCGTGCTAGCCAGGTTCGCATCACCCAGCATCTTTAATAGGATTGGCCCTGAGGAGCCTAGGAATAGACCAGACTTACAACTACTTTTTATATTAAGGCTCCTTAAACAAATTTAGGGTCATGGATTTCAGAATGACAGCAGGTCTAATAGGCCAAAAGTAGTTCGTTAGAGATTGTTTATGAATTAAGCAGGAACTTTTCCACCACCTCGACATCAAGCAAGGGCCTCCCAACAACCTAGATACCGAGTTAGGAAGGACGACTCGAATGAACCATATAGGTCTTATGAGCTTGATAATGATGATGATAACAATCTTTCCTTCTCAAAGGAGCTATGGGATGATCGTGTCCAAGTTGATTCATGCCCCTTGAAATTTCCTTGTTTGAAGGAAGAGACAGCCTAGCAATACACCTTAAAAACTACAAAACTCACATTAGGTTGAGAAGTACTTCACCAGCACTAAAATGGAAAGCCTTCTACTTAACTCTTACTGAAACAACTAAAATATAGTATTGTAAAATACTAGCATGGAGTATGAAAACTTGGTTTGATCCCAAAAAGATGTTCTTGAACCATTACTATCCAAAAAGGATGAAAAACCTCTCGTTCAACGTCTCCAACATGAGGTAATTGGGTGAACAAATGTTAAAAACTACCTGGCCCACTTTACTGATCAGATGACCTACTGTGAATAGGTCACTAATAGAAAAGCCTTATTCGCCTTAAGAGGGGCCTCAACATGAACATCTTCTTGTAGAGGGATAAATGAAATAAGAACCCCAACACCTATGATGCATTGGTGGAAATGATTAGAGGTAAAATCATCAATGAAAAAATGATTGTTCCGCAATAGGGCTTCCATGGGGCTCCTACTCTCTCAAAGCCACAGAGGAAAAGCCCTTATATCTCATTTCGTAAACCAAAAATGGACTCAAGTTGGGAATACAATCACATCTACCTCAGGCCGAACGCTTGCTGCAACCATACTGATTACATACCAGCCGTAACCTCTAAAGAGGTTAGACCTATTGGTTATAAAGTACCGAGAGCTATCCCAAGGCAAGCAACCCTTCTAAGTGGTAGAGGCAAAGACAATTAGCCTAGGAATAGGCCCTATAATAATACACGGCTCCACTACACCTATCATCAAGCTTATAGCCATGATATAAGTGACTGTAGAGATATAACACAACCTACGGAGAGAAATAATCCCGTAAGTCTATGAGAGGTGATCTCTCCCACCAATGACAACAGGATTCCAAGGAAAAAAATATCCTTATGGTAGAGATTGGTAAACATCTTCAAATGGCTATTCCTTACATAGTATTCCTTGTGTAGACAATAGGTCAACTTAGCATGAAATATTAGGAAGACCTGGCCTAAGAGAGCTATGGACCATCAATTTCATCCATCATCCTGCATAAATTTTCGCATGAAACATGGCATTGCTATAGTTAGAGTTGTTCGAATGAGAGCTAAAAGATGTTACTTGAATTTCCTAAGGAAAGCTGAGCCCTACAATGTCAACATGGTGTTGTCTGACATCAAAATTATTGACATCCTTAAAGAAGGACAGACCACTGAATAAAGAGAAGACATCGAAATAATTAATTTTCCTGAAGAAGGGGTTATATATAATGAGTTGGACCATCATATGATAGAGTTTGATGGTCAAATTGCTCCACTCAAAGAGATGGAGAGTTTTTTGGTGACCTTTAAGGTCCGGCTAAATTACTAAAAGTTGAAAGAGGTCACCCACTAGAACTGAAAGAAAAGCTTAAGAGAATCCTATGCAAGAACTTCGATACTTTTACTTGAAGGCGTAAAGATAATGTTGGAATTGACCCTGTGGGTCATTGCCACCATCTCAAAGTTGATCCTAAGGTTGTCTTGCATAGATGAAAGAGAAGATTAAAGAGGTATGAGACCTTGAAAGAAGAGGTTGTGAAGCTAATAACCAATGGCTTCATCATAGATGCCCTTTATATAAAAATGGATTTTTCATCCAACATGTGTAGGGTCTATATAAAATTTTTCAACCTTAACAAAGCTTGACATCTGTATTGTTAAAGGTAATCCATCTAGGTCGAATAATACTAGAACCACCTGACAATAGCTCACTAACAAGAAAATTGATAACCTCATTGACAAAATAATTGAAGTATACATAAATAACATACTTGTGAAGAGCCTCAAAATAAAGGATCATATCAACAACCTAGATGTTACTCTCCAAATTCTAAGGACGTACAGGATGATGTTAAACCACTTTAAGATCGCCTTTAAAAATTCCTTTATATGGTCAACCAAAGAGGTGTTGATACCAATCTTGAAACTATCAAAGCCTTGATAGAGATGAGGTCCCCAAAAACCTGAAAATTTGTAGAGCCTTGAGTTACGTTGTCCTATATACTATTGATAAATGCCTTCCTTTATTCAAAGTTCTTAAATGGAAAAAAAATTCAGTGGAATAATGAGTGCGAAGAGGCCATCAATTCAATTCTTATAAGTGAAGAAAGCAATTACCAACTGCCCATTTATTATTTGAGTAAATTCTTCCTACAATTGGAGGTCCACTACCTAGACATCGAGAAGCTCATCCTCTCTCTTATTATCATTTTCAAGAAAGTTGAGACCATCTTCTATGCCCAAAACTTACAAATACTAGCAAACTTTCCGATTAAATGAGTATTTAAGTAGTCAGATGATTATGAGAAGTTGATGAACTGGGCTATGGAGCTGGGTAAGTTTGACATTGTCTTTGAGCAAAGGACCTTTATCAAGCATCAAGCCCTTGTAGACTTTATAGTTGAGTTCACTAATGTCCCTGAATCAAGGAAACAACGGAACCAGTTGAGCCTTCCATTTAGAGCCTCTTCAAAAATGGTTCCTTTAGAGAGACATGCTTCAGGATAAGTGTGATCTTATTAAGCTTGAAAGGCTACAAGCTTAATTGTGCAATGAGGCTCGAATTCAAGGCATCCAACAATGTTGCTCAATATAAGGCTATCCTAGCTGGCCTCAGATTAGCTAAGGAGATGCTAGTGAAGAGGCTTCTTGTAAATAGTGATTCTCAACAAGTAGTGAGCTAAGTAAATGGCAACATCACCTCAAAAGACAAAGGCTGCAGGCATATCTCAAATAGGTTGTGGACCTCCTCCCATCTTTTGAAATGATTAAATTAGCACAAGTTGGCACTTAAAAATATTCATCCTGATGTACTATCCAAGCTAGCCAGTAGTAAAGATTTTAAGCTGCTAAAGATTGTGCCCACTAAGAACCTTGATAGATCTTTTATCTCAAATGGGAAAAAGTGATATGGATTGAAGGCATTCCATTAAGGATATAAACTATTATAGATTTCCTTTAAGAACAAGTCCTACCTAACAACAAGGATGCAACCCACAAACTTAGATGAAGAGTTTCACATTTCATCCTCCAAGATGATGTGATACACAAAATATGCTTTTCTTCACCCCACCTTAAATTAGTAGGAGGAGAAAAGACAACTTATGTCATCTTGAAAATTCATGAAGGTGCATGTGGTAACCACATCGAAAATCCCACACTTTTAAAAGAGTACTTAGGCAAGGATATTACTAGCTAACCTTGGAAAAAAATGCACTACAAATGAGTGCCAACATTTCTCGACCATTCAAAGGCAACCATCCCAAGAGCTTACATTTGTTTCTAGTCTTGTCCATTTGCTCAGCAGGGAACTGGTCTCATAGGCCCTCTACTGAAAGAAAGAGGCAGTGTAAGCTATACAAATATCGCCATTAATTACTTCACAAAGTTGGTAGAAGCCAATCATCCGGCCAAGATTACTGAAGGCAACACCTCCATATTCCTTTGAAAGAACATCATGTGTTGGTTCGACATTCCTTACTGAATTGTATCAGATATAGGGCACAATTTGACAACTAGAAGGCCAGGACCTATGAGGAATTAGGAATTAGGAAACACTTCTCAACACCTTACTAACCTCAAGCAAATAGTCAAGAAGAAACCGTCAAAAAGACTATCAATTATACCCTGAAAATGAAACTTGATGCTTCTAAAGGAGCCTGGGTTACAAAGCTTCCTCAAGTCCTATAGGTTACTCGCATTACAAGCCAAGCTGCTACTTGAAAAATTCCTCTCTATGGCCTATAGAATTGAAGCTATGAGTTCAATTATGGTAGATTGTTTTCACCCCATTGCTTATATTTCAATGAAATATCTAAAAATGAGTTGAAGAGATATAAACTTGACTTTCTTGAAGAAAGGAAAGATAATTTACAAGTGACACTTGCATCTTATCAACAAAAAATAACTCGCTACTACAATGCCAAAGTAAAGAAAATTTAAGTTCACACAAGCGACCTTATGTTAAGGAAGGTCTTCCTCTTTTCAAAAGAACTAGGCGTAGGTATATTAGGTCCCGATTGGGAAGGGTCTTATTGCATTAATGAAGAACTATGATTTGACACTTACAAAATTAAAGACCTAGATGAAAAGGCACAACCCTATCTATGGAACATAAAGCACTTAAGAAGGTACTATCAATGAACAATGCTCAACTGGATGCTCTTTCTCAACCCATACAATTACTTTCATTGAATATTAATAAATTTTAGCAATACAAGTTCTCCTTATTTTCCTTCTACGGATGAATCATCCACCGTAGAAAAATTCCTTGCATGGAAAAGGCACCCCATACAAAAAAGTCAAACCGCTTCAATAAGAAAAGCGTAAAGTACCCCCATAAAAAGCCTAACTTGATAACTACGAGGTAAACCCCTTTATAGATAAACCATCCACCATGAAAGAAGCCCTTGCATGAAAGAGTAATCCATATCTAAAAAAGTTGAATTGCTTTCAAAAGAAAAGATGGGAAACACCCACAGGGGTCCCCCTTGATACCTACAAGGCGAAGTCTTCCATGAAAAGCTACCCTATGGAAGAAAATCAAACTAATTCGAAAAGAAAGATACGACGCACCCCATAGGGGGGCCATCTAGATACCTATAAAGTGAAGCCTTCCATTGATGAGCCATTTACATGGAAAAGCCATTGCATGGAAGAATTACCTCCACGCAAGGAAATTGAACTACTTTCAAAAGGAAAGGTATGAAGCACCCCACATGCAACCCACTTTGATACCTATGAAATGAAGGCTTACTTTACTTAAAAGTTATATTAGATTGGTTAGTGGAACCCATTATACTTAGAAATTATTTCAAGATAAAAATTTTCTAGATGGCCTGGTCGAGCCCATATAAAAGATTTGTATGAAAGAACGATTTAGTTCAGAATATTGTGGTTCAATTACGCAGTCTTGTGTAGTTTATCATTAAGTCCAGGATATATTATTTGGTGAGGCATCGTTATTTAGTAAGACATTTATACTAATAAAAAAATAATAAAAGTGAAAACGCAAAAGGTTGTTAAAAATAAAGCATTTAATTCATTCAAAAGAAAGCTTTCAAGGCCGAGGCAAAGCACATTAGAATTTACATATTACTAAGATTGAAGGTAAAGCTTAAGTCCTAGGAAGAACAGTCATTTCCAGGGCCTACTGATCTTCAGCACCAGGGTTACCGCTAAATCAACTACAGGGTCATCCCTTGGAGTGGCAGGCTCATCTACAATGAACTCTTTCTTTAGAGCTAATAGGTCCGCCTCAGGATGAAGCTTACCTAAGTTCAAAATTTAGCGTTATCATAGGCTGGTTCTTCACCAACAGGCTCCTCCTCATGCAAGGGCCTTACATGAGTTCAAAATTTAGCCTCATAAGGTCATCCACATGCAAAGATCTCGCCTACGTTCAAAATTTAGCCTCATCACATGCTATTTCTTCACCAGCAGGCTTGTCTTCATGCAATGACCTCTCCTAAGTCCAAAATTCAACCTTATCACATGATGCTTCGTCACCAATAGGCTTGCCCTCATGAAAGGGTATCACCAAAGTTCAAAATTCAGCCTTATCACAAGATGCTTCTTCACTAATAGGCTCATCCTCATCTAAGAGTCACCTAAGTTCAAAATTCAGCCTTATCATAGGTTGCTTCTTCACCAATAGGCTCATCTTCATGCAAGGACTTCGCCTAAAAACAAGTTTGCAAGCTACCATATTACTCTTTGTAAGTCCACACATGATATTAATAACCATGTTTTGACTTGAAAAAGTCGATCCATGCACAAAGGCCAAACCTTCATGGAGGAGATGAGACAGTTAGAGGTACTACAGTAGATCTTCCATAAAAGATTTTCTATGAATGATTGATGTGATAACTCTTCGTAGAAGTTGCTCTACTAAATTAATAGGTCTAGTCTAGTCCCAACAACATAGGCCATAGAGCTACAAACAATTAGAATATTAAATGTGCTTGATCCTATAATTGATTGAATGGCGTCTATAATAAGGCACCTCAATCATTAGGATGAGGCCATTTGTGCATTCATCCAACAGTTATTATTTACTCTCCTCTGCTATAAAAGCTCATACATTCTTAAACTATAATTTTGATCTCTCTCATTATTTCTCTATGCTCTCCCGAACTCAAACCCCCTTTTGCCTAGTGGCTTATGTCTTTAACACATCTCACACTCAAATACTTACTTATGCATAGACTAACTTAACAGTTAGAGTGCTTGAGATCGCCTTCCCCACCGCCGGAGAAGGTCACTTGTTCTAACGATTTGTCCAAGTGTACAACAAAAGGCTTGCGTGAACTTGACAGGTGTTGGAATTTGTTGACCACGTCACCCTTACAAAAATCTAGGTGAGCAATTCTATCAAAAAATTTTGTATTTGATTATGGCAGTGTGATTTGAGCTTATTTATGTATTTTGACTCTATGTTTAATCATGTCATATAAGAATATACATATCATTCCTCTCAAGAGAACATTTTTAGGATCAAAAGGTTGATGTTTTCTAAATAAAAAAGGTGAAAATTGATGTGAAATAATTGTGACCTAGAAGCTGACACATCTTCACTACATTCTTGAAAAGCTCTGATACCATTTGAAAGTTACTAGTTTGACCCCAAAGTCACTACAGCAGGTGAATAGGTGAAAACTGCGAAATTAAATTATCAATTAACGGCAACATGTTACTTGTTAATTGTTCTAGATGTTCAGTCAATTTATCCTATGTTGAACTACCACATTTTGTAATATGAAACAATAAAGAACATAAGAATTGTTGATAGAAAAACCCAACTGTGTAAAAATTTCGGAACAAAGTCAGTAACCTCTACTATAGATAATATGAACTTTCAGTATGATCTAGCCTAGTAAACCCACTAGACTTACTGATCTAATTCCTACAATCTCTAAGATCCATTGGATTGTGCTTCACTCAACATGTTCCCGCTATTCTGGAATTGTTTATCTCCTGTAGATCACCAAGAACACCTTGTTCTTATGCTCATCCTGTGCTTCTGGTCCAACTCCCTCAATTTTCAACAATCTCTGAAAATTCTTGAAAAAGTACCTTCCAGTATGTATATAGGAAGTAGGTGTTATGGATTATATGAATTTGATGTTATCCCAAAGTGTGGTTGAATGAATTCAGGAATCAAAGTATTAATGAAAGGCTAGAATGTGTTATTGATCTGGGAATGATGTTATGGATGAAACACATAATGAACAATCACACCAAAATTCATGTCAGGCTTGGCTATATATAGTAGAAGGTATTTAGATAGCATGGGTTGGATAAAACTCTTGACAAAAAGCGAACTAGGGTTTTACATGTAACACCATCACTCGAGCGCGGCTAGAGACAAGCAAGGGACAATGTTTTTGTTTTTTCTACTTGAGTATCAGATAGGCAATAAGCTAACATAAATTCGTGACTCTTTTTTTCTTGTTCCAAACTCGAACCCTAATTTACCTATTTCATCTACACAACATTTCAATTGGCTTCTTAACTGTTATAACTTTTCATATTAGTCCTTTTGTCTAAAAAATTTCCGATATAATAAAATTCTAACAATTTTGTATTAACCTAGTGTATCAGTTGAAAATAAATAGGAAAAAAAAGACAAAATTTGTCGAATCGGAAGGAAAAAAAACAACTCCCTCAGGATGACTTTCTGTATAGTGTAAACCATAAGAGAGACAATTTGCATGCATGCATGAATGGATTGAACATTATGTGGAATCTCACTAAGAATCTATAATTGATGAACATTTATATCTTAGATCTTTATCTTAAAAAGTTAGCCTTATTCAAAATTGATCTAAATATTTACATGTTAGTTATAATTTCAATATTTAATCGACATGTGAATTATTTTTAAAAGGTCCCCACAATATGGTAATAATTTAACAACATTAATCTTGAAATCCATGCTCAATAGAGTTGTTAAATGATTTGAATTGTTTGTTTGGGCTTAATTAGCTCGAATATCATCTTATATCTCGAGTTCAATCCTACAAGTTCAACGCCATTATAAGTATTAGCTCAAGTTCTTGAATGTTAGTAATAATTTCGATATTTACTCAATATACCTTTTTATTTGTATTTCTATCTCCATTATTAGACACACACTTACAATCTCAGAAACTTCTTTCTATATAAAATTATGCTTAATGAATGACATAAAGGAGAATTGAGCAATACTAAACAATCTATGCTAAAATTTGTCTATTGTTAGCGCATATTCTTACGGTATTGAATGTAAAGAATTTCAAACTCAAAAAATGGGCTAGACTTAATATTGGGTCACGGGACTCTATAGATTACCAAGAACGATAGCACAAATACTTATATGTTTATTTTTCTAATCATTAACTAATTAGAAAATTATTCCTTAACATGCATTGAAGACGGTAGTATGTTTGAGCACATCAATCTAGAAATCTGAATACTCATTTGTGCTAAAGACCGAATTGTTTTATTTAACTTTATAATAACATTTTAAGTTTTGAGACTTAAATTAATAAGAAGTAAATTTTAGGGTAGAAATTAAGTCAACTTGTTATTTTGTTTGTAATTCTGCTACATGTATATAATAGGTTAACATAATAGTTTACATACACATGATATGGTAAGATATGATTGGATCAGAATTTCTCCAACTAAATAAAAAGTAAAATAAAAAATTTCTCCACTCTTTGTTTAACACATCATCTTTATGCAAACCACCATGTAACTATTTGTGTATAAGTAACATTATTCTTTTTTTTTCATTTTTCTTTTTTGTTTTTCACCCCTTACTTCTTGTATCCTAGACCAGATAACTTTTATGGCAATTCAGCCATAGACCAGCAATAAATTTGTCACATAGCCAATTGCCTTTTGAAAACCAACGTTTTTAATATTTTTTGGAATTATCATATAAGTTAGTTTTCTCGTTCTTGGTGATGGTATTAAAACGTCAATAC
Source organism: Olea europaea var. sylvestris (assembly GCF_002742605.1). Classification (NCBI taxonomy): domain Eukaryota; kingdom Viridiplantae; phylum Streptophyta; class Magnoliopsida; order Lamiales; family Oleaceae; genus Olea; species Olea europaea. Next base: position 6,293,288 of record NC_036245.1, on the reverse strand, counting down.
ATGTAGACATCTTATCTCTCAATACATGTTAATATTGACACGTTTTATGTGGATTAAAGAAACCATAGTCCATATAGTATCTAGCCCCTGTTTGATTCCCATCAAAATAAAATTCCTTATTTCTTATACATATCTTCAACTATATATTCACACGATAAAATATTTTACACGTAAACCAATTTATATTTTTTTTTTATTTAGACACATATTAAAAGATCATTATTTAAAATACATTTTCACCAGATTCCTCTTTATAATGTTGTCAAATGAGACCTAGTTATGCCCATTAAACGTTGAACAAGCCAAAATATTTTAGTTTAGTCTAGGTCCCTGTTTGATATAGATTAAAATCTGATTTTTAGTTTATTTTGATAACTGTTAATGAAATGTGTAATTAAAATTAATTGTTATCTTTGACTTGAAATTTTTATGAAATTTCAATCTATACCAAATAAGGGCTAGATATTCTTTGATTTTCCATTATTGGATCAATAACTTTTAGGGAAACAAAATGCGTAAATATAACATTTTAAGTGTAATTTCTTCTAATTTTATAACATGTTATAAAGTAGTTGGATAATTTATAAAATAGACACAACTGAAATGATGAGCTTAAAAAAATATGATAAGGTAAGTATTAATTATAAAAGGCATAATTGGCGCACAATCACTTAGCACTCTTGCATAGCTCATAGATAAATTTAAATTTTAGTTTGTAAATGAATAACCCGAATTTTTATGTCTCCTGGCAAATGATCAAAATGTATGAGATTTGAAAGTGAAAAAATATATTTACATATTATTAAGAGACACCAGATGTACTACAGAATTACAGAATTTGCCCAATTCATTTTTACATTATTATCATCTCTCCCTTTGACTTCTCACAGAAAATTAGTAGATACGGAAATTATATGTGTCTTTGCAATCAAGAAACCTTATTTGTTACTTTCTTTCTTGGAATGGACTTCAGTGTATCTTAGAAAGCGATTCGCCTGAAGTTCCATTTGCACGCCATAATCAGGCCATGTGAGGTATAATACGGTTAAAGAAATAGATGTTTTTACGTTAGCAACAATAGCTAAAGCTTATGGAATTATTGATCTTGTAACAGTTGAATGCAAATAAGATAAATTTTCTAAAAATCCATGATTTGAGATTTTATCTCCAAGTTTAATATTCTATTAAATAAAAATAATTCATAAAGACACTGTAACGCAATATTTAGAGGTTACACAAAAACTTTCCAACAAAAAGTTATGGAATCGAAATTTAGTCTTTCATGACATACGACGAAAAGCAATAATGAAAAAAAGACTGTGATACTAGAATGAATGGACATCATAAAAATAAAAATCGAAAATTTCCTGTAGGGTTTTCACTATTCTTTATACAAGACAATGAGAAATCCTCAGATGTGTCATTTTGTACACTGGACCATTAAGGTTGGGACCATTGAGGATACTAGAAGAGTTTTTATGTTTTACTTGAAAGGTGTGGATATACTGTGAATAAGATATCCTATCAATATCAAAATTAATTTATGTACTGGGCAAGTAGACAATGGAGTGGGGGACATGCCTCTTCAATGTATATGGGGCGACATGCCTCTTCAATGTATATGAGGCTTGCTTGTAATATTGAAATATCATATTAAGCCTGAAGACTGAGAATGTAAGGAATTTGTTGCAGATTGCTTATATAAATGGAACGACATTTAAGCTATGTTTGGTACTCTAGATCGGATATGGTTAGATGAATCGAGATATGTCATTTCATACTCTTTATTTTTCTTATTTATGTTCAACTCGGTCTAATTAATCGAACAAAATTTGCACCCCCAACAATAATTAACATTCTATCCTTTCATTATTGTCTTGCATGGTGTATAAAGATACCCTCAAGGGGTGAGGGCAAACAATCATATCTTATCTAATTTACATTTGAATGTTTGTAAATGACAGCAAAAACAAATTTGTATCTTATTACAATTAATCCTAAAATATCTACATATACATTGAAATGATAGTTTGTACGTTGGACTTTTTTACTAAATAAGTTAAAATGAGTATCATATAAATGTTTAGTCAGTGGTCCTGCTGTCACGTTGTCTAGTACGATAAAAATGACCACATGATATATGAATAACTTTTTGAGAAATAGTGACAGCTATGTCTCCTTTACTCCCTTAATTTTTTATTTACAAGGTTGTCAAATTTAATTGAACAACATTCTATCCTTTCATTTATCAATCTCCTTAGTACGATAAAGGAGATTTAAACTCGCTATCTGTCAAAATATTTGACTTCACCAATGTTACTTTTATTGATAATACTTCTTTCAAATATAAATCATTTCAAGGATTTTTAAGGGGTTCATATATTTGTCAAGATTTTGTATGTTTCCGACCCAATTACTTTAGTTATCGTGTATTGCCCTTTCCAATATTTGGGCCTAGCAACCCCGAACCCATATCATTGTCTGAGATGAAGGGTTTCTTTAATACCAAGTTCCCTAATTTTAAATTCAATCTGTGAACCTTGGCATTAAACTTAAATTATTTCTATTGACGCCATGACTTCGACACTGTATGCTAAAGAGGAAGGAGTTAATCAAGTGGCAGTCGTCGTAGAGGTGCGGTATTCCATAGAATTTGTTGTAGTTCATAAACCTATAATCCTTTTGCAGAATCAAGTCTCCTCTTTAATATGATGTTCAATGTTTTGTTTACCGCTTCTACTTATTTGTTGATTTGGGGATAATGCGGAATGGAGAAAAGTTTATGAAATCCCAATTCCTCGTACATAGATCTCAACTTCGTCCCTCGGAACTTTATACCGATATCTATTTTAGTAGAGTTCGATTCTCAACTTTGTCCCTCGGAACTTTATACCGATATCTATTTTGGTAGAGTTCGATACTGTTGACACACAAAAAGGTTAGCCCAAGTCGAATAGCCCAAGGAATGAAGTCCAACTGAAAGATCCCCAAAATCAAATAGCCCAAAAGAACGACTCAATTAGGCAATGCAGGATAAAGGTCCAAATAGGGAAGCTCATGAATACGGTAATACCATCGCCAAGGTTGCAAGTCGCCCAAGATTTGAGCGAACGAATTGCCATGTAGTCGCCCAGAGTTGTGACCCTACTCTCGTCCAAACATTCGATTCGCCCATCATCTTAACAAACATAAGATGTTATGGTTATCCAAAAGAGCAGTTAATGAAGCAGTTATTGGATAGTCCTATCACGTCCCACAATTCAAGGAATTCAATTGAAGACGGTTGAACGACAAAAAGTAATGGCAGCAGTTAGAGAAGGCAGTTCCATGACAAGTTGGCCACTACGAGGAAAGTGGACAGTTATAGAGCGACCAAGCAGTTTTCAAGCGGTTGATCACGAAGAGATCATCCAGGGAGTATAAAATGAAGAAAAGACAGAGAGCAAAAGACCCCGAATCAAACACTCTCAAATAGAGAATATGTAACTTTAAATTTCTTATTTTAGATTTAAACACTTCTTTATCAGTAACTCGTGTGCTTGCGCCCCTTGGAGGCATTCTATTTTTATTTTCCAATTGTAAAGTCATTGCAAATAAAAACACCCATTTTTGGGACTTTGCCTTAAGAGGTTTGTCCCTTACACAATCGTCTGATCCCTTTTTAATTGTTAGCGACTAATCCCGAGCGAAACAATTTGGCACACCCGGTGGGACAGTGGTGTTTGGTGTTGAAGATACAAAAGGTAAAACAATATGCCTCAGAGATCCGATAAGGAAGTAGCAAGTCAAAGAGGAATCCAGTCTGTGATCGAGCGATATGAGGAGCAGCATAGCTCTTCACGAACAGATGGATAGAATCAGAGTAGTAACAGTCGTTACGAATCAATGGCAGAGTTGAGTCCTCGAACTATGCGTGCACTACTTGGAGAACTCACACAAAATGTCGTTGAACAAATAAATCTTCGAAATATTCATAATATGGAAAGATTTACCCATAATGGGAATGCACATTATGACAACATGGTCAAACAACTGAATACTTTGAATGAAATAATGAATAAGTTAGTAGGTCAAATTTGTCAACCAGTTATGCCTCTTACAAACCACTTTCAAATTAGGACAATTGTGGGACATAACCCACCAGTCCTAAATCCAAGTCAAGGGGTAGATCCACATTTCGGTCCTTCTACTTCAAACCAAGGGGATGGTGTAATGCCAAATCAGAATAATGGTAGTGGTACGCCTAACTTAAATGTAAGAGATAATATCCTAAATAACGGGCAGAATACCCCACGTGTTAATGAGGGAATAAATGTTCAGGCTAATGGTAACAATGGCCCAAATCATGGTAACTTTATTCCTAATCAAGGACCAAATATCAGGCCTCAAGCAAATCAACCGGTCAACCAACCTGTAGGGATTCCATATGACCCCAACGTCATGTTGAGGAATCAGATTATGGAAATCGTACAGGACCAGATGGCTTTTGGGGTACGTCCTGTCATTAGGCCAACTTACACAAAACCATATCCTGATTGGATAGACCAAGCATATCCATGCCCTAGAGGGTATAAAGTGCCAGAATTCTCACTATTTACCGGTTTAGGGGAGGTGTCTACTCTAGAACACATAGAACGATTCACACTGCAAAGTGGTAATGTAACTAATTATCATAAAATGAGGCTTTTCCCTAGTTCATTAACAGGAGTAGCTTTCTCCTAGTTCATCAATTTGCCAGCAAATTCTGTTCAAACATGGCAACAATTGGAACAATTATTCCACGCTCAGTTTTATAAGACTGAGTCTGAAATTACTTTGGCCGATTTGGCGAACCTACGTCAAATGCCGAACGAATGGGCAGAAGGTTTCCTCCAAAGGTTCAAGATAGCAAGAAGTAAACGTTTTGTACCTCTACCCAAAAAAGAGTTTGTCAAAATTACTCAAGGTTGTTTGAGCTTTGATTTGAAAAAGAAATTCCAAGACAATAAATTTCCTGACTTTTTCCAATTGAGCGCAAACGTGATTAGGTATGAACAATTGACAAGAGAAGAAGAGCAGATAAAAAATTCTAGCAAGGGGACTTATTATAGAGACCCAAATTCTGATGTTCATACCATCAATAACGAGTCATACGATCAGACCGAAATGTGTTTGGCCGAATTAGTCAAAGGAGACACGTATACTTGTCCTACAATGGCTAAGCCTAAACCATCGGGCAAGGATGAGCCTATGAAAGATGAAAACGTAAAAGCTAGAACGTTCTCGTTCGATGTAACCAAAACTGGCCTTATATTTGATAAATTATATAAGGACAAGCAGATAAAGCTGAGCGATAAGTATAAATTGCCAAACCCTGAACAAATTAAGGGTAAAAAATACTATAAGTGGCATAATGCATGATCACATTGACTAACAATTGTTTGGTTTTTCGCCATGTATTACGAGATGCCATTGAATCAGGATGAATTACGTTCAATGATAAGAAGAAGATGGCGATGGATGAAAATCCTTTTCCACAGCCACTTGAAGTGAATATGGTGACGTCTGGTTTCAAAAACAAGTCGCCAAAATTCAAATTGATTATAGATGATGGAGAAGAACACCCTGGACCACATCCCAGTGTCTTTCGAGCGTATTAAAGGGAAGGGGCCAAAAAAGGATGAAGACGTCTTATGTGCAAGATGTAAAAGAGAAGTGAGTGGGAATACGGAGAAACCAGGGATATGGCAGCATCCCCATCACCCTACTTTCTTCCCAAATGCTCAGCCTGGTAGAGGACGAGGTACATCGTTCTATGAGGTACCGCCTTTTGAGAGGCAGTTCAGGCTAGTAAATAATGGGAGAACATTCAGGCCGCAACCTCGCCGACCAAATGTATGGCATTCGTTCCAGTATAATGCAGGAAAGGCGATACCCTTAAACGAGATGACTAGAACCCAACAAAGCATTTCCAACAAAATTATGGACGATTGATGAGGCAACAACAGGGTGTGCCACGTCCTAAGGCGCCTAAACTACTCGAGGTAGCCAATCAAAATGTTCTCAAAGATATTGAAGAGACTGGTACAGATGAATCAATGAAAGAGGTGCCAGAAATATCTTCTGGGAGATCGAAATTTGAGCGAGACAGAAGAGATAGAGAAGATCCAGATCAGTCCCTTACTATTCAGTTTGGTACGTTACCTCCTGTTGTGGCTAATAACTATTTACTAGCCAATGATTTCAAGAATAAAGAGAAAGAAGAAGAAGAAGAAAGAGAGGATAACAAAGGAGAAGCATGTGTGCTGAAATATGAAGAAGGCCAAACTTCTAGAGAGGCCTACAATGGTGAGGAAGATGATGGTATGACAGACATTGAAGAGAAAATCGACTTAGAAGCAGAAAGAAGAAGGAGAGGAGTATCGTACAATATTCTGTTGAAGCAACTACATCGAGAGGGAGTTCATGAAGTAGATTTATTGGGAGAACCATCTGGGCGTTCTTTCAATTTTTACGTGCTGTACGGGATGCCCAAAAGTAAGAAGAGAGTGTCTCGCTCTGAAAAGTATGGATCACCTCCAAGAATAATGTCTCCTCCCACAGGTTGGGTAACTGAAGAGGAAGCATCAAAAAATAGTAAAAAGGAAATTCAGGAGACAGAGGCTCAGTGCAATATGCTGCACGTTGACTTATCACAAAAGGATAACTCAACAGAGGACAAGCAGGAAGTAGAAATAGAGGCTGCCGAAAAGGTTATTTTTAAACGGTCAGCCATGAAATTGACTAAACACTTGAGGCCGTTGTACGTTAAAACTCTAGTTAACGGCATACCTGTGGCAAAAGTGCTTGTCGATAATGGAGCAGCTATAAACACCATTCCATCTAGGATGATGAGGAAATTTACAAAGACAGAAGGGGATATAATTCCAACAGAAGTCATCCTTACAAGTTTCAATGGAGGAGCAACTGCAGCTAAGAGAGTTATGCCATTGGACATAACTATAGGTACAACTACTAGGACCACAGTCTTCTTTGTAATAGATGGTCCTACTAGTTACAACGTGTTACTAGAAAGAGATTGGATACACGAAAGTCGTTGTATACCCTCATCGCTCCATCAATGCCTGGTTTTTTGGAATAACAAGGGTGAAGCAGAGGTGGTGCAGGCCGATCATAGGCCTTTTGTTGTAGAAGCAAACTCAATGGAAAAGTTCATGTACGAAGGAAACTATGGACCTGTCAGGGTAGTCCAAAATGGGAAAGAAACTCAGATTGTCGCGCAGAGTGAAGAGCCATTTTCAGTGGACGCACTCACTAAAATGTTCAGTCAGATGAGGCCAAATATAGTGGCCCTAGAAGAGCCAATAATTGGCAAAAGAATAATCAAGGAGTCCTGAATGAGTTCGAAGCAACAAAAGCAAATAGCCGATATTCAGGCCTTCAAAGCCAAATTAATGGCTTTCAATAAAGAATGCAAAGACAAGACGAAAGAAGAGGCAGCCTTGAAAGCGTTGAAAGACAAATTAGCAATATTCGAATTAGAACAAAGTATTGGCCGAGAAGTCAACAAGGAGGATTGTTTAGGAGAAGAAGTGCTTACAAGGGAGCTGGATGATGAAGTAATGCGGATCATCAAGCCTGGATACGCTCAAGCACAAGACCCTCTGATTAAAGTAAATATTGACAATGAAGGAGAAGATCGTCCAACATTCATCCCAAATGCTCGATCAAGAGGTTAGTGATAAATTAGTCACTTTGTTAAAGGAGTATAAAGATTGTTTTGCTTGAGAATATGAACAAATGCCTAGTTTAGATAGAGACTTGGTGGAACATAGATTACCAACTAAACCTAATTTTAAACCTCATAGGCAACCTCCCAGACGTTTTGCTCCTAATGTACTCCCTGAGATTAAGAAAGAGATAGAGCGATTATTAAAAGCAGGCTTTATTAGAACAGCCAGGTATGTCGAATGGTTGTCCAATATCATGCTAGCACTAAAAAAGAATGGTAAACTAAGGGTGTGCATAGATTTTAGGAATTTAAACATAGCCACACCCAAAGATGAGTATCCAATGCCCACGATAGATTCTTTAGTAGACTCAACTACCAGAATAGCTGAGGAAGACATACACAAAACTGCCTTTAGATGTCCTGGGTCTCTAGGATGTTTTGAATGGGTAGTCATGCCTTTCGGCCTGAAAAATGCAGGAGCAATTTATCAAAGGGCAATGAATTTAATTTTCCATAATTTGATAGGTAAGTTTGTTGAAGTGAATGTAGATGATATAGTGGTCAAATCCATTAAAAAAGAGGACCATTTCGAACAGTTAAGATGTTCATTTGAGCGAATGAAGCAATATAAGCTAAAGTTGAATCCCTTGAAATGTGCATTTGGTGTTAATGCAGGGAACTTTCTTGGTTTCTTGGTACACAAAAGAGGGATTGAACTTGATAAAAATAGAGCGAAAGCCATTTTAGAGGACAAACCACCTAGCAACAAAAAAGAATTGCAAAGGTTTCTAGGCCAAGTAAACTTTTTAAGACACTTTATTTCTAACTGTGCAGGGCGAACTAAAGTCTTTTCGCCACTTTTAAAGTTGAAAAATCAGGATGAATTCGTCTGAAAAGAGGAACATCAAAAGGCTTTTGAAAGCCTGAAGACATATTTATCAAGTCCACCAGTGTTGGTGTCGCCAATCCAAGGACGGCTAATGAAAGTGTATATATCGGCTGAAAAAGAATCAATATCTGGAATGGTCGCGCAAGAAGACCAATTTGGTGAAGAGAGGGTGATTTACTACTTGAATAGACGGTTGACAAAATGTGAATGTAATTACTCTGCTATCGAAAAATCATGTCTTGCATTGCATTTCACATGTACAAAATTAAAGGCTTATTTACGGCCCGTAACCGTTTATTTGATTTCTAGAGTAAATTTGATTAAGTATATGTTCTCTCGCCCTATTTTACACCAAATGGTAGTCCTTTGGACGTTAGCTTTAGCAGAATTCGAAATACAATACATACCTCAAAAGGCAGTCAAAAATCAGGCTTTGGCTAACTTTCTAACCGATCACCCATGCCTTGACATGCCTGAAGAAATTGAATTAGAAATCAATTCGTTAGAGCTAAAACCTTGGGTGTTGTATTTCGATGGGTCAAAAACCTCTAAAGGTGCAGGAGTAGGAGTAGCATTGATAAATCCTTTAGAAATTTACTACAAGTTCGCATTCACTTTGGATAGGATGTGCACCAACAATCAGGCCGAATATGAAGCCTTAATCGTGGGCCTAGAACTAATGATAGATATGGGGAATGTAAACATTGGAGGCGATTCTCAATTGGTAATTCACCAACTGATTGGTGATTTTAAATGCCAAAGTGATTCCATCATGAGTCAATATGAAATCGCCCAAGAGTTATTAGAAGAATTCGACCAAGTAGAACTTCAATGCGTTAATAGGATATACAATGACGTGGCAAATGAGTTAGCCCAGATGGCCTCAGGGTACTCAAAGGTTTTAAATTGGAAGTCTACTTGTGAATATGGAACAATATTGCCCGTGATCCAAAGAAGGACGAGAAGGATTGAACTTCATTGCATACAAGATGAAGATACAATGGATTGGAGGGTAGAAATTAAGGAGTTCCTTAAAGAACCTAATAAAAGAGATAGTAGAAAAATGAAGTTGCGTTTGCTAAACTATGCACTGATAGATGAAGAGTTGTTCAAGAAACACTCTGATGATATACTACTAAAATGTGTAAGTTTGCAAGAAACCAGGACGATCGTGGCTGAAGTGCATGAAAGGATATGTGGAGCTCATCAAGCTGGTCAAAGGATGAGATGGTTCATTATTAGGAGTGGATAATTTTGGCCAAAAATGGGAGAATTATGCGTTTAGTATGCAAAGAGTTGTTTAGCATGTCAAAAGCATGGTCCAATACAAATGGCGCCAGCACGAGAGATAGCGCCTATTATTAAACCTTGGTCGTTCAAAGGTTGGGCGATAGACATGATAGGGAAGATTTATCCCCATCATCCAAGCAACATACTTTTGTTATAGTTGCAACCGATTATTTCACTAAGTGGGTAAAGGCGGTACCTTTAAAGGAGATCACCCAGAAAAATGTCATAGAATTTATCCGTGATCACATCATTTATAGATTTGGAATTCCACAAACTTTGACGGTAGATCACGAGACATCTTTAAATGGGGATCAAGTGAATAAATTTTTGAGCGAGTTTGGAGTTAAATTAGTAAACTCCACACCATATTATGCTCAATCCAACGGGCAAGCAGAATCTTCAAATAAGATTCTAAAAAATATCATAAGGAAAATGATAGATGAAAATGTCAGAAATTGGCACGAATGTCTGAACAAAGCCTTATGGGCTTATAGGACGTCGCCTCGATCAAGTACTAAAATTACTCATTTCCAACTTACTTATGGACAGGATGTCGTTTTGCTTATGAAAATCAACGTGCAATCGATCAGAGTGTGTTTGCAACATAAGTTAAGTGATGATGAGTATACCGAATCACAAGTTCAAAACTTATTAGAGTTGGACGAATTAAAGTTAGACGTCCTAGATAGATTGCAAGTTCAAAAACGAAGAATGGATAAATTTTATAATAAAAAAGTTATAGCCAAGTCGTTCAGCTTGGGCGAACTGGTTTGGAAAATAGTACTCGCTTTAGATAGCAAAGATCCAAAGTATGGAAAATGGTCTCCCAATTGAGAAGGACCATATAAAGTGAATAATGTATTGCCTAATGGAGCCTATCATTTGGAAGATTTAGATGGCACCAAGCACATGAGGTTCATTAATGACAAATATTTGAAAAAGTATGTTCCTTCCTTATGGGAAAGTAAACAAATAAAAGCGTAACCAAATCGCATTGAACGATCGTAGAGTAAAAAGGGCCAGAGCGAAATACATTCAAATAAATTCCTTTATTATCAAATGTTCATTACAAAGCTACGAAATACAAGATGCTAAATGTTCTATAAACTACGATTAAGAGCAGACTAATCTCCCGATCGATCACCGAGTAAGAGGGTGTATTGGTCTTGATCGCCATCCTGATCGCACTGCTGCAAAAGCAAGCAAAGAGGCCAAGAAGCACTCTCAACACGCAAAAAGGAAGATGAAGTGCCCTCACATCACCTTCCTAAATGCATCGCTACAACGACGGGCAAGGAGGCTGAGAAGCACTCTCAGCAAGCAAGGTGGCCTGCAAGCACCCCAAAAATTGTCTTCCATCATTGAACTCCTTGTAGAAATGGAGACGATGGGAAGAACTTTGCTGCTGGCCAAAGAATATTTCCTATATCTCCCATACCAAAGGTGACATCAAGAAAGATGCAAAGTAGGGGATCAAATGATCCATTTCCATGGAAAACGAAAGTTTTGGATTGATTGTCAAAAATGCCAAACAATGGCAGCAAATTGGTTTTTTAAAAAAGAAAACGGAAATGAAGATGGAAAGTATGAAGTATATGTGCATTTATAGGGAGGTGAAGGTGAAAAGACAGATATGATGTGCATTTATAAGGGGGTGAAGGTGAAAAGACAGAATATGAGCAGCCATATTCGTGTCTAGTAAATGGGATTAAGTGGCCCAAAGTCGGGTAGAAATATCAAGAAAAAAATGTGCAAAAATTTTAGCATAAAGCAGTTAAATGTCTGAGCGATTGACGATTAAAAAACGAACATCAATAAATACACAAGAGGCTAAAATAGTTATTCATTAACAATGATGGCTGCTGTTATATCAGTGCAAGGTTACAAAGAGAAAGTCAATACGAAATTACAAAAAGAAAAAGTTAAGGCATTATATGTCTTAATTACAATTCACCCCATACCAAACGAATTCTTTCCCTAAGTCTCTCCCAGTCCTCGCTCTGCCAAGAAGAAGTGATGTTCAATTCAGCCACAACATCATCATCAACTTCCAACTTCTTGTACCGCTCGACCAAAGACTTAGTTCGCTCAATTCCTTCGAAGGCATGATACTTTTTAGCAGCCATTCTTGCCTTGCTGTCGTCCATCTTGGCTTTAAGCTCCTTCATTTGAGCAGTCAAACTAGTCATCAAAGAGTCTTCAATCATGACTTTGGAAGAGATTTCTTTCAGCTCGTCCTCAGCTTTGTTGATCTCCAGAAACAAAGACTCTTTTTTAAATACGGCGCAAAGATATTGAGTATTTTTGGCCTTCAATTCAACATTCTTGGCCAGCAAGGAGAGGAGCTTGGAATGGACAACTTTCAACGTCGCTTTAAAATCAGCAGAAAGATTGAGCGACGGAAGTGTCAGTGCTTGCTCCAATTTCGCATTCAAATGCTTAAGCTTATCCTTATACTTGGCAGCACTAACCTTATCGATGTCCATATCCATGAAGGACACATACTCAAATATCGACTGCTTGAGAAACTGTATATCTTTCTCTAAAGAAGCAGAAGGACAACTAGCTGAAGCAAAGCGAGATGTCTTGACTTTCCCCCAGGAAGTGAACAAGTCTAGAATGGAACGCACAATTTTATCAGCATCCTGTAAAGAAAATCGCCAATATTGAAGGTTTCCACTATACTAAACAAAGTGGAGGTAAAGGTGAAGCAAAAATTACCTCATCAGCAATCCTGGAAAGTGGCATATCCCCAGCCAAATCTGCCACCTGTGGCTCCACCATTCGTGAGGACTTTTCCTTGTTTAAGCGAGAAGACCTTGCCGCAACGGGTAGACTCATGGGAGCATCTGCAGAACTCAAAAGGTAACAAATCAACACCAATAGCACAAGCAAAGGTAAAGCATCAAAAAACGAATTACCTTCTGCTTCGATGTTTGGGGGATCAACGCCCTGGGAAGAAGGTGGCTCGTCCATGGTTGTGATGAAGATCTTGAGACTGAAGATTTCTCTTTAAGCGTAATCCCTTTATCAGCTAGTTTAGATGAAACAACCCCAGCAGAGGATGATGGAGCAGGAGCCGCCAACATCAAAGCCTTCAAGGGAGAGGTTGAGCTTTTCTGAGAAGTCCAAATAAACTATCAGCACATGGAAAAGTCTCAAGTATAGAAAGGTATGCTTATGAGTAAACCAATTTAATTACTTTCCTCCTGACGATGAGAGGGGTATCATCATCATCATCAGCATCATCCTCCAAAATGGGAGACGTTGAGGCTGGCCGTTTGCAGCTTGGGGCATTTTTAGCTGCAGTGGGCTTGACAGGAAGAGAACTCGATGGACGGACAGATTGTTTAGCACGAGCAGAGGAAGAGGGATTCCTAATGGACACAGGAGTTACCAAAATAGGAGAGGTGGAAGAAATGTTTGGCTGGTCCAGTAAATGAAAAGCACGATTGGCATCAGTCGCAAATAATCTGCACTTCACTGACGGCCAAAGTCTTTCAAAAAGGGGATGGATGGCACGGCTAAGATTGAAGGGGGCTAATGAAAAGCTGCTTGTCAAAAGAAGATTGCGAACATTTATAGCCTCTGCCTCTGGCTTATTAATGGTGTGGAAGCGGTCTATCAAATTTCTTGAATAGCAAGGGGGAACAGGCCAAATTTGGCCAAAACCAAGTTGGCGAGCAAAAAATTGGGGAGCATATATTTCTACCCCAGCCTTGGCATTGGTCCCAGTCAAAATATCATGGAACAACTCCCTCCCAGTCAAAAACTGAATCCAAACAAACAAGGAAGTGTTCGCACTATCCAAAGTGGATAGAGGTTGCACATAATCTAGAGTCAAAAAGGGAGGAAAAGGAAAGAAGGAAGGGATTGAATCCAAAGTATAAAAGAATGAAAAAAGTCCCTTCTGGGCATATTTACAGGAGTCAGGGGATCAATGGCTAGCCCATAGCAGCTAGCAGAAGGACTAGAAAAAGATGGAACACCAAGCGGTGGAAAATAGGCTCTCAACCACATTTGAGTGAACCAAAGAGACCCACTGCCAGTGGGAGATGCATCATTCTTCAATTGGGATTGAAGAGAAGCCATGCCTCTATAGAGGGCAGCTAAAGAGAAAGAACACAAATTCAGAGGTCTACCACGCGCCAATTCGTGCGCTATGGTAAATACCACATGGAGGGCTTTATGCTTGGCACACACAAAATGTATTTACAAAGCAAAATCAGGAGAAAGGCCACTCGCTCAGCATGGGAAGGCTCAGCGCTCGATTGGTTATGAAGGGTTTGCAGGCTTGAGTAAGATTCGGTCAGGCCTCTATCAAATTTTGGGGCGACACCAGAAGTCAAAATATCAAGGAAAATGGTATTGCCCAAAGGTGGCAGATTTACTAGGGCCCCAATATCCCTTAAGGTAATGGACATGGGACCAAGAGAAAAAACAAAAGTATTATACTCAGAAGACCAAAAACTTAAAGCGATTGGAAAAAGTACTGGGTCAAAAATAGGGGGTTGAAGAGAGATTTCTAACAAATCAAAAATCCTAATATTATCAAAAATTGCCTTAATAGGACCATGGTCCACAAAGCGAGCATGCCATCTACAAAAAACAACATCAGATTTAGGCCAAGTGCGAATACCTCTTTCGCGAAGTGGCCCCAGCGGCAAAAAATTTAGAAGCAGAGGGCCCTGAGTACAAGAGAACAGCTGACTGACCGCCGCTTGTTCGATGCCTTGGCATTGTTGAATAAAGGACCTAAATAGAACTCATTGAGTTCGACATTGGCCGGTGCAAGGAAGTTCTGAGTTATATATGGCCGAGTAAGGAGTTTCTGAAAATCTTCAAAATTGAAGGAGTCACCGACTGGGATTGTGGCCATTAGGGACGAAATAAAGTTTTTCAGAGTCAAAATGAGGCATGATTTAGTGGTGCAATGAAATGGCGTATTTTGGGGTTATAAGGGTTTGCAAACGTTGCACCTTTTCAGGCTATGGAAGAAAACAATAATTGAAATTATTGGAAATTTCGAGTGTTGCTGGGAAACACAAAGTGAATATGGCAAAAATTAATAATTTGTATTAATTCTGCCATATTGGGGAATAATTGTTAACACACAAAAAGTTCAGCCCAAGTCAAATAGCCTAAGGAATGAAGCTCAATTAGAAGATCCCCAAAATCAAATAGCCCAAAAGAACGACCCAATCAGGTAATGCAGGATAAAGATCCAAATAAGAAAGCCCATGAATGCGGTAATACCATCGCCCAAGGTTGTAAGTCGCCCAAGATTTGAGCGAATGAATTGCCATGCAGTCGCCCAGAGTTGTGACCCTGCTCTCGTCCAAACATTCGAGTCGCCCAGTATCTTAGCAAACATAAGATGTTATGGTTACCCAAAAGAGCAGTTAATGAAGCAGTTATTGGGTAGTCCTATCACGTCCCACGATTCAAAGAATTCAATTGAAGACGGTTGAATGACAAAAAGTAATGGCAACAGTTAGAGAAGACAGTTCCATGACAAGTTGGCCACTACGAGGAAAGTGGGCAGTTATAGAGCGACCAAGCAGTTTTCAAGCAGTTGATCACGAAGAGATCATTCAGGGAGTATAAAAGGAAGAAAAGACATAGAGCAAAAGACCCCGAATCAAACACTCTCAAACAGAGAATATGTAACTTTAAATTTCTTATTTTAGATTTAAACACTTCTTTTTCAGTAACTCGCGTGCTTGCGCCCCTTGGAGGCATTCTGTTTTTATTTTCCAATCGTAAAGTCATCGCCAATAAAAACACCTCTTTTTGGGATTTTATCTCAAGAGGTTTGTCCCTTACACAATCGTCTGATCCCTTTTTAATTGTTAGCGACTAACCTGCACGAAACAGATACTCCAAATCGACAATTGATATACTTCCATTTGAATTTTCAAGTGTTTACCTAAGTAATGTTCATGAGGTTTCTTCTTCTACCCAATTGGTGAAGTAATCTACTGCCATAACCATCAACCTGATAATAAATCTTTCTCTAAGCAGTGGTGCCATGAAATTGATCCCCCATTTTGCAAAGGGCCAAGGACAGCTATTAGTGTTTAATTTTTGTACGGGTTGTCGAGGCATATATACAAATTTTTTATACTTTTTCTGACACGACATGTCCTGAATCAATCTAATGGACACGACACATGAAGTTGGCCGATGATTTGACTATTACGAATTTTTAAAAGAATTTTGACAGAGCTATCTTTGAAATATAGACTGAAATCACCTGAACAATAATTAATTTCTCAAACCTATACCTGTAATTTAAAATAGGGTGCACCAGGCCCTCAAACACAAACTGCACTAGAATGGAATTTACCTTATATACAAGACAAAAGTCTCCAAATGTACAGTATATACAAAAAAAAAAAAAATCAGCGAGCCCATAATATGGATACATAAATTACAAATTAACTTTTCTGACAAAAGATGCATGTATCCCAAAAAAGACATGAACTATATATAAACTGACAAAATAAGTCATATAACTAATAACAATGTGTGACTTAACTCATTGAGTCAACAGGATCCAATGTTGTTTAAATTAGCTGCTATTTGATAAGAAAAGCGTCACAAAGTATATGAATATGTAACACAGTTAATGGATATTTCGCAAATAAGTATACTTTTTTCCATTTATGCTAACTTCTGAAAACTCTTATAGTATTACAACTTCAAAGAAGTCTGAAGGCTAATAATACATTTTTATTACTAAAGGGTGACAAAATATATGAGTTTGTAAAGGGTGACAAAATATATGAACTTGTAACTCAGATAGTAAATATTTTGTAAATAAGTATATATTTTTTCCATTTATGCAAACTTCAAGCAAGTCTGAAAGGCTAATAATACTTTTAAGACTAAAGCGTAGTAAATCATAAAAATCTTTATTCTGTAAATTGCATAAACTAAATTCTATATTTTGAAATCGGATAAGCTGTATAAAATTAAAAAAATCATGCCAAATAAAGGTATCATAAAAAACCTTACTCATGTATAAATTAATATCAACATATATGGCAAAGCTTCTATAACTCTGATACTCTGAGATTCTAAAATTCTGTAATTCTAGTTATAGTCGCGCATAGCTACCCAAATGCTATAATCTGATCATACACTATGAAAATATATTCACAATAGTACAAAGCAGATAAAATCACCATAACTAATCATATAATGTGAAAACATTTATACCAATGCAAAGTGAGTAAAATAACCATATAGGATCATACACTGTAGAAACACATTAACACAAATGTAAACTAGGGTAGAATCATCTGAGTACGTTATAGTGATTTTTAAATATAAAATCAATGAAGCACACACTGCACTAGGTGGAAAGGAAAAATCGATCTTTCTACTAAGAGTATCCACAATTACAATAGCTTTCCCTGAATGGTAGTCAATCTTGCAATCATAATACTTATTAACTTCAACAATCTTCTTTGTGTCAAATTCAGTTCCTTCTAATCAAAGATATACTTCAGACTTTTGTGATTAGTAAATATTTCACATCTCTCACCATAAAGGTGCCTCCAAATCTTCAATGTCAATACCACTGCAGCTAAATCCAAATTATGTGTTGGGTTGTTTAACTCATGCTTCTTCAATTGTCTTGAAGCATAAACTATAAACTTTCCCATTCCACATTAGAACACAACCCAATTCTTAGTGTAAAACATCATTATAAATCATAAACTCTTTACCTAGTGATGGAATAATAAGTATAGGAGCAGAAGTTATCTTTTCTTCAACTCTTGAAAACTCTTTTCACATTTTTTAGTGCATTCAAATTTGGAGTTCTTTCGAGTCAAACTAGTCAAAGGAAGAGCGATTTTGGAAAAACTTTTTACTAACCGACGATAATAACATGTTATCCCTAGAAAACTCTGTACTTCTGTAATATTAGTAGGGCGTTCCCACTTCATTACTACCTCAATTTTCTGAGGATCCATATAAGTACCTTTTGCAGAGATAACATAACCCAGAAATAAAACTTTGTCCAACCAAAATTCACATTTGCTGAACTTAGCCTACAATTGCTTATCTCACAAAGTTTAGAAAATAATCCTAAGGTACTGAGCATGCTCATCACTATTGCAACAATAAACCAATCTATTATCAATAAAAACAATCAAAAATTAGTCTAAATGTGGGTGAAGTACCTTATTTATCATATCTATAAATGCTGTTGGGTATTAGTCAACCTAAATGGCATCACCAAAAACTCATAATGTTCATATCACAAACTAAAAGTAGTTTTCTCTACATCAATATCCCTAATTTGAGCTAATGGTACCCTGAGCAAAAAACCAATCTTAGAAAATTTGTTAAACCTCAAATTTGGTGAACTGATCATTAATATGAAACAAGGGATACTTGTTGCGAATAGTCACTTTATTCAGCTTTTTGTAGTCAATACACAATCTTATTGTGCCATCTTTTTTCTTCACAAATAAGACTAATGCTCCCTATGAAGATACATTGGGTTTAATGAAATCCTGGTCAACTAAATCTTTCAATTGAACTTTCAATTCCTTCAGCTCTGCTGGAGCCATTCTATAAGGTGTCTGTGAAAAAGGGGTAGTCACTGGGATCAAAGTAGACTCAATTTCTCTATCTTGAGCTATCCTTGAAAAATCTTCAGGAAAGACATGAAGGAAATCTTTTGTCATTGGTATATCTTCAAGTCTCAATTTAGTGATTTGGGTGTTAATCACATGAGGCAAAAATGTGTGGCAATCATCTAGCATCAAGTGCACATATTATACATGAAGGTAATATTCTCTATTCATCACTAAAAATAATTCCAGGCTGGTCTTCTAAACATCACTTCTTTACGAAAACAATCAACTGAAGCATGATTTGTAGCTAAAAAAATCTATGCCCAATACAACATCAAAATCATGAATATCAAATAGAATCAAATTATCCTTCAACTCTTGATTATTCACTCTAGTCATGCAATATTTGTACAAATTGTCAGCTAAAAGTAAATCTCCTACAGGAATCGCTACCACTAAATCACCGTTCTAATGGTTTTGACATATGGTCGGCATAAATAGCACATGCATATGATATCAATGAACGTGCAGCACTTTAATCAATTAAATAGCGAGCATATCTACCAAAAATAAATAACATACCCATGACCACATCTTGTGAGTCATTGGCATCATGTTGTGTCACTACAAACACTCTCCCTTAAGTCTTAAGACATCATGTTTAACCTTTCTGTCAGGAAAAAAAATTGACGTAGAACGCTTACATATGCTAGAAAGTTCGACTGACGTGATACAGTGTCAAGTTCAAATTTTATGTGTTACCAAGTTTACGTTCTAGATTTCACTTTAACCAATTTGACCTTATGTGCAGAATTAATCTAACTAAAGCAACAGGTCACTTTAATTAGTTGTCTAGGTGATTAATCATACAAGTCAATTAACCTATGTTAGAATGCCACAGTTTGTATATTATACAAAGCAGTAAATAATAAACAATATGATGACGGAGAAACTCCAACGTGGGAAAAACTCCGGGACCAAGCCAGTTACCTCCACTATACCAATTCAGCAAGTACAAGTTATACCAAACTCCATACCCAATTAGACCCGTTGTTCCAATCTCACGATCTACTGCTGTAGTTACTTCTAGCCTCTTGTTAGACTTCCTGATCTACCTCCTACAGCCAATCTGCTGTCCACTACAACCTCCTGGTCCTTAGCTGATTGTATCACCAAGTGGAACACCAAGAACCGTCTGTTCTTGTGCTTGTAACTGCGCATCAATCAACCTCTCTCAATTCTCCAATGAGAGAGTCCCTTCCTCAATAGATTAAGGAAATAAAGTGTTTTGGGTTATGTAGATTCAATGTTTTTTTCCCAAAACAATGGTTGTCGGATCACAAAGTTGATGTGGATGAAATCTCCAATTAATTGCACCTTGGATCTCTTCAAAGATATTATGAATATCTTTTGCAATGAAATAATAATGTAGCAACCTTTGAAAACTCATGCTATGGTTTGAGTATTTATATTTGAAGGTATCTAGGTGGTATGGGCCGAGTAAAATACTTCAAAAATGCAAAATAGGGTTTCTTCTGCATAGGAGTGTCGCTCGAGCGAGATGCCAGCGAGAATCGAGCGAGAGGTATTATGTTTTTTTCGCTCCAATGAAATGCTAGCGAGAAGCGAGTGACAGTGAGCAGTCATCTGTACTTTCATTATAACTTTCTCGTCCGATGTCTGATTAAGGTGATTCAAGTTGTGTTGGAAAGCTAACTCAAAAGGTACAATTATGAAAATAGCCTTGTCCAAATTCCAATGTTTTCTATGTGAAAAATGCATTGCAAGTTATGACTAAAAATTCGGAACATATTTTGTGCGACTCTTTGATATCCTTTAGACTTCCAAATGCATTTTGATGATCTTGTGATCTTCTTGGACATCTTGGGCTCCTTCAACAACTCAAATACTAATTTACCTCATCTATACAAATTGCACCCTAAGTCCCTGACTTTTACACCAATGTTCAATTAAGTCCCTGACTTTTACAATTATACAGTTTAGTCCGTTTTGTCCACAGAATCACCAATTACACTTTTAGACCTAACAAACTCCCCCTTTGACATTGACAAAACCATACAAATGAAGTTAGGACTATACAAAATAAGTCAGGACTTAACAACCAAAACTATACTACCTAGTAATTCTAATAACTGAGTCTTGCATTCCTTATTGTGCATATTTCTTAAAATCCACAAATTCAACATGCTAGTTTGAGAGCTGATATTGATGCCAATCAAAATACCAACCGAAATACCGACACCACTAAATATCAAAACTCAAACAGATGGATGTGATATAAAATGCAATGCAATTCTCCCCCTTACTGCAAGCTTTCATATTTTTATGTAGTAGGTAAATGTATCTATGTCTCTCCCCCAACGACCCCGAGACATAGCAATGCAATGCAAGTAATGTCAATCAAAAAAATCATGTGCGTGCATATGCAGTCGCTCTCTTATGTTTATGCTCTTAAATTATTTTTCTCATTTTCTCCCCCTCAGTTACACACTTCTCTCCTCCCTTTTTGTCACAAATGCTGAAGGGAATCACATTAAGACCAAGTCAAGCAAGAACACATAATCATCAAAAATGCAGTTGATAGCATGCAAAAGCAAAATCAACAAATAGTATACCTCCCCCACATACTTAGTTCAGTTCAGAATGGAGTAATAAAGATATAAGTGACTCATGTGTATAAAATGTCACTAATCTAATGCAAGCAGGACTCCAAACCTTAATTTTGTGATAAGGGACATGTCAATCACTACTAATAAGTATACTCTCCTACTACTGAAAGTCAAACCATGTAACGTGTAGTAGGATCTATACTTATTATTTTTATTTATCTCCCCCTTACTATGAGCCTTTGTAATTTTTTAATTTTCATATTTTTCAAGCTCAACACAATTTTCACATTTTTCACAGTTTCTCATTTTTTCAGCTCATTGATTTTTCATCTTAAGTACAGGTTCTTCTCCATTAGGCTAATAAGATAACACCTGTAGCGAGCTTTAGGCCGATTAACCCAAGTCAGTTGACCCTAGACACTAGGTTTTAAGAGACCCCTCAAGCCTAATTGCTCGAATCAAATAGGCCCGAAAGAAAAACATTAAGATATGAGCTTTAATGTAACAAAAGATTTTTGGGTTAAGGTCTACCTAAAATGGTCAATTCATGTTCAAAGTCACCCCATCAACATGTGACAGCCATCCTAAATCTCACACACACGGTAGAGTCCCACTAACAAATTCATGGTGTGTACAGTACAGATGGTAGATGAAGACACTTATACAGATTAATCCAAATAGACCTAACCAAGCAATGAAACTTATTCTACAGCTTGTCAATTTTAGCTCCTACATGATCACAACGTGCAAGTTTAAGTCATGTGTCATGCTGTAGAAATTTTCATAACCAACTATTTTTGTCTTTTTCAACTTTTCAATGTTTTGCTGTTTTTCGTTTTTCCTAAAATGAATGCTCCACACACAAAATAAAATAAAGTCAAGCACACAATGACAAAAAATAAATATGCATGCACCAAAACTTGTAAGTGAATGCACATGCATGAAAAAAACAAAACAAAAAACAAATAATATACATGTGATGCATGCAACAACTATATGCCAATTAAGAGCCAAGCATGGAGCAAAAATACCTAATCAAGTAGGTAGATAAGTGCTCTTTCCTTTAAGAGCACCACGATCTCTAACCAAATTTGGGAGATTGCTTTTCTTCACCCAAACCTGTCTAGAACGGGATTGTTTCCAGACAGCTGTGTCATCAATTGAGTCAAACGATTCACTTAATCAGCAAGGAATCCAATCTGACCAACAAATACCTGATTTTTGTTCTTTTCCAAGCTCAAGTCTATCCTATTATTCAGGTACTAATGACATCTAGGGCGGATATGACCTAACTCCCCACAGTAAAAACATGTAGGTACGAACCTAGGACCTATGATATGCTTACACTGATTTCTATTCCTAGGCCGACGGGTCCTATGACGTCTGGTAGATCTACGTCCTAAAGATCCCACAATATTTGGTATGGGGTTAGTCACAATGTTTGGCTAGTCAGTAGCACGAACGAAGGTGGTCTAAGATGTACTAGCAACATTCAGATCAAAATCTAGACCGCTCCTATCACCAGCCGACTTGCCTATACCCAGAATATTATCTAGCTTTTTAGAACTGCTAGAAAAGGCAAGTAACTGAGACCCAGACAACTCTAGCTCACTCTCAACGTGTTTAACCTGAATAGCTAAGGTCTTATTCACAATGTTCAGCTCACTTACTCTGCTAGAGGACATATCATTCTTACTGGTGAGATCACTAACCCGGGCCTCTAACTGTTCTTTCTCTAGCCTAAGCTCATTCACTTTCTTGCTCGTTGTCTGGTTAGTGGCTAAGATCTTGAAGCTTTCCTCATACATCCTATCATAGGTTGTTTCTACATGTTGCTCACTTCCACTCTCATCACCAGATTCTTCACTACTATCTAAGTCATCTTTCCTATCACTCCCTTGTTCGGATCCACTTTTACCCCTAACAACGAAGGCAACATATTTTCCACTCTCCTCACGGGTGGATTTCTCACTCTGATTGTCTGAGCTAAACTCATCATCAGTGAGAGTAGTATTCATAGCCTGCTCTTCAAATCTCTTTGAAAATTCTAGGAACGCTCTATAACACTTGAAAGTTCACGGGAACACTATACAATGTCAAATTCAAATTTTAGCGTTTACCAAGTTTACATTCCAGTTAATTTATTGTTCGACCTTACTACGGAATTGATTAATCAAAGCAACATGTCACTTTAATTAATTGTCTAGGTGATTAAATAGTCAAGTCCAATTAATCCTATGTTGAATTGGCGGTTTGTAATGCGCAAAGTAAATAAAATAGTAACAACACCAACTCACAATATGATGACGGAGAAACCCCAATGTGGGTAAAACTCCGGGACCAAGCCAGTAGTTTTCACTATACCAATCCAACTAGTACAAGTTATGCCAAAATCCGTACCAAGTCAGACCCGCTATTCCAGTCTCATGATCTACTGTCGTAGATACTGCTAGTCTCCTGCTAGCTTCCCGATCTACTTCCTGTAGCCCAATCTGATGTCCAATATAGCCTCCTTGTCTTTAGCTGATTGTATCACCAAGTGGAATTCCAAGAACCTCCTGTTCTTGTCCAGTTCCTACACTTGTCGTCCACCTCTCTCAATCCCCAATGAGAAGTCCATTCCTCAAAGGATTAAGGAACCACCAGTGTTTTGTCTTTAGAAACCTTGATGTTTTTCCCAAACGTGTATATATATAAATTCAGCACCACTACCTTTTTAATTCCAGAATTCTTGTCCCCAAATTCTTCCAACCTTGCTACCAACAAATTGTATGTATATATAATTAAAGTAGCCCCAACTCTTGACTTTTCAAAGTAGCTCCAAATGGCTGCTATTGGTTTTATATATTCCCAAAAACCTACCTCAATTTCCGTCTCCCAACAGCACGTGTATTTATTCAATTCAGCCCAAAATTTGCTTCAATGTTCAGTGAATATATATACTAAATTCAACTCCCAGCAGGCTTTAATTCCAGCACTTTTCTGCCTCTATTTCCATGCATATATTCATACAAATTCTGCCCAAAGTGAGTATATATAATAATATAATTCAGCCACCCAAATTTGCCAAAGCTTATGTGTTTTGTGAATTTATAAACTATTCAATTTAGCCACCAAATATTCTTTGTCTCTGCATGCATGTGACTGTCGGCAATTAACTTCAGTGGCCTGACTTTTAGTTTCCTCCAGCAGCCTTACTTTGCGCCGTTTTCTATTTTGTGTGTGTGTGTGTGTGTATTAATATTGGCAACCGGCGAACCCTTCTTCAATACCTCCGCATAAATATAGATATGAAGGCTTTGACTTGTGGGCCACTAATTTTAAAAGTTCAAACCCTAGCCCAACTCAATTATACAATATTGGACTTCACAGCTTGACTTTTAAGTCCTTTTTTTTGCTCATAGAATGCCAACTACAATTTTGGACCTAACACTCTTAGCACTAGGGCACTCATTCCTCACATGACCGAAACCACGATAGTTATGGCATTTCACGGATTTGGATTTCTTCCTAGATTCACTCGGGCCACCTCTTTGTCTCTCTTGAGGCTTCTTCTTATTCCTAAACATTTTTCGGAATTTTTTAGTTAGATAGGCCCATCTCCTCATCATTTGGTGAATTTGAATCAGAAGATTCCATCCAGTTATTCCTAATGAATTTCAAGGCTATGAATTTTTTCTTAGCAGGATTGTCTAAGGTCAACTCATAGGTCAAGAAGGATCCGACTAACTCCTCTACCTTGATAGTGTCTATGTCCTTACTTTCCTCAATAGTTGTAACTTTCGGCCTGAAACGCTCGAGTGAGGATCTAAGAATTTTTGTAACTATCTTGGGGTCGGGGATTTTCTCACCTAGGTTGAAGGAGGAATTCACTATATCATTTAAGTTCGCATAAAAGACATCAAATGTCTCATCATCTCTCATCATGATTTCCTCGAACCTACTGATCAGCATTTGTAACTTAGAATTTTTAACGGGCTGGGTTCCCTTATGTGTGGTTTGTAAAATGACTCAAACATCCTTAGTTACCTCAAACATAGATACTCTTCTAAATTCCTCAGAAGACACAGCCATAAACAATGCATGTATGGTCTTGCTATTAAAGTTACAACTATCCAATTGTGCTCTAAACCAGTTTTCTACGGGGGCGGGAGTAACTAAACCATCTACTGTGGTACTAAGGGTAGACCAACTATTCACTACGCTCTGCCAGACACGCTCATCCATGTATTTCAAAAATGCCCCCATTCTAACCTTCCAGTGTGCATAGTTACTACCATCAAAGTGGGGTGATACATTCAACGAGGTACTCATCTAGACTATTTAAGGTCAAGACATGATTTTAGGCTCTGATACCACTTGAAAAAAAATTGACGTAGAACGCTTAGATATGCTAGAAAGTTCGACTAATGTGATATAGTGTCAAGTTCAAATTTTATGCGTTACCAAATTTACGTTCTAGATTTCACTTTAACCAATTTGACCTTACGTGCAGAATTAATCTAGTTAAAGCAACAAGACACTTTAATTAGTTGTCTAGGTGATTAATCAAACAAGTTAACTAACCTATGTTGGAATCCCGCAGTTTGTATATTATGCAAAGCAGTAAATAACAAACAATATGATGATGGAGAAACCCCAACGTGGGTAAAACTTCGGGACCAAACCAGTTACCTCCACTATACCAATTCAGCAAGTACAAGTTATACCAAACTCCGTACCCAATCAGACCCACTGTTCCAGTCTCACGATCTACTGCTGTAGATACTTCTAGCCTCTTGCTAGACTTCCTAATTTACCTCCTGTAGCCCAATCTGCTGTCCACTACAACCTCCTAGTCCTTAGCTGATTGTATCACCAAGTGAACACCAAGAACCGTCCGTTTTTGTGCTTGTAACTGCGCCTCAATCCACCTCTCTCAATCCTCCAATGAGAAAATCTCTTCCTCAATAGATTAAGGAAGTAATGTGTTTTGAGTTATGTAGATTCAATGTTTTTTCCCAAAACAATGGTTGCCGGATCACAAGGTTGATGTGGATGAAATCTCCAATTAATTGCACATTGGATCTCTTCAAAGATGTTATGAATATCTTTTGCAATGAAAGAATAATGTAGCAACCTTTAAAAATTCATGCTAGGGTTTGGGTAATTATATTTGAAGGTATCTAGGTGGTATGGGCCGAGTAAAATACTTCAAAATGCAAAATAGGGTTTTTGCCGCATAGGGGTGTTGCTCGAGCAAGATGCCAGTGAGAATCGAGCGAGAGGTATTCTGTTTTTTTTCGCTCGAGCGAAATGCCAGCGAGAAGCAAGCGACAGTGAGCAGTCATCTGTATTTTCATCATAACTTTCTCGTCCGATGTCCGATTGAGGTGATTCAAGTTGAGTTGGAAAGCTAACTCAAAGGGATACAATTTTTCTAGCTATAGCCTTGTCAAATTCTAACGTTTTCTATGTGAAAAATGTATTTCAATTTATGACTAAAAATTCGGAACATATTTTGTGCGGCTCTTTGATATCCTTTAGACTTCTAATTGCATTCTGATGATCTTGTGTGATCTTCTTGGATATCTTGGGCTCCTTCAACAACTCGAACACTAATTTACCTCATCTATACAAATTGCACGCTAAGTCCCTGACTTTTACACCAATGTTCAATTAAATCCCTGACTTTTACAATTATACAATTTAGTCCGTTTTGTCCACAGAATCGCCAATTACACTTTTAGACGTAACACTGTCTATTACCATTGCTGCCAACAACATCGGACTAAATGACACTTGTAGCACCTGTTTTACCTGCTAACATGTCCTGGTTTTGATTCTGTCTAGATATACCAAACACCTGTGAAGATGTCCCTGTGATATACCACTCTACTAAAAATGAACTAGGAACTCTCTTCTTATACGCCAGTCTGACCACAATGATAACAAACATCAACCTTTTAAGGCACTCACCAGGATGAAATTTTCCACAAGACTGACACTGCAGAAACTTAGCAACACTGGAGCTATCACCATGTTCCAAAGTATATGATCTCTGAATAGACCCATGTATATGTACTACTACTTTCTGGTTACTGCATTGATCTCTTGCTAATTCAAGAGCCTTGACTTCTACAAGATCTAGCATATCAAGAACTTTAATAATGAGTCTTATTAAATCATCCAATCAAAAAACTCAGAAACTCACTTTTAACGGAACAGAGAGGCTCGTAGTCCTGATTACTTCAGCAATTCCATAAGCATACCAAGGCTAAAAAGAAGAACTAGAATGTTAATCCACCTAGAATGCTAGAAAAGAAAAATCAAAATGCAGATTAAGATGATCTTCTCTTTTCTTGACTAGTATGCAAAGAGAATATGGTCATTAACATGTGACAGACTAAACTAACATGTTTACCTTAAGTTTAAAAGGGGTGGAGAAACACAAAAAGAAGAAAAAGAAAAGAAACTACTCATTATTACTCTGATGAGGCAAATGAAACATCATATATAGAGGTAGATTATGTCAGCCTACGAGCAAGTCAAGTTTATTTAACTAAGTTCTCATTTCAGACACTTTTGCCTAGCCTTTATGATAGATTATAGTAAATCTAGCCGGTTCAAACAATTTATTTAAGTAATTGGCTTAACATTTTCATGGTAAGTTGATTGAGCGTCCATGAAAGCAACTCGATCTCATAGCTTGTTTTTGGAAGAAATTTATGTAATTCGGTTCCACAAAGCCATTCAGCAGATTATACAATCACAACATTCAGCAGATTATACAATCACAACATT
Organism: Olea europaea var. sylvestris; assembly: GCF_002742605.1. Taxonomy (NCBI): domain Eukaryota; kingdom Viridiplantae; phylum Streptophyta; class Magnoliopsida; order Lamiales; family Oleaceae; genus Olea; species Olea europaea. The sequence goes on along the minus strand of NC_036245.1, from coordinate 6,265,391 downwards.
GGATGGGTCCTGACATTCAATAAATTATCGATGGCTTTGCATTATACTAAGTAGGCAGTCTGGCGATGATATACCTGAATAATTAACTTTTACATTGTGTCCACACATATAGATACTTTGTAAAGCTCAATAGCTGCATATCATTTTCAATCTTGTTTGTTAATATGTATCCTAAAAATGTAACTTGGCTGACTTTATTATAGCCATTAAAACCTCAATTTTTTTTTTAATCAGTTCGATGAATTTTTCGGAATGATCTTTTTCTATGCCTTCCCCTCGCTACTATTTTTAAATATTGTCCTTCTCCGCCTAATTTGACAAGTGTTCGAGACTCCTACCTTTACTATTTTTATACACATAGACTATAGAACGCAGAAGGGCTGGTTGCTGTAGAATTAATTCTTTATACACACAAATTAATAAAGGCAGCTTTGAGAAGAAAACAACCTATCAAAGTTGAAGAAAAATACACACGCTCTACCGCCACGGATTAACAAAGGCTGGTGCTTCTGCTTCTCGTCCGTGACTTCGCACACGCTTCACCGCCACAGAGATTCGCGCTTCTGCTTCAAATGGAAATATGGAAATGGAGAGTTTGAATTTGCGTTTATGCTTCCAGCTTCTTGGATTGGGGGAAATATGGAAATGGAAGGGTTTGGAGTTTTTTGGGATTGGATAACATATTGGGCCTGACATTTTTAAAACAAAAAGAGGTCGACCTTAATTTTTAACCTTCTGCAATGTTTGTAAACGTTGCGAAAGGTTCAACTTTTCGCAGCGTTTATAAAACGTTTTGCAACGTTGAAAAAATAATTTTTCGCAGCATTTATAAAACGTTGCGAAAGATCATTTTTCACAAAGTTTTTTAAACATTGCAAATATAAATTGTTTCGCAACACTAAATAAACGTTGCAAAAGGTAACATTAACAATATTTAATTTAAAAATGTTGTCAAATCTCAATTATTAACACCAATGGCAACATTCACTTATTACAATGTTGCAATAGATCCTTTTAGCAACATTTAATTGGTCTTTTACTTGTTGCAAAAGCACTTTTTTGTTGTAGTGCTTCTTCTTTTCTTTCTCATTTTTCTTCGTTCCTTCTCGATTTTTCCTCCTCTCTACCCATTTCCTCGATCTTCTATGTGTGTATGTGATAAGGAAAATGGGTAAATGGCTATACAATGGCCATTTGTACTCACTAATACCAGCATTTGCATTCAATTCCTCCAACATTTATATAGTATAGCATTAAATACTTAACTTCCACAATTAGAAAAATAAATCCCAACTTTAAATTTTATACATCTTAAACCTTCAAATATTATCAATTTGTAAAATAAATCCTGATAAAATAATTTGGTCAATTCAAGTCCCAATAAAATGATTTACTTCATTTAAGGCCTAGACTTTGATAAGTCAACTTTTGATATTTTTGACTAATTGAGATTGGTTGTAACATTTTCTATTTTCTAGCGAAATTTATAGAATCTTTTCCGTAGTTGGCCAGTAATATCCTGCTTGAATGCTAATTTTACCAAAGAGAGCCCATTAGCATGATTTACACATACGCCTTCATGTTTTTCCTTCATTACATATGTTGCATCATCATCACTTGCACATCTAAGCAAGGGAAGTATAACCCTCGTCTAAATAAAATGTCATCTTGTAGTATATATTTAGCAGCTCTTACTCGCAACTTTTCGTTGCCTCTTTTTTTTATCTTCAGGGAGTGCTCCATCCTTTAATTAGGACATAATCTTGTGCATCCACGAAGTTTCCCCTTGTATCCACATCTTCTCTTCCCTCTTTCAATTGATTGATGTTTGCCAATAATTTAGTCGATACTATTTTAAATAGCTCTACATCTTTCATGCTTGCTAATTCTAATAATGCATCAGCATATTTATTTTCTTCTCTAGGAATCTGCTAGAGCTCAAATTTATTGAAATGGGTTGACAAGTTTAAGGATTCCATCAGGTATGCAGCCATCATTTTGTAATTGACATCAAACTTTCCATTGACCTGATTTACCACTAATTATGAATAATTTTTTACTTCTAATTTTTGAGCATGCATTTCTTTTGTTTGTCGTAAGCTAGCTAGCAGAGGTTCATATTAAGCTACACTATTTGTTACTTTGAATGCGAACCTTAAGGCGCAATTTAACTTATGTCTCTCTAGGCATATTAGGATTACCCCTGCTCCAGTGCCATTTTATCCAAATGATTTATCGACAAATGGTTTCCAGGTTTCGTGTTTGAGCTCATTTTTAAGAATGGGAAGTCTTACATTTCAACAATGAAATTTGCTAGTCCTTGAGCTTTGATTGTGGATTGCCATTAATAATTTATTTTAAATTGTCCCAATTCTACCGTCCACTTTCATCAATCTTCCTGATGCATCAAGCTTTTATAGTACTTGATTGAGTGAAAATTTGTCAACACTTCAATACTATAACTTTGGAAATAAAGTCGCGGTTCTTATAATGCTATAATTAGGGTGATGGCCATTTTTTTTCCATATCAAGATATCAAATCTCAGTACCTTGTAGGCATTTAATTAGATAGTATACTAGCAATTTTTGTTGCCTTCTTCTCTTCCTAAGACGGAGCTCACAGACACATTAGAAACTGTCAAGTATAAGAATAGCTTTTCCTTAACTAGTAGATTGGCAAGTAGTGAGGCGTTTCCCAGGTGTTCCTTTAAGGCTTGAATGACATGCTTAGAATCTTCCGTCCATTCAAATTGTTTCTCCTTTAAACATTTGGAAGAATGGTGAGCATTTATCTATAGCACATGAAACAAATCTACTTAAGGTTATGACCTTTCCAGTTAAACTTTGTACCTCTTTAAGCTTTGTTGGAGATCACATTTCAATAACAGCTTGTATTTTATTAGGGATCGCTTCAATGTCTCACTGATTTGCCATAAAGCGTAAGAATTTCCCGGACATAATTCCGAAAGCACATTTTAGCGAATTGAGTTTAATCCGATATTTTCGTAGTATGTTAAAGGCTTTCTCCAAATGATTTAAATCATTTTCTGTCTGGAGCTTTTGACAAGCACCACACCAATATAAGCCTCCATTGTTTTGCCTATCTGATTTACGAGTATTTTGTTTACTAGCCTTTGATATTTGGGGCCAGCATTTTTTAGTCCAAATGACATTATATATTCCTTGATTTGTTACGAAGATGATATGTTTCTCATCTCATCCATACATGTGAATTTGATTAAACTCTAATTATGCGTCCATAAAACTTAATAGCTAATGTTTCGCGGTTGTATCCACCATCTCATCAATTCTAGGGAGCGAAAAAACATTTTTAGGACATTCTTTATTTAGATCTGTAAAATCCTGGCGAGTTTGCCACTTTTCATTTCACTTTAGAACTAATATTGGGTTACATATCCAAACAGGATACCAAGCTTCACGACTAAAGCAGTTTTCCATCAACCTATTTACGTAGTTTTTCAGTGCTTCATAGTTCTCAAAGCTCGTTAGTTGTCTTTTTTGCATTCTAGGTTTTACTCTAGGTTTAATTTACAATGAGTGACAAAACACTTTGGGATCTATGCCCACCATATAAGTATACTTCCAAGAGAACACATGAAGGTTCGCTTTCAAAAAAAATTTTAAACGGCTTTTCAATGGCTCATTCTATTCCATTTTTAAAGTTTTAGTGACATTCTCTTAATCTTAATTGGCAGGAACTTTTTTTATTTTTTCCACTGTCGTCGCTTCTTAAGTATAGTCAGTTATGCAAGGGTCAATTGAGTAATCAACTTCTAATTTTCTCCAAGGGTTACTTATTTTGCTACTACGTACCCTTGGAGAACTCTCGAGCCTTCTGTCTTAGGTCACTGAGATGACCTCTTTTCATGATTCCTTGACCATATCTTATAGAAGCTCCACCTATATTAGTGGAGAATTTAACATGCAATAGATGGAGAGAGATTGTTATTTTTGCTTGTTTCATAGCAGGGTGCCCAAGAATTTTGTCATGATATAAATTATTCTTCTAAAATGATGATATAAATACCACTTCAACGGGACAAAAAAGCAAGAATATTGTAGATTTACAAAAATAGTTTTTTTCTGTACTTTTCTCTATATTATTTTTTATGATTTTATTAATTTCCATAGCTTCCATCATGAACTAAACTCCATATCTAGGGTTTGATGTATTGAGATTATGCTTTGATATTTAAATAGTTGTTTCTTTGATATTTTTCTATTCCGTTTATTTGTATTATTGATTTTAATGGTTTTAGTTACTTGATTTGTAATTGGATGAATTGATTATTTAAATTTCAGCACCTGTGAGAGGGCACGATTTTAGAATAACACAACCTAGGAACTTTTGGGTTTCGAGAGAAAATATAATTTATTTGAAACACGTTCCACAGAAGAACCGCGAACTTGATAATTTTTATTTATTTGATTCGGGATAGTGATATTAGAATTAAATTCTAGGAATAGTTTTTACTCGACACTTGAGAGAGAGAGAGAGAGAGAGAGAGAGAGAGAGAGTAAAATTAAATTAAATTAAATTAAATTAGGGTTCTCGTTTATGAACTTGAAAAAATTGATTAGAGATAACTAGATGATTGAGAAACATAGTTGATATTTAGGCGAAATCATAACTTTAGGCTTTTGATAAATCTTTCAAACTTAAATTCATTTATTGAATTCGTTTTTACATTCATCATTAAATTTAATTACAGGCATTGATATTATAATTCAAAATTCTAGATAAAATAAGAGTTACATAGTTATAGTATTTTGTAATAAATTGAATTTCAATTCCCATGAGATCGACATCTATACTTGATCTTTATATTACAAAACTTGACAATGCACACTAGCGGCATATTTATATTATACAAAATGCATAACAGTGAACCTCTACTCACTTTATCTAGTATTTGACTTTTTGAGGTTAAACCCCTAATTCAAAGATACATCGAGCAAAATGGAAGAGATTTGATGCCTAACTTGGACAAAAATATGGTGTTGGATAAAAGCCGAGAAGCCGAGAAGTATTGAAACTCAATCGTAGAGATTTGAAAAGCTAATCAGAAGTTTCTTAGTTTTGGGAACAAAGTGTAGTTTGGAGAAGTTGGAGGAACCAAATTAATGAGATTGAGAAATTTGAGGACCTGCTATGCAATAAATTGATGAACTAAGCTCCTTGTTTTGAAGGGAAATCCACAGCATACGACGAATATTCGAGGCCACGAAGGCCTGAGAGATAGGACAGGTCAGGCAGATCTGATTTTGATTAGAAAACTCAATTTTCTCATTTTGGACTCATTTTCAATTAGAAAGCATGCGTAAAGCTTTTTACTCTCAAAAATCAAATCATTTGCTCTCGCTAAAGACATTTTTCCTGGAAGCATAGTCATGACTTTTCATGCAAAAGAACTGGTAATCAGATGCAAAAAATGATCAAATTAAGGTCTGAACTTGTTTCTGATTCTACATAACCCTATTCCACCAACATCATCATGAATAAAGATTAGGTAAACCTATCAAGGTTATCTTACCCCTTAAATTTATATATTTTTTAAATATATTCCTAAATAATTTAAATGTATTTGAAAAAAAATGAGGTTCAAACATGGGTGAGTCACTATTTTCCGATCATTCCGTTGTTCCGTACATAAAATCCGAAAAAAATAAATAAATAAAAATAAGTGAAAAAATTTAAATACTACAAGCCAGTCTAAACTGGTTTAGAAACCATCTTCTTGTATTTGGAGAAAACTCATTTATAATGTCACTACATTTGAGAATGAGGTACTATGTACAGCTTTCCTATGACATGCAAAATCGCCACAAATGCTATGAATCCAATGCTTATTACTAGTACAATGGTAGGAGAAAGCTTAATCCCTGGAGCCTCTTCAGTGTAAAATTGCAGCACGGTGCTAGCCGCCGCTTCGGCCGCTCTGCCTCCGCCCCCTCTCCTCCGCCGCATGCCGGCTGCAACGCTTCTTGATCCTCCTGCCATAGCTTTTCTCCACCTACATGCAACACTTAAAGGAAAAACGTAGAGATTTATATATTTTAAGGGGTCAAACTTAAATGTAAGAATATATTGCTAACGTAAAACGCTTAAGAGAAGTTAATGGAAAAACGTTTGGATTTTCAAATTATAATGCTCACGTTTCAAGAGTCTCAACTCTGAAAGAAAAATAAATAAATATTTATTGTATGTACAGTATTTTACTATTTTCAATTTCTAAGAAGTTTTATTCTCTGGACGTTAATTTCTTGAATTTCGTACGTGAAAAAAAAAATTATGAATTGGTAAATATAATCCTTCGTTTTAATTTCAGTCCTCAGTTAGGGACGACATATTTCAAGAAGAAAATAGTGGCCTTAATTTTAGAAATTTCATATAATTAATTTCCTGTGCTTGTTTCATATATATATATATATATATATATATATATGATCTCCTAAATATCGATGTTTACCAATGGTTAGTTTATCATCGTGACCTAAAAACAAAAAACAAAATTGAAATGGATACACCAAAATAAAAAAATTATATATATAATCAAAAAAAAAAAAACGCGATGTGGTGGGTTTTTTTGCCCCATTCAGGGTGGGGCCCCACCGGGCGGGGCGGGACGAGGCGGGGTAAATTGCCATCACTATTCCAATTGTACAAAGCAGTAAGATATAGTACACGGTTACTTGTTCTCTAATACCAATTCTAATAGAAATTTTGTATTTACGCAGGTAACAATAGCGAAGTACATAAAAACCAAGCCGAGAAGAATAGAATAACAGAGGAGCTGCACTTTACAATTTATATATATGAAGTAAAATTGATCTACAATGTAAAACTGATCATGCATGTACAGTTATCATTCCCTACTCTCTTAGGTGTCGCATAAAAGAGTAAAAAAATTTGAAACTAGCTATCTTGGTCTAATCTTTTCTTGAATCCTTTCTTACTAACAGTCTATGAGGACGTCTTCCCTTCCAGCATTGTATTTTCGTATCCATTTCTTTCTATTAATAAGCTTTAATCAAATAAATTGTACGTTCTTTCAATACCAAATTATGATATTTCAGCATGTAATTCGTAAAGCTGCATGCTTACGACAGAAGCTGTTAAAGAATTTTAAACCAAAAAAAAAAAAAAAAAAAAAAAAAAAAAAAAATCATTAACGCGAGTAGAGATATCAATATGGTGCAAAAGTTTGCAAATATGGTGCAAGCCAATGCAAGGAATCTAGAAACGGTCATATGCCCTTATAAAATTTGCAAAAGCCTATTCCACCAACATTTTGATATAATATATGGGCATTTAATCATTCATGGGATGTATCCTTGGCCTTGAAATTGGGGTTTTCTCTTTGGCCTCGAAAATCTCATTCGAGACTTGAATCTTCTATTCACGTTCCTTTCTGTATAGATCAGATAGAGTGGTAGTGTGATTTCCATATGTTTTTGATAGACTTTAGTCTCAACCTGCGATTTTTTAAAGATAAGTTAATTTTGTAGCTTGATCTTTTTGTACTTTGAACCAATTGTATACTTGATTGTCGTTTTGAGCATTTTTAGTGCAAATATAGCAATATTCATTTTAATAGATGCTCAATGGGATATTAGCTATTAGAAGCTATCACTAAACCTCTAGGGCTATGGTCAAAACAATTCTTTGTGTTCCGTTTTAATTTCTACAGAGTATTTGGTTATGTACTTTAATATTTTTAAGTTCCATCTCTTATACTTTGTGTTTCTAGACATTTCAGAATGGATTCTTAGTTGTTGGACTATGTGGAACAGATGATCATCCAAACTCATTATTGACATTCCAATAGAGGAATAAACTATTTGTACAGCACCAAAAGGTGCTATATCTGTACAGCACCCTCACAGCTCGGTGGGGCCCGCACCAATAAAAAAATGGCGCAAACCCCCGGATGTGAGGGTGCTGTGAACCGAGCTGTGTGCCTCCTTCCAATAGATGAATTTAGTAATTCTACTTTTCTGTTTGATGAAAAGGGAAAATTACTTTCAGCTGTGCCTCGAAGTTGTTTCCGCATTTCGTTTCTCTTCTTTACATCATATTTTCGCCTTTATAATGTATCATTTGCAGTATTCATAGGTTAAATGTTTCGTTTCCTATAAATGTTACATCTATTTCTGTCATTCATTGGTTGATAAACGCAATTTCAATTCGATAGTTGTATCAGAATATAACCTATGTACTTCAGCATGCTACAATATTTTGTTCTTGTGTTCTTGAAGGATGAAATGAAAGAAAACCAGAAATAATCACAAAGCGAGCAAAAAATTAGTCTATCGAGAGCACAAATCTATAAGGAAAAACATTCATTAAGTACACATTGTTAAGATTTGGGATCCATCTTAATAAGGTTAACCTTATTAAGA
>NC_036245.1:6217519-6255514 GCF_002742605.1 Olea europaea var. sylvestris | reverse complement strand
AAAAAAAAAAACTAAATTGACATTTATAGCTTGCATAAAAATAAGTTGTAAAATATTATATTTTTTACAAGAAATAGTGGCGCAAAAATAAAAATAAAAATAAAAATAAAAATAAAAATAAAAAAATCTTTTGTAGTTAATGCAGATTTCAACTTTCACTCACAAATAGATTTCAACTAAAACGTATATCTTCACTTTCTATATAACTGCAACCAGCTACACTTTAGCAGCATGTCCAGCCACATGAAAATTCCTTGTAAATTATTGTTATGCCATGCTTGTCTATGGAAATTGGTTATTTTTGGAAAATATTCTTTGCTACATTAATTAATAGGAATTAGTGGCAAATGGTCGGTCGGGCGACCGGTTATTTTCTCATGCTGCACAGTTGGCCTTCTCGTGCAGTCATTTTCTCAATTTCTTTTATCGATTTTAATCAATAGAGATACTTTGCCCTTGTATAGATCAACTAAAAAAAGAAGAGTAACGATATTTAAAACCACTAGGATTATTAACCCCGTTCTATGTGGTGTTAATGTGACATTAACTGATAAGTGGATTAAAGAACCCATTTAATTCTATCTTTTATTTAATCTATCACCTATTATAACTCTAAATAACATTATTCAAAAAAGAAAGTTAAAATTTAAATCAAAGTCAACAATTAAATTTAATCACACATTTCATGAAATTTACAACTTTTCAACTACACATTATCTTTTATCAAAATTTTCTAAAAATCTGATGTTTATTATATAAACCAAACAGGGCAAAATCATTTGCCCACATGAAAAGGAATAATCAGTGTGAAAGAGAAATGTAGAGGCAGAAAAAACTTACTTTCTAAAAATCTTCTATGCGTGTTGAACTCTGCCATTCCAATCCTCTTCTGTCAAAATCCTCCAGCATTTGAAAGCTGTGTCTACACAAGGAATATGTTAGCAATCATCTAACGATAGCAGCTTCCTGAGGCTGTCATCTGCTTTAAAGTTTTCTTCTTCTAGAACTGGTAACCAAATTGACTTTTGCTTCAACAGTCAGGATGAAGAACCGTAGTCACTGGAGAATTTAGCATCTGTGGAGTGGTGCAGGATAGATGTCCAAAGGTTTATAACGCAGCCGTTCATTGTGAGGCAATGGTCCTTCCTGGATAAGAAAAAACAAATGCCATGCTAAAAAATCCGAAAGCTACAAATAGCTGTACTAACACGAAATTCTGAATCAGAGGTTGAGCAAAAAGTAGCTTCTTGCATTGCAGGATATAAAGGACTGATAAAGTCTATGACGTGCCAAAAAATGAATACTACCTCTTCTAAGTTAATTTGGTAAGGCTTCGCAGAGTCTTCAAACATAATTGGCGATAATCCTTCCATTTTTTCTTGGACTTCCTGGAAAAGAAACAGCTAAGCATGAAAGCAATTGCCTATATGAGCTTTGCAAACGTTGCACACTTCAAAGCATTACCAGAAAAATGAAAGCAAACTAACTGAAATGAACTGTCAAACACAATATTACTAAATGCCAAACAAAGAGACATGACATTTATGACCAAAGAAGTTACTAAAATGGACACAGTAACACACAATAGGTAGAACTTATGGAAAAGTCATCCCAAAACTTTTATTAAATGTTTTACTCATTTTCTGGAGATGAAACCATGGAATACCAATGCAATGATGGGTGAGATCCTACAAGTACTAAATAATGGTGTTTCCAAGGACCAAATTCTAGAGATTCAGAATTGTGGATTCAATTCAGCTACCAAGGACTCCTCATCAGCAAAAGGATCTGATGCATTTAAGGTTCAAGTGATGGAAGGGGAGAACAAGGAAAAACAGTTTTGTGAAAGTTTGTTTTGTTCAATTATCCATTTAGTCCCTTCCCTAGTATCAAACATACAAAATGAAATTGAGTAACTATCATACCAATCCGGTTATCCTGGAGTTTTCTAGAAGTTCCTTCGCGATCAAATCCAATATCTGTCTGTTGTCCGTCAATCCCTTCATCGCAAGTTCTTCTGTCTCTTCAATGTACTGTCATTAACATGTAATTCATTTAGATAAAAAGAAGCAATAAGTAGGCAAAATGTGACAAAGCTTTCTTGTAAAAGTAACATAAATTCTATAATGTCGCTCTGCACCTTTCAATAATACCATGCTTGTTAATGTATGAAACTTATTCACTGTACGTGTTTTCTTTTCTTAAATGAACTTGGTTTTATATACCTGGTGGAGATGTTATTGGCTTGCATCACTATTGGGTGTTGCTTCGTTTTGATAAGGATGGTAGTAACACATTTATATTTATAATTTGAAAGTTGCAGAACGTAATTTGACAAAGAGAAAGGCATATATAGAACCCCAATACAGAAAGCTATGATACGGACACTTATGCATGGGTGATAAAGATTTAATGAGTTAGAGAGATGTATGAAACCAGACTTTCTTTTCTAAAAGCAACACAAAAGTGAAAAGCTTATGGTGAAAAGCAGATGTAATTAGATTTAAAATGAAATTGAAAGCGAACTCCCTTGTGTAAAGGTGGAACACCATCGTACAATTTGATTACGTAGAATGGTTTCCAACAAATGTGAGGATTTTTGTGGCGATAGTTGTAATGAGATCATAATCTTATAACCATATCAAGAAAAATTCATTACCCTTGTTAATTCTCGAGTAAATAGCTCAGAAACTTCAAGTGTCATATCAGCTGGAATGATGTGAGGATCGTCCCACTAATACCAAATGAAATTGGAGGATTAAAGTAAATTATTTGAGAGTATCATTTAAAAACAAAACAGTTACTTTTTAAGCTATATTCAAGCTTTAAAGGAAATATATGCAAGTAACAGAAATACCTTATATTTTATCATCTCACCATCCGGATTATCTGGTCGATCAATCAGACCAATTCTCTTTGTCAAAGCAGTGAGCCCCAACCTATGATTCATAGGGCTTATCACCATTTCCCGAGCAATCTGAGGATAAACTCAGACAAGTGACTAGACATCAATCGTAAACAAAAATACTATTTTGCTCTCCTCTTTTTTAACTTTGACTCCGAGAATGCTATAAAATTGAGGAGGCCTCATTACAATAAATTGAATATAAGCTCTATGTTTGAATTTGAATCTCGAAGGAATTTATGTTACCTTTGTAATTTTTTCTAAGTCATCTCTTCTTCCATCAGTAATGTCATCACCAAACACAATACGCTCAGCACAGTGTCCCCCATGAGCAACCACCATTTGCATTTGCATGTAGCCAAAGGTTGTATAACCTTGATCAACCATATCTTCCCTAGGATAAAAAACAGACACTGCAGTTTCCTGCTCAAGCATGCAACGGATAAAGGTCATTCTACGTAGCAACCTATGAAACACACTTCTACATATGCATTGACCTCATATTGTACCTTGCCACCAGGTAAGAGCTGGGAAAATGCATGCCAGTCAAATCGAGGGAACAAGTGTGCCAATACTATGTGACCAGCTTCATGTACTGCCAGAAGTCTTTTCTTTTCGGAAGACACCTGATATAGTTGATATATAATAAAAGAAAAAAAAAAAGAAATGAAAAACTATAGTTAAGTGGAATTATATGTAATCTATAACTTTGAAAAGTTCTAGAAAGAAAACCATACACTTTGTTCACATTTTTGCTGCTCCTCTTCAGTTAGAAGCACACCCATACCCTCGAGCAACTGCTTGTCCAGTACATCGACAATATCTTGCTGGTAGATCTTAGAATGCCCTTTTCTCACCTTTATGGATAATAAAACAATAAAAATTCTCTTAGTTAGTGACTCACATTTCCAAATGCATCATTAAGCACCTCTGACTACATTAACAGACATCATTTATCAAAGAAGACTTCAACGTAGGATTGAGAGCATATCAAAGAAAAGCCAAAAGCACAAGCCTCCCACACATCATGAAAAGTTCTAGACTCATATAACTCTACAATTCTCAAATGGATGCCAAACTGAACATATAATATGAGTTGAAAGAAGTTCTGAAGTTTTAAGAGCAAAATATTTGTGCAATTTAGCATAAAAATGTAAATTGAATATATGACATGAAACCAAAGTACCCTATTTGGGATATAGGTAGGGCGCCTTCTTATGCTAAGGCCATGGATCAACAAGTTGGAAACATGGACTATGAACATCAAAACATAGAACTATCAAATTGATTTAAGCATCTTCGGATCAAGTGCAGAAGCAGTTGAAATTTTGAAAAAGTACAAATTGCTAAAATAAGAGGAAGACAAGCAAAATGAAAAACTATTTTACTACGAACTGTGTGAAATTTTACAGATGAAACATAAATAGTAGTGTCCAGTTGATTGGCATCATCCAACAAATACAAAAATAAAGTGAAAGTGCTTCCTGTGGACATATTGCCATGATTCGAGACATACATGGCCAAATATCTTCGATCAACAATAACTCTTACATCTTCACATTAGGGATTGCATCTTTTTGAGATGACTGTCCTATTAATTTAAATAGTATCTATATGCATGTTGGTCGAAGATTTGATTATGAAGCAATAACATTCCAAAATGTAACCAGAGTTGCAAGGTGACTTAATTTCTCGAGAGAGCATGTTTGAAGGATCGTATGTCTTAACAGACCAATGTTGTGCCTTCCAAATCATTCGTTAATTGAAAGTCGAAATCTACATCAATTCCACCGGGGCAAAAAAGGACCGTAAATTCCCTTTAAACCCCCCCAAGGGAGGCATTTCATGCGCTACATTTGTTAACAATCAGTCTACCATCAATAGACAAGAATCTAATGTGTTCCGAGTACGCGACAATCTTATAACTCACCCATTAACACAATTAACAAGAAAAACTTGATTGCATAGTAGACGAAGGAAGCTTACCTTCTACCATAATAGAAAATTTCAAACATGCAAAAGATTAGATGCTTTTGCTAAGAATCAGTCTGACTTAACAGTAGGTATCATTTCATTCTAGAACACAACCATTAGTGCTAATTAAGCTAGTTGAGAAAAATAAAATAGTTCAATTGTACAGGCGTGCAATTGTTAGACCTTGCCCAACAAAAAATAATAATAAAGCACGTCTATGACAATGATCACTGTGACTTTTACAAATATTTCTCATTTTCCTTCTAAATAACTAAAGCTTCATCCATCAGTGGAGCTAAAATCAGAAGCACACAAGCACGAGTACATCAAAGTGCATAAACCAGTAAAATTAAAATGAATTTCCTTGGATTAAGCATAATAACTTACAGACATAATTCCTGCTTCATTGACTAGGTTTCTTATATCTGCACCAGAATATCCAACCGTCCGAAACACAAGCTGTACAGGAAGAGAAGTAAAATACGGTAAACAGCTTTACCACTCATTGAGCATATTTAAGCAACTATCTCAGTACTAAGTGCCATTTAAGGCAAGTTAAAAGGTAACTAAAACTCAAAAAGAGAATACGGACGAAGAGAGTAAAACGGGACAAGAAGCAACAACATACCTTTTCAAAGTCAACATCCTCAGCAAGCTCCTTCCCAGCACTGTGAACACCAAAAATTTGCACTCTTTGTTTTGCATCAGGTAACCCAATGTACACGCGTCGATCAATACGCCCAGGGCGAACAAATTCTAGGTCCAGTTCATCTGGTCTATTAGTAGCACAGATAAAGATAACAGCTTGCCTTAGTGAGAATCTATCAACACCAGTTCTTTCTTTCCTGCAGGCAGCAATAATACTTTTTAGCTTTGATTATAGACCAGGTAAAAGATTAATCACATGATTGGAGCAATATTCTCAGAAGATGCTCAAACTCACTGATCAAATTTCACCACACCCTATCAAGAAAAATTACGAGAAAAAAAGTTAACTCTTTTCTTGTCCGCCCCCCTCCCCCAGGCAGCACATACAGGAACCGTGTAGAATTATCCAATTGGAAAATATATAAGAGCAGCCAGATTAACATTTAACATGTTATCCATGCTATGCGATGGAGTTAGACGCAATAGAGATGCTGTACATAAAGCATATGCAAATACTAACTCTCCATCCAACTGAGCAATGAGAGCTTCAAATGTTGCTCTTCTTCGTGGATCCTTCCTTGCATGCCTTCCAGCAATAGCATCTATCTCATCCACAAATACAAAAGAAGGAGCCTGCACAATTCACTGGTGAATTAGTATGTGTTTCTTCCTAAAACTGAAATGATCCGAGAGTGAGCCTGTACATAGTATAGTGTATGCACGCATTCATGTGAGAAACACAAGGTCTCATTCATTTGCAGCCACGTATCTTGAGCTCCTGGATACCAGAAATTAACAGTTACCATGCTTATTTTGGAACTCGGATTCATGGGAAAATGATTATTATTGTCAGTTCTGTATAGTGTTATGAGACTTGCTCATGTAGTCAGATTAAGAAATGTGTATCTAAATCCAAGTAATCTCTCATTTAAATTTGGCTTCAAAGCTTGTTGCTTTTTAAGTGCTTCTCAAAGAAGGCCAAAGAGCATCCAAAATGCATTAATTGAATAAGAATTTTGAGTCAAATGATAGCAGATTTCCCAAGTTTTTTTACACTAGTGCTAGGTTTGAATGACCCTTAATATGCGTCTCTCCAGACACATTTTCCCAAACTTAACGATTTTTAAGATGTGAATTGTATTACTAACCTTCAACGTTTAGTTTGTTAGTTTCTGAATACATAGTAAAACTCTTCATTCTGGTGCATTTGCTTCTTTTGCCCATTATAGTCGAAGGAAGAAATTTAAGATTCAATAAGTTCATCATTTATTCATTCCTCAAATACTGACCTTCATGATCCTAACCTCCAAAGTGTTCTAGAAAAACATGACATGGCATTAAACATAATACAGATCTTTTGCATTCTAAGAGTAAAGGAATTCAACTCCTTTTTCCACATCCAATTACTTACACAATAAGATATAGCATTACACTGTAAAAAAACAGTATACTTACATTTCTCCTTGCAATTGAGAACAACTCATTGATTCTTGCAGCACCACTTTTCTCACTATCCGTAAACTCAGCACCAGAAGCAAAAACAAAAGGTAACCCACTTTCCTTTGCAAGTGTCCTAGCAAAGAGGGTTTTGCCCGTTCCTGGAGGTCCAGAAAGAAGCACACCCTACAAAGTAGATGATGAAACGGTAAATTGCACCATCTGTAATTCGCAGCATGGTCCATACTTAATTGCCTCATCAATCTTAGAAATATATAAGCTTACTCGAACAAACTTCACATCCTTTTCATAATACTGCATGGGGTTTCCCATGTATATCATCAACTCATCCAGAAGATCCCAGACATCCCCTCCTAAGACTACATCTTTGTACATTGATTTTGTTTCACCAACTTCACCAACTGGCTGGGTAAATGGTTAAATAAGAGATCAGAACCAACTATGGTTATAGGTAAAAAGGTGCTATTCAACTCATAATATTATACTTACCAGAATAAAATTTTCAGCATAAGCCATATCAAAAAGTTGGTTATATTTCTTATAAAGAAAGCGGTTTGTTGTAATATGAAGAAGCATAAGAGATTCTCTTATAAACCATAAGATTAATATTCCAGGCAGTAAAGCAAACACAACTTTTAGGAAGTAATGGATCTGTCGCTTCTGAAGAAGATCTACTTCAACACCAGCACCTGCTATTGCCTCAAACAAGAAAGGATCGAGTGGAATATCAACCTAAGAAGGTAAGAAAAATAGAAAGTAATAAGCATTTGAACCGAGGACAGATATCATCTCTGCAAAAACACAACAGCATATCAAACTCACAGTATATTCTAGAGGGAACCCTTCTTTCATAGTTACGTACAATCTTTTCAGATCCTCTGTAAAGACAACAGCAGCAACCTGACAAATAGAGCATGTTTTAGGAACAGCCTAACTTATTGGTGTACTTCAGAATAAGTCATTTAAGAACGTTGTAATGAAGTCATCTTTTCTAAGCAGTGGACCTAAGGATCTCTTGATAATTGTAGGATCTAATATTATTCCAATTTAGTTTAAGCAAGGTTGACATTTAAAATCTAAAAGAAAATGAAAAAGAGGTTGGCTGCAATTTGACTATGACATCAACGAATGCTCCATTTCCACTTAAATCCTAACATCCAACCATCAAATTGTGTGGAACATATAGAGGGAAATTATTTTAAGTCCTGGATTGCAATAAAAGGAACTCTCAAGTTCATTGCAACTGTTTAGGACACATAAGTCCTACTTCATAAAATTATATCCACAGGAATCCTATATCTAGAAGAATATATATGTTCTTATTTGTCCTTCAACTTTAGATTCACACATGAAAGTTCAATATTTGTGCTCTTTTGAATTACTATTTTTATGTGAACACTATATGGTTTTCCTCATTAACCTAAATTTTCATTTGCAACAGTTTAGGACACGTGAACTACTTCATAAAATTACATATGCAGGAGTCCTATATCTAGAAGAATATATTTGTTCTCATTTGTCCTTCAACTTTAGATTCACACGTGAAAGTTTAATATTTGTGCTCTTTCTAATTACTATTTTTATGTGAATGCTATATTTTCTTCCTCATTAAGCTAAATTTTCATTTCAATCAGTTAAATACAAAGCCAAGAATGCTAGCAACCAATAACTGCTAGAATTAAAAAAATGACAAAACTTGAGATTTGTGAATTTGAATTTTTTTTTTTTTTCCCTTTTTTACTTTGTGGAGTTAAAGATGATGCTTGTCAATTCAAAAATATTTTATCTTATATTTAAAATTTAAAAAAGATCTCAAAATATTTACATGAATTAAAAGCAGGAAAAAGGTGGAATTCCATTGCATACACAAAGTAAATTGGAAATAAGCAGCCATAAATTATATAAAATTATTAACTAATTAAATATTAACATAATGTGTCTTTTTAAATGGTTAGGATATTTTCATATATCTCTTCATGTAAACAGAACAGAAATGTAATTTTCCCAACATTGAAAGAAGTGGCTTTCTTAAGCACCTTGCCAGAGAATTTCATTTCCAAAGAACTTTTAAAGAAAGAGGTCTTGTTCTACCTGAAGTAAATGAACCTATATTTCTCAACTCCGATGAATAATCAGTTAGGAATAAAAAGAAACCAATGATTCAGAGTAGAAAAGGATATATAGGAAGAGAAGAGGACAGAGGATGATAGACTGTTCACCTCTGAAGAATCAAGTTTCTGAAGAAAATAAGTATAGGGAAGTTTAGGACGGTAGCGCCACCATCTTTTTGAGATCCACAGTGCCCTTGTTCCTCGTGTTTCATTAACCTTCTCAACCACATCCTTACGAAGACTGTTCTCTACTTCTTTCATGTCAAATTCAACCGCATACTTGGCATTCAATGAATCTAATTGTTCACTTAATTTCTCTGCATGAAGAATTTCTTTCCATGCTTGAAGCCTATCACGCCATGTTCCTGCTGTATCCTGATTTTCAACTGTAAAAGAAACATGTTGAGTAAGATACGAAGAAAAGCAAGAGTAGATTAGTACATTATCATGTTGTATAATATGGCCGTGAGAAAGTCCACTGGACAAAAGTGAAGCGACAACTATTTTGCAACCTGAGAGTGCAGATTAAAAAGACTGGAGAAGATTTGGAGAAATTCAAGCTCTTGTAGATTTTTGGACTTCAAGATCCAATTGGGCTCAATAAACGATTGTCAATTGGTGTGTAAGACATAAAAGATCAAACATACCTAACAAAGGCTTAAGAGTCACTATGCCTCTCAAATCTCAGATATTGTATGATTGCATAGCATTAACTAAGCTTAAGTACTAATTTATTCATTTCCTAAACCAGGATTACCTTATTTCAATTTTCCATATATTCTTGTGTTTCTTCCGATCTTCAAACACTACTCTCGGGAATTTCTCATTGGCACCCAAAACAGCACCATACACCTACTAAATCCTCTTTAGTTAATGAGAAATATCTCTCCAGCCCAATACCCAACCCGTTGGGCACACAATCCACACCTAATCCCACCACAAATTTATCGAGGAGGATTAGAGAATTTTCCTAAAGGTATCCAGTATACAGTCCAGAGCAGAAAAAAGACTGACTTTAAATGTGGGGAAGAATAGACAAAATTATCATAAAAATGAGTACCACAAGTGCTATAGCTCTAGTTTAAGACCTAGCGGCTTGAAATTTTCAAATGCAGGTTGTAAATGGTGACTGTCGTGTTATTTCTCAAACTAGCGAAATATGTTTAGAAACAACTTCAAGAGATGAAGATGATTAAGCAATGATCCAAGCAAGTTGATTGTAAAGCCAATGAAAAATAAGGAAGAGATATTTAAAAAACCTGATAGTCCTAATTCTTCCTTCAGACTCTTCTTATCCTCTGTATTCAATTTTACATCGTGATCTATAATTTCTTTTATGTTGTCCTGGGAACGTTCAGTGTCATCCTCCCATGCATCTTCCCCAACAAAAGAACTATCATGAACAAGTGTCCCATCGGGACTCTCAATGAACTTTTTGAGCTTCAGACCTTTCGGCGTAGTCTTCCTCCACAAACCTTTTTTGAACCTATAGAAGGTAGAAAAGGTTGAAACCTTGAGCAACTCAGAAACATCAACATCACCAATTTATTACATCAGTATTTCAACATCTATGCCACTAACCCAAGGATATTGAAATTAATTTCATTTTATAAATCTGGTTCATTGAATTATTGCAGATAGTGGGAGGTGATTGAAGTAAAAGATAATAGTAAATAACAGAAGAAATTGAACAATTTTTCGGGTTATCAAGTTCCTAATGTGACAAGTTCTTAACTTCAAGCACCAATTACCCTAAAGACTAAAGACCTCTGCTGGTACCATATACATCAAAAAGGCACTATGCCATATTGTCACAAAGAAATTTTGGAATCTTTGCCCTTTTCCCGTATTCCAAATCATAAAATCAGATACCAAACCAGTAAGAACGGTGGCAACTTATAAACGTATCACTATCGCCATTACAACATTCAACTGGTTAATGTTTTCTCAAATGAACTATGCTTCCAATTTTTTATCAGTGATCGAGCGTGACAGGATATCACTTCCAACTGTGGTCGGGAAAAATAGACTAAACCTAAAGGAGATTTTTCCGAGGAATTCAATTACTTTGCATGATAGGTATTGGTTGCTACTCCACAAATTTAACTTTCTAAAGTAATAAAAAACAGAGATATCCATTGACCACTAGTTACTGAAACGATTTTGCTAATTTCTGTCAAAATTGTAGACAACTATTGTCCATTACAAAAGGAAAACCGTAAGTTGCATAAGAATAACTGGATTAGAAATAAACTTACTTTCGAACATTAGTAGGAGTAGGCTCAGGAATCAATGCCTCCATATATGCCTCTGCCAATTCTTTTCTTTCTCGTTCAATAATGGGCACTCGAATTGCCATACTTATTCTTTGATAAGAAAATATCATAACAAAAGCATATAGCACCAAAACACCCACTCTTTTTGGTTCCCAACTTTTTACATCCTAAGAACAACAAAAGTAATACTACAATAAAAATAATAATAATAATTTCCTCCAAGCCAATTTCAATACATATGATTCAAGCATTTCGGGGACAAAGGAAGACCAACTTTGGCTGTGCTTTAAAGAGATTAAACTTGCATTTAATTTACGTATTTTGCCAATAACTATTACAAAATTACTTTTTGACTAACAAAATTTACTTTGGAGCGCAACCAAACAAGATGTTAAAAAAAATCATCTTTTAAGACATTAATAAAAAGTATACCTTCCAACGTTCCCATTTATTCCAATTAATGAACTGAGGTACCAACTCGGAATTCACGCGTTCCAGCCCATCCCGGCTTTTCTGAATTGAGTCTTGCATCCAGCCCGACAACTCATTTACTCTAACTTTAGTGGAATCCAAGTCAAACCCAATTTCTTTCTTCACAGACTCGCCTAATTTCTCAATGAACCGTTGAGAACCACTGCGAACTGACTGTGAAAAGCGAACCCACGAGAAACCCTCGGGCGGTCCACCTGGATTTACGTCTGAGGAAGAAGAAGCTGAAATTATGAGCCTTCTTTGGCGGGAAAGCTTGAGCTTGCATTTCCGATAATGTAACGGCGGGATGGTTCTTCTTCTGAGAAAATGGAGATTTTTTGAAGATAGAAAAAGTGGGTTTGGTCTGCATTGGATTGCTGTAACTTCCATGATTATAAGCTTGAAGAGAAAAGAATGAAAACGGAGATTTTGCCGCAGTTTGAGCAGCTGGAAATTGGAAATTTGAGAGAAGGGGTTTAGAGGTTTTATTATCTATTTGTATTTATCTTCAAATCTTGAGTTGGTCCCTCAAGTTTTCATTATTTCAATATGCCCCCCTTTTTCTCAAGAATAATGCTTGGTGTACATTATGTACCCATAGCACAACCCTTTTCTCAATGGGCCGAGTCATTTGGCTCAGACTCGCTTCGAGACGAACCGAGCACGAGCCAGTTCCTTCGATATTTTTCAGGCTTGTGATTTTTTTCCTTTCAAAAATTTCATTATTTTATTTGATTTTTGTTTCCTGACTCCCACGCGAGCCAATTTAAATCGACAAACAACTCTCACAAACACCCACGACTCACATTCAAGATGAATCGATATGTAGCTCACCTCGCTCGGCATTTTCAATAAGAAAATAAATTTTGAGGTGAGACAAAAAAACCCAATTGACCTGTGATTCGTCGAGTTGGCCGATGGGTTTTGTGGCAAGGATGGATAAAAGGCATAATTTTAAAATATATGTATGCTCTTAAATAAATATATAATATTAATCGGGACAAATAAGTGTCCGGGCCGATCCTATCCATCTTAAACGGGACAAGGACAAAAAAAAAAATCCCCAATATTGTGGGACAGGAAAGGCTGCTCTACGCTGCTCCATTGCATTTCCAGAGAAAAAACTCTTCAATTTCGATTAATCTAAATTCTTGTCAACCTAAAGAATATGAAAATAAAAAATAAAGTCCAATTTAGTTAATTTTGTTTCCTACTCCATTGACTAACATGAATTGTTACAGTCGAATTTTCTACATATTAAGTGTCTTTTTTTTTAGGGATTTTGATAATTGATTTTTTGACCGTTAGAGATAAAGTGAATCCTATCTACCAGAGAAGAATACAAAAATAACGGTTAAAATAGTGAAATAATGGTCAAAAAATTAATTTTAATTAGATTAAAATCTCTACAAAACATGCTCTAATTTTGTTCCCCAAACCGAACTTCAAATTTATGGATGTTATCTTCAATTTGTTGTTGCTTATCATGTTATAGACTCTTCTTGAGAACAATTTAAAGCTTCTTTCCTTTTTTACCCGAAGTTTATTTCAATTCGTGGTTAGTGACTTTAAACGATGATAAAAGTTGAATATTTATGTCAATGATTACTAAAGTCATTCTCTTATAGTAATAAACAGTCATTCAAGTTTTTAAGAGCTGATCTCACACCACTTAAGACTCTCACTGAACTCGATATTCAATTGGCAAAGGCAACTCCACAAGTTTCCAAAACATAAACTTCCTACGATAATCAAGCTTACCAAAGTTAGTACTCTTAAGAGACTGCTCAACTGAAAAAAGTTTCCCGACCCACCTTGAAAGGGCTTATTCTTCCTTATTCAATCATATCGTGTGTACATCATTTTTTACACTCTGTCATGCAGAAATAAGCCATTGGACAGTTTTTTATAGATTTTCCCCCGATCAACACTTAACACCACTTTTAATGTCAACAAAAGACTGTTATTTGAATCAACACATGGCAGTTCCCTTCGTCTTTTTTACCATCATGCAAGTGATTGATTCTAGCAAAACGGTTATTTGAATCAAATTACATTTTTGATGCATTGACATATGCTCTACACATTTAGCATTTAAATGAAGAAACATTGTACCACCAATGTCATAAGGACTATAAAGAAACGCTTGGATTTGATTCAGAAATAACATATTCCAGTGTCCATATTCTAATATGCCTATCTGATAAAAGCTCTCGTCAAAATCAACAATAGCATATAAGCATATCAAACCTCCTGATGTGCACCATCAAAAGCATCGTCTGCCTATTCTTTAGTGGATTCAACAGGGGTATCCGCTTTTGCTCCCCATTCTGTCCAAGAACCATCATATACTAGAACATCTGTCTTCCCTAGTCGGTGGAGGCCCTGAAAGATGAATTAGGGTGTTTTTCTAATTTCTGTTTCGTTTAAGAATTGCACCTTTGTAAAAAAAAAAATTGTGCGACTGTATGCATGCTACGGTGAGCATCAGTGCGTGTATTTGGTTGGGTAGTGGGGTAGAGAGGAGGGAATACCAATGCCAGAATACATGCAATTACACCAGTGCCGCATGAAGTTATCACAGGTTTGTCCAATGTAATTCCTACAAAACTACGTGCTAATAAATTTTTCTGTTAAGAAACTGCAACTCTTCACAACAATTAACCTATTAATCCGGCCTAGATTGCTATAAACGAGTAATGACGTAGACAAATTGTATAAAATTAAGAGAATACTCGGGAAACCAGTAGCTACATCAATAGTAAAAAGTTCCTACTGCATAGGAATGCAGACCAGATGTGGCAAAAACACGATTCCACTACTTACCTTCTTGCTCAAATTTTTTCTTGAGCTCAACTGCAGGTGAGAGTGTCTGTGAACCATCTAACCATAGGCGGATCCAGGGACGGGCTGGGCCGTGCTACAGCCAGTCCCTTCAGCCCAAATGCCCATTAAAAAAAAAAAATTTAATTTTTTCTTGGATCCGCCACTGCATCTAACATTTGCAAGGAACCGTTAAATGTCATAAACTAGAAAATTCTTCATTCTTCTATATGAAGAGAGAAGCTTTTTTCATCATAAACATTCATATAGTTCCTTTAACTTCAAAAATAAACATCACAAAGGAATGAACTTCATGTATGCTGGGTACAGCAATGCATCTTACATTCTACTTTTTCATGTAAAGCAACAGACGAGAAAATTTAAATGCATAAATATCTGTACGTCATAGAGACAACTAGTTACAAATTCTAATTTTGAGGGCACAAATTTGTGATTTATATAGACAAAGAGGACGGTAAGACTGTCCAATGTTGTGCTACTGCTGGTAAAGAGCTTCCATAAAACGGTCCGATAAATCGAAAACAATTGAATGGAAACTCAGGCCCCACTTCAAGTCTTTTTTTAGAGCAGGATTGAGCCTGTATTCACCAATTTTCTGCATTAAGTCTGAACTGGAGGGAACAATCTCCTAATAGGGATGGATGCAATTAATTTTAAGAAATGTTACTTCATTTTTTAATAAAACAACACATACACATTCACATCTATTTATAACATGTCGTGAGATACTTAAACGGATATTGACGAGCTATAAAATATCCTTCTCCTGATGCACAATCAGTATCACTGTAGTATAAAATGACATTCATACAGAAAATAGCATCATCAAATAAAACTTAAAGGGCAACAGACCTTTTCAAGTGTCCAAACCAAATGCGGCTAAAATCTGGTTTCGAAGGTAACTGGCCCAACCTGCAAATGTTACCATCAAAAGTTCAAAAACAGACCACACATTAAGCCCAGATTGAGCCTGCAAAAAAAAATATATTTTTAAACAATAATTTGACATCATTTCAGTCACACATTCTTCAATAAAATAATATTTCACAAAAATTTAAAATTTTTTCTTATTTTTTAACCACACATTCCTCATCAATCTAATATTCCAAAATACATTTTTTAAAAATAATGTGACTCAAACACATACTAACATTGAATACCAACTGCAAAAAGTCATCTTAGAGGCTCATAAAATGAGTGAAAGTAAGTGACTATTCGCTTGGAACTAATCGATGAAAGGAAATATTAAAAAAAATGAAGAAGAAGATGGAAGAGAGGCTGCAAATCGATGCTTAAAGCAACTATTGGAATTATTGTACAAGTGAAATGATTTGACAGAGACATGAAGATACCATCATCTTAACTTGAGGTGCTAACTATAATTAGTCTAATTCATCCAGGATTCATCTAAACAGCAAATAAGTAATCCAGAACAGGAGGCCCAAATTCAATGATAAATCTCAATTAAGAATAATGTCCAAATTGACAACACTGAATGTGCTGCCGCTTTTTGCATTCTCTTCCAGCTTTGCAAACCTTCTTGCAATTGACACTTTAACATGCATCTAGACTCGTTATGATAAAAAAAAATATTTGTTTGCGATCTTCTTGCTTGTAAGTGTCCCAGTCATTTCCCATCTCCTTTTATAAATAACTAAAAACAGTTTCTCATTTTTTGGTTCTTTTATCCTTTCATCTTCTGGTCGAACTTTGATTCTAGTAACCATTTAAGAAAGTGGCAATAGCAGATGGAAGGCACTTACTCTCTGCATTCAGTAAAATGATCAGTGACTTAATGTTATATATTCATTTTAACAAAGATGAAATGAAACATGCACAGTCCTGGTAAGCTTGCATCATAAGGAATGGTCGAATTATAAATAATTTTGCAAGTAAAACCTTGATTCTGTGAACTATTGAACTCATTATGTAATGTGATAAGTTTGTGACCTTCAAACACACAGATGGCTCCAGGAAACAGATTAGATAGTGGTTGGCCAACAGTCAGATGTCTTTGGCAACTTTGACTTTATTTTAACTCATAAAACATGTATCCATGAAAATAAAAGGATAGAAAGGGAGATGTACAAACTAAAAGCATGATGACTGAGAAATACGTGTAATATTGATGATTTCTATCAATCATCCAAACAACAAACGCACTATGAACCGAAGACAGTTAATACAATTTTACATAGATAACAAATGACTTACATGCTGTCCTTGGTATACTTTCTCCATTGCCTCACTAGCAGCACTAGCTTTGAAGATAGCATCACTTGGCGCACTTGATTCAACATCAAATCCTGAAGCACGTCATCTTGGCAGGCCTCCATCTAAAACCCAAATTCTGTCATGACCAAAAACTCGGAACATCCTATTATATAAAAGAAGTTGACGAGTTTCTCACTCATAATCAAAGAATTCGCAAGTTTAATGCTTCTATTTTGTTTCTTTGGTTTGAATTTAAAACTCACCACCAAACACGAGCTGCGCTGAAAATTCCTTTTCCATCATACACAACAAGCACATCCTTATTCTCAATGCCAAGGGCAGAAACAGCAGCAGCAAATGCTTCCTCTGATGGCAACAGATGAGGCAATTGGTAAACGCCATTCAAGAGGAAAAGCATTATAAATTATTTACATGCATATGCATATGCATTTACAAATGATTGTTTTATGGGCGTATTGAGTAGTATAGGTGCACATTCACACAGGTATACACAGGATATGCGTACACACTATCAATCTAGATAAAACTTTGCAAAACCATAAAAATAAAGATGTTTGATCCTAGAAAGAATTATTATTGCCTTGTTGCAACTAAACTTCCAAAAGATCTCTAACTTTATAGACTTAGTCATCTGATTTGTGCAAAGAGTTTTTTCCTGAAAGGATGCTAACTTCTAATTCATTAGTCGTTTTCACACATACAGCGTTAGACTTATCGACAAAGGATGTAGAGATAAAGGTTACATAAGTAGGTACATCAAATAATAACAGAATACATGTTTTCATAATTATCATGTTAAACTTAGCTACAAATGTTGCAAGAATCTAAAAACAAATATTTGTTTGTTTCAAATAAAATTTTCTTATAGGACTCAAATATAATTTGGGTTATATTATTATGTCGCTACGACACTTCCTAATAGTCCAAATTAAATTTTAGTCACGAAAGTAAAATTTCGCGTACTTGATTTTCTTAAATTTTACAAGGTGCTAAAATCTCTTTAGACGACAAATTTTATTTGTTACTTTGTTTTGATGACACACATTTTATTGTATATCTATTAAATCTTTAAAAGTTAGATTAGAAAAACCTATTGTATAGTACAGTAACCATCCCAACTTACCTTAATATTTAAACCCCCTTTTTTTTATTAATAAAAAAAATACAAATAAATAAATAAGAAATAAACTGCCATTTTGTTTTTAAACTACCATTTGGTTAGTGGGATGATAACCTACACGTCCCTATCCATATCCATTTGGAAGTTAATATTTTAAAATTTCAACCACCCTCATTTCCTCAAGTGTAACCTCCAATTTTAAATACAACTCCCACCATCATTGTAATTGAAAATTTGTAACTCCCATTTTGTAATTCTACACGGCCACTCTCTCTCTCCCTATTATACTTATGCATCAAATTATTTTGCCCCTACTTCCATAGACAAAAAGAACTTTGAATCTGAAAATTTCTAAAGAAAAGGGCAAGACGTATGCTGCATTTTATTCTTTGGACACGAAAGGATATTTCAAATTCCAAACATTAAGGTAGGGGTGTTTCGGCACTTATGTAAGTAATGTAAGATTTATTTATTTTCATTTGTATTAAATGTGTTATTGTGTTGCTCATGATGGAATCACCGTTTGGTGGTTTAAACAAGAGATGATTATGACAAATGAAACGGGGTTATCAAAACCTAAGAGTAAGCAGACTAACTGATCACCAATTCGCTTGAAATTGACGGTGACACAATTGACCAAAGTTTGCATTTCTAAAAATATATATTTTTACCCTTTACTTAAGTGTTCCTACTGAGTATTATTTATAGTACTCACCCCTTCTAAAAATTTTTAGGTTAAGATCGAGGCATGGTAGCGGTTGGCGTGGTGGCAAGTGTTTGAAGATCTGAAATGCTTTCACTTCATAGTAAAGATTTCCATTTTGTAAATATTTTATGGATCTTAGATGAACTTTTAGAAATGCTTTTAATGTTTATTTTGTTCCATTTTTAGACAGTGCATGTTAACAAGAATTTAAAAGTGTTGGATTGATTTGTATGAAGTTTTATTTTATGCTAGGTGGAAATTTCAGTTTTTGTCCATCTAGTTGAAAATAGCATAACTTTGGCTACAGTGCATGTTTTAAAGTGAAATTAGATGATTTTTAAAGATCCATGAATCTTCTAATCGTAGCCTTTGGAATTTCCTTAAAATATTATCTAGGGAAAAAGTTGTACTCATTTTAGTAAACTGCGTCGTTGTAAATCCGAGTTTTCTGTCCAGCATTTTAGAGCAACATTTTCTTGCTTCAAACGTTATCTTCGAGACCCCAAATTTTTATATGTGGTACATATATGAATGACTTTGTCCCTGTAAAAATTTCATAAATTTTAATAGACATTTGCTAGGCCAAAGATATTTTTCTTCCGCTGTCGTTAAATCCATAACTTTCGATTTGTCTTCAAATCTTTTACAAAATCAAATTTTGCTAGATTTGCCTAAGTTATATAGATAACTACCTTCCATTATATTTTTATATATTTAAAAAGAAATTGGATTTATAAAATACTTTGGCTAGCGTCAAAGGGGTCTAACCAAAGAAAGAAACAAATATTATTTTAACGCTTCGATTTTTCCAAAAATTCAGGGCGTTACATGTATACACAGCATATGCATACACACTATCAATCTAGATAAAACTTTGCAAAACCATAAAAATAAAGATGTTTGATCCTAAAAAGAATTATTATTGCCTTGTTGCAACTAAACTTCCAAAAGATCTCTAATTTTATAGACTTAGTCATTTGATTTGTGCAAGGAGTTTTTTCCTGAAAGGATGCTAACCTCTAATTCATTAGTCGTTTTCATACATACGGCATTAGACTTATCGACAAAGGATGTAGAGATAAAGGAATGTGTAGCCCAGAGTCAAAAAGTACATAAGTAGGTACATCAAATAATAACAGAATACATGTTTTCATAATTATCATGTTAAACTTAGCTACAAATGATGCAAGAATCTAAAACATAAATAGGTACTTTAAATAATAATTGAATACCTGCTATCACATTCGGATCCCGCTCCTTCTCATGCTAGTTCAGTGCGAAAACTTGAGACTTCCCTTTTTTGTTCTTATCCTAGTCGTCATCTTTCTTCTTAAGAGGCTCTGTACAATTAAAAGCTATATGTCTAGGTTTACCACATCGAAAACACATGTTCTTCCCAAATAGGCATTCACCCCTATGGAGTTTATTACACTTAGGACAAGGTGTAATACTCCCATTCGTCCCACCAATACGAACTCCGATGCTGGGTCTTTTATTAGGCCAATTACGTCTGTCCTTGCTCTGATCATTCCACTTTTTTTTCCCAAACGACTACTTGCTCTGCTGGGCATACTGTCCAAATGTTGTCCTCCGATAGAAAATGGCATGAGCTCTCTCCAACATTTCATGATATGAAGTGAAACGATGGGACATAATGATCATACCGATCTTTGGGCGTAGTCCATTTTCGAATCTTCTAATCTTCTTAATTTCGTTATCCACCAAGTACGGGGCATATCTTGAGAGCTGCACAAATTGCCTCTCGTAATCAGTAAGTGACATTTTTCCATATCTGAGTTGCAAAAACTCTGATTCTTTGAAATCTCTTAAAGTCTGTGGAAAATATTTTTTCATCATTTCATCCTTAAACTGCTCCCAAGTCAGGTTACGTTGCTGTTCTTCCATCCTAGTACATGAGACAGATTCCCACCAGTGACCGGTCGTTCCAATCAACATGAATTCTGCGCACAATACCTTCTATGGGTCCGTACAAGAATTTGGTCGAAAAATGCGCTCCAGACCTCTAATCCACTACTCAATGGCTAGTGGGTCGGAATCACCGTTAAATGTAGGAGACTTGTACCTACAAAATTGTTCAACCACTGAAACTGCTCCAGGAATGAATGGAGATATATCCTATTGTGGCAGCGCATTTTGTGGTAGAGGTATTTGATTCTGTCTGGTCGACTCTTGCACCGCTTGCACCAAGTCACGCATCAAATTTGTGTGGGTAGGTAGGGTCATTTCCTAAAAATCCAAGTTATTCGTCACACACCAATACTAAATCTAACATTTATACCTGTCTATCATAAATTTAGCGAGTCAACAAACAGCATGCCTCGAAATTTAAAAGTCGGCAATTTAAAATATTTAAGTTATGCAAAAGTTTAAATAAATGCATTTTTCTTACCCTTTTACATACCTTAGATTCGTCAGAGGGTGGTCGATTGGTGGTCGTTGAATGCCGAAATCTCTTAAATTCTTACTTCTTAATAACTTAAATATATACATTACAAATTATTTATTTATTTTTACAGTCACTATCACATTTACACCATTTATTCATTAAAGGTCGCTAACATATAATCGCGCATGTACAGTTAATGATTGGTCACATGAGAAATTACAATTTATCCACATCTCTAAGTCCAACAAGAAAGCCCAATGTGTTTATCATAACTTTATATTTAGACAAATAGGCGGGAAGTTCATAAATATACAATCTTCAATAATCAAGGATGTAAATTAGCAATTTATCTCGTACCAATATGACAAGAGATTTAATTATACAATTATATAAATAAAATATTAGATTAATATATTTTGGTTTTAAATACTGATTGGCCATTTCAAATTCAATATGATCTAATGGTTTCAATGGAAAGAAAATGAAAAGAAAATAGGGAAGCCACACTTGCATACAAAATTCTTACTCTAAATACATACGTTAATTATATAAGCCATTAAATATTACGTGAAAGGCATAAACTCATTTGTAAACCTTGTAAAATGTAAGACTATTAAACATATATTTTTCTAAAAAAATCAATATTTAATTGGCTCTATCAAGGATTGTCTAAACTTTGAAAAAGAAAAAAAAAGGTTATCGGGACATAAAATATTCAATCCTAAATAAGTAAAATAATACGATCTTATATATATATATATATATATGACTCTTGCGAGACAAAGAATCCAAAAGTTGGAACTCCAATTTAGGAAAATGGACCATAATTCTCAGAATTATTCAAGTCAAAAAGTATTACAATGAATATATTGAGACAATTCCTCCTCATTTAAAAATTTAGTTATTAACTACCATATAAGGTAATTGGGGCTATGGAATACTTAGATCTTGTCCATAAACATGTATGCATAAATTAACTTTCAGTGATTAAAATGATTACTTAAGAATATTTTAGAAATTGTTTAAGTTATTTATCATTCATATTACATAGAGAATTATAAACACACAAACCCTTAATCAACTATCATTAGTTATCTCTTAACACATAAATTATAACAAGAACACCAATAATATATTTTGCATGCAGTACATGCAATAACTACTTATAATTTGGGCACCTAACATAGTTGAAAAGTCCCCCTTTATTTTATTTTTTTGTGAACAGTAACATGGGTACTGTTTCACGTGTGAACAGTACCTGTGTGTACTGTTCACGCATGAACAGTAACGGAAGTGACTTTTTTAGAACACTTAGCTCTGATACCAAACTGTGACAACCCCAAAAATAACATTTAATTCAAAACTTTATTTAAAATACAAACTACAAATTATCATTTGCAAAAAAACATGTACGCAAATTTTTTCATAAAAAAAATGTCTATTGCAATAAACTTAAAATAAAAAAAAATTACATGCCAACTTAGATTTTTATCCAGCGAAAACAAGGCACAAACACACTGTCGAACCACCACACTCCAAAACAACCCGATCTAACCTATGAGGTGTAGGGAAAAATGATGAGTACATGGGAATATTCAGTATGATATAAAAATTTTAATGGTGCGATCCCAATTAATAATTTTAAAGACATATGTTAGAATATCATACTGTTTCATATTTTTAAAAATCCGGTAAGAGCTCATAACATATCATATCATATCATTTCGCCGAAATGGC
Organism: Olea europaea var. sylvestris; assembly: GCF_002742605.1. Classification (NCBI taxonomy): domain Eukaryota; kingdom Viridiplantae; phylum Streptophyta; class Magnoliopsida; order Lamiales; family Oleaceae; genus Olea; species Olea europaea. Next base: position 6,232,622 of record NC_036245.1, on the reverse strand, counting down.
CATATCATTTATATCATAACATTTCATAACATAACTTTAACTTTCATGAGTACAAAATTCATCAACGTATAAAAAAAAATTAAACAGGACATAAAACACAACACCTTAATATCCGACATTGATTGGTGATAAGGATCGTTGGAAGACAAGCAAAAAATCCACGTTCACAAAAATTCTCTAATGCAATGCGTATTTATCCAAGCAGTGTATTATAATTTTATTCTATTTCTTATTCCATTTATGGCATAATACAATTCACTTCCAAAATATTTGCATCGTCATAAAATCACATGTTGCCTCTTTCTCATGTAATTGGATCAATTTATTGGTTGTCCTTCAATTTTACACGTGTTTGCCAAATTTTTCAGAACTTTGCTACATGTACGTTGGCGTGTACATAAAGGTGTCCATAATGGACACACTTATGTACACACCAATGTATAACAAGAATAATCCAATTTTTTATATTCAGACATGGCAGCTTACCTAATTCTACAATACAATTCACTCTTTTGGTGGTCCAAAGCATGATATGTCATGTACTATGTCAAAAGTACGAAATATACTATATCCCTTTTTCTTTTTCTTTTTAATTAAAAACAACATTTTACCTAACCCCTACTCAATCTACGCTAGAATTGCACCATTTATAAATTCAAGATAAGTATAAATAATTACCAATATTTGATAAGGACTATAAACTTTATTATCTTGAGTCTAACTTATTCGAATCAACTTTTTATCGAGCCTAACATACGTAATTAATTACGAGCTATCCAACGAGCTCAATATTGATATATTTTTCATTACTCTATCACTAATTAAATATTTGACCCAAATAAAATTTAATATATATATATATATATATGTCTATGTGTGTGTGTTATTTTAGTCCCCCAACTTTCCAAGTTTAAAACATAGTATATGAAATAATTATTTCCAGTAAGTAAAAATTTTCGGGACTTTATAAGATATTGATAAGACTGCATCAAATTATTTATGTTGACAACCATGTAATCAACATGACATATTCATCTTTTTCTTTTTTCTTTTTTGAAAGTAAGACATAATTTTTTTTTTTCTATCTTCACTTAGTTAACAAATTTTATAATGGTATGTTCCATTACCCCCCAAAATGATTCAAACCATTATAAAATAAAAAATCCCATTTACGTAGCTTACTAAAATAAACCCTATAGGTTGTTTACAACTAAAGTATATCTACTCTATCAAGAAAGATTTACTCATATATTTTAATGATGATTATCTCATAGTTAAAAAGAATAAAATCTTTAACGTTCATTTCTCCTCTTTTGGTCTACACACCCCCTCCCCCACCCTTTTTTGGGGGTGGGGGGTTTCACAAGTTCACCGACCTTCTTATTGCCCATTATTATTATAAGATAACTCGACCATATGATAGAGTGAGTACCAGTAAAATGTATAGCATTTATTACATGTTATGTGCCGACCTAACATCGTCGGAGAGTCTTCTTCTAAAAATGTCAATTGAAAACCAAATTTTGCGAATAAGATTCATATAGTCAATCAGACTAAATCATTTGTTTTATCATTGAAGTCACTTTAGTGGTGAGACTATGGAAACAATGCATTTTCATATTCAAATCCTATTAAGTACTTCAAGGTATCTTGACAGAACCGCAATATTAGTATTTTTTAAGTTTTTGGTGGACATATATCGATAGTAACTCTTAAAACTCTTCCAAAGTGTGATATCAGGGAATGAAGATTTTAGAACGTGTGCCTCATATCACCCACTCACATGTACGGCTGGCATTCTTTCTTGGATCTAGGTTTAGTTTTTATCAAAACAAAATCATAACAGCAAAGCAAAAAGAGCTTATTTTCTACAAAACATTATACATTTTAAGAATATTTTTCTATTAGGATTGCATGTGCCTTGTGCGTCAATTAAGGGAAATGGATTTTCACGCTGAAAATGACTCTCGAACCGTGTCAACTAATCAATAATAACCCCCACCAGTTTTGTCAATTATTATTGTTAAGAATTGAGTGGTTAATTTAAGCTTAGCATATGATTATAAGCTGTAAACAACTTATTTTAATAAGAGTCAAAGTACTTATTATTATATGATGTCCTTGATTAGGGGCAAACGAAAATAATGTAAGGAAATTGAGAGAAATTTACGCAGAATTGTGAAAAATCAACAAATATAGTGAATAAAATTTTAGTCATTGCACACAAGCTTGAAATTTTAGTCATTGTACCATGCGTGCTATGTGGGCGACCTCATAAGCTAGAAATGACACCACTTAAATTTTTTCGTACTGAGTCGAACGAGATAAGGGTTTGATAGTCTTTTTTCATAACTCAGTATAAATCTTTTGAATTCAACCTCAGGTCAATTCAAGGCGGTCGGTCAACTTTCGAGTTTGAATTTATCTAACTGGAAAACCTCAATTTTAATGGCAAAATACCCTTGAAACTGACCATCCAGACAACTCGACTTAGTTTTTTGAACCATTGAATTCGATTTTTAAGTTGGGATTTCATCCTATTCGAATTGGGCCAAACCTGACCTCTCAGATCCCTACCCACTTCTACTCTTTTTATGTCGGACCATGCTAGTTGTACACCGGGGTGTCTCAGATCCCTACCAACTCCTACTCTTTTTACGTCGGACCATGCTAGCTGTACATCGAGGTTGACCGACCCCCTCACAATAGGGGGGCCCACAATTTTTTTATTGGTTGTGAGCCCCCTTGTTGTGAGGCGTCGGTACACCGGGTGTACAACTATCAAAATCCTTTTACGCCTCTAACTAAGGTAATATTTTTGGCAAAAAGTTAGCTTAGCCAACGGTCACGACCAATGCAACCTCCTCATATGGCCAAACAAGCTGTACTTTACACATGCCTAACCTAAACATCTATTTAGGGATCCACTTAATTTGTATTAGATAAATTAAGATCCTAACTTAAATTTATAAATTTACAATAGGATAATAAATCAGTTTAATTAAAAGAAAATCTATTATGGGGGTTATGCATCGAGGTTTAAAATCTGTTTCTTTTTCATTAATTATGGGTTATCCTGTAAAATAAATTATCGTTGAGGAGAAGAAATGAACAAAAATCCATTGAAGTCGTGCGAAATACTATTGATTAAAATTTTGTCAAAACTAATTTCTCGTTCAATCTACTTCGTGCCAGACATTCATATCTTATGTCATTGTATATTGGAATCTCTTGTTCAATCTAATCAGTGCCCAACATGCCATTCGTCATCACACTTGTAGATTATTCTGCGCATTTAATTATCGTTCGTCACTCAAAATATAGAGAAATCATCCGACTCGGTGGGAGATATTAGTTTATACAAGAAATTACTAAATGTTCGGATTTTAAAAGTAAATTTTGTTAGCGAATTAAACGAAATTTTCTGAAACTTCTTTACGTGTTCAGCTAGACAAACAAGAAGAAGAAGAAGGAAAAAAAGGAATTAAATGGCTTGTATTAGTATTATTAGGGTGAAACAAACGAATTAATTTGCAATTTCTCCTCTCCTTTTACGATGTCTTCAAATTTTACAGCATGAAGGGGGGGAAAAACCCTAATTTTCTTTTGCTACAGAATTTCAACACAATGTATTTACAGAGGGGAAACAATGATCTGAAAACTATACGATCATCGTCAGGTCAGCACAGGCAAATCAACACTGTAGAATATTCTCCAATTAGTTACTTTACTCAGCTAATCTTACCGACTGGTACAAGTCATCGGAGAGTGACCCTAGGAGATCACGTGATTGGCCGCCGGCTCGCAGAGCCTCAAGCACCTGCTCAAACAGGAACACGTGACAGGGTATCCGCAGCACGCCTTCCTGCTCATACCCGTATTCCTGCGCCGATCTATTGAGCAATTTTACAAAAATCGGATGATTCAAAAATTCGGCGCTCACTACGAATCGCTCCATCTCCTCCCCAACGTACACCGGAAAGTGCCCCTTCGGTACGCCGCCGGAACCTTTTCGGAACGACTCCGACCGACGAGGCCGCTCCTTCCTTGACTCCGACCGCAACATACAGTACTGCGAAGAATCCGCCACTCTTGATAACCTTCTTATCAGTTTCTCCATATTCTTCAGAGATTTCTGTGTTAATTTAGAGATAGTGAAGATAGGCCGAGAGAATGGGGTATAAATACAGGTAAGATTCGCGTAAAGAATTAATGTTACAGGAAGGTACGGATAGGAGTACTTGGTAGGTACCACATAAATTCGAATTCTTTTGAAAAATAATTAATTAAAATTAAAAAAATATTGAACTGATAAAGATTTTGAAAAATAAACTGTCCTCGTCTGTCAAACTTCAAATTTATTTAAGATGTGGAATTGAAAATTAATTATTGACTTTAATTTTAGTTAAAGTTCGAATTTTAATCACTACAACACAGGGTCAAGGCTTGTTAGAGAATTATTTATTTTATAAATATAGCTGAATAAATCACTTTTTATTTGCACATTTGTGAGATCTACAAATACTGTCAATTTTTACACTACTCGTTTCTGTAATCACTTCCTAAACATGCACTAAATGATTTTATTAAATTTCTCTATAGTTATACTTTGTGTGGCGAATATGACCCAATTTTTTTTCAACATAGTTAATTGAATTCTTTTTTATCGTTGATATTAAGTCGGCATGACTCTGTTTTAAATTCATTTTTAATCACACATTTTATTAGACTCGCAAAAATTATCAATTTTTCAATTACATATTTGATTAGTTTTTATTAAAATTTACTAAAAATTTAAATTTTAATTAAATCAAATGAGAACTAAGTCATGTCTCCATTTCTCGTCACCTCCCTCAATCCTACACATGCTCGACGACGATATTTACATGTAGAATTAGTTCAACATATTAGTCAATTAAAGTAAATTTAATATAACTAGAAAAAGAGAGAAAAGAAAGGGACAAGTGCAACAAACGTTGAGGGCGTGATTCCAGGCCGCGCCTGTCACGTCTGTCTTTCTTTGGTTTTTCCCCCTTTTTTATTTTTATTTATTTTTTCCCGTAATCTATTTTCGTACACCATCCGTGATCCGTAATGGATGTTACTTTAACGTCTTTATTTACCGTTCACTTTCCCCCTATCATCCAGCCCTTATTTTGACTCCATTTTTATTCCTGAATCGTTATTTATATTCACGATTGTCATATGTTCATTTCACTCTATAATTATTTTTTATTAAAATTTTAAAAAAATGTTATTTTAATCCATATCACATTCCAATTTTATCCTTATTAAATTCATTCATTTAAATATTATAAATCCACACGAATGTAACGCATTCATTCCAATTTTAATACAATTTCAAATCTTTGTTTGATGACCATTATTTCATAAAAATGAATTTTGTAATAGTAAAAGTTTGAAACATGTGTGTTTAAATTTTTTTTTTTTTAAAAAAACGTTTAAATGCAAATTATTATATTGTAAGAATATATGGTTAAAAATGAATTTTAAAATAATGAAAATCAAATAGAGGCTATATAGAATGACTTTAAATTTACTCGATATATTTAGTCTATGTTTGATTTAGCTAATTAAATGTTTTTATAAATTTTGATAATAATAATAAAATGAATGTTGAAAAATTAATAAAAATTACGGATTTTATGAAATGTGATTACAAATGATTTTGAGAAAAAAAGAGTTTTAGAAAATGGAGGTCAAACGAGAACTTGTATTTGACAAAATAATATCGAATACGATAGTTTAATTATTTGGTATTGCTTTTTTCCATTAATCTCGTCTAATCTTATCTAATGTTATAGTTCAAATGTTTCAAATACCTAAAAAAAAATTAGTCTCTTTAAAATTTGAAGGTCAAAAAAAATTTAATTCATACATTTTACAATATGTAACTATTACTCATTTATATATCATAATTTCTGTCACAATATAATTTTATCAACTTATAATTTTATCCAAACAAGTACTTATCCACCCTTGGGGCCCCTAGTAGTTGAATTGTTTTTCACCTTTTTTAGCGAAAGTTGAAATTCATTGATACGGTTGTTCCTCCTTTTATGTACTTAGGATTCTTGACATGCCTCGAATCCAATAAATTTGCCACCCACTCCCAACAATTTTTGACACTTCATAATTCTTTTGCACCAAATCTATTCAATTTTTTCGAAAAATTGATACTTGTCTATTTGCCAAATTTGCATAAAACACAAGAAAAATTCGTACACTTTTTATTTGAAAATCGGCTTAGCATTTCGAGTAGAGAGAAGAAGAAGAAGAAGAAGAAGAAGCAAAGCTATATTTATGTTATTCGTTAAAACAATTTTTTTCTAAAAATTATGCCTCTGTTTGGTGAGGATTAAAATCGGATTTTTTAGTAGATTTTAGTTGAAGTTGATGAAATATGTGGTTGAAAAGTTATGAAACCCATAAAATATGTAATGGAAATGAATTGTTGACTTTGACCAAAATCAAACTAAATGTATTGTCTAAACATTGAAAATTTATGTCAATTAATGATTTTTAGAAGGGCATTGACATGACCACTCTTTAGTGTAAGACCATCAATTACATTCGTTTGTTTTGTTCTACTCCAATAATCTAATTTTTCGATAGTGGAACACATTTCCTTTAATAGAAAATGCCTTGACACGTTAGTGTTGTTGGATTAAGTTTTGTTATGGATGTATTGTTCTTCTATATATTGAAATGTCGAATTTATTTAAGGTATCTTCATCGTGAATGTGATAAAACCGACAATTTATTTAAGGTATCTTTATCATGTTAGGGAAGTCATGTCTCCATTTCTCGTCACCTCCCTGAATCCTACACATGCTCGACGACGATATTTACATGTAGAATTAGTTCAACATATTAGTCAATTAAAGTAAATTTAATATAACTAGAAAAAGAGAGAAAAGAAAGGGACAAGTGCAACAAACGTTGAGGGCGTGATTCCAGGCCGCGCCTGTCACGTCTGTCTTTCTTTGATTTTTTCCCCCCTTTTTTTATTTTTATTTAATTTTTTCCGTAATCTATTTTCGTACACCATCCGTGATCCGTAATGGATGTTACTTTAACGTCTTTATTTACCGTTCACTTTCCCCCTATCATCCAGCCCTTATTTTGACTCCATTTTTATTCCTGAATCGTTATTTATATTCACGATTGTCATATGTTCATTTCACTCTATAATTATTTTTTATTAAAATTTAAAAAATATATTATTTTCATCCATATCACATTCCAATTTTATCCTTATTAAATTCATTCATTTAAATATTATAAATCCACACGAATGTAACGCATTCATTCCAATTTTAATACAATTTCAAATCTTTGTTTGATGACCATTATTTCATAAAAATGAATTTTGTAATAGTAAAAGTTTGAAACATGTGTGTTTAAATTTTTTTTTTTTTAAAAAAACGTTTAAATGCAAATTATTATATTGTAAGAATATATGGTTAAAAATGAATTTTAAAATAATGAAAATCAAATAGAGGCTATATAGAATGACTTTAAATTTACTCGATATATTTAGTCTATGTTTGATTTAGCTAATTAAATGTTTTTATAAATTTTGATAATAATAATAAAATGAATGTTGAAAAATTAATAAAAATTACGGATTTTATGAAATGTGATTACAAATGATTTTGAGAAAAAAAGAGTTTTAGAAAATGGAGGTCAAACGAGAACTTGTATTTGACAAAATAATATCGAATACGATAGTTTAATTATTTGGTATTGCTTTTTTTCCATTAATCTCGTCTAATCTTATCTAATGTTATAGTTCAAATGTTTCAAATACCTAAAAAAAAATTAGTCTCTTTAAAATTTGAAGGTCAAAATAAATTTAATTCATACATTTTACAATATGTAACTATTACTCATTTATTTATCATAATTTCTGTCACAATATAATTTTATCAACTTATAATTTTATCCAAACAAGTACTTATCCACCTTTGGGGCCCCTAGTAGTTGAATTGCTTTCACCTTTTTTAGCGAAAGTTGAAAATCATTGATACGGTTGTTCCTCCTTTTATGTACTTAGGATTCTTGATATGATATGTGCCCCCAAGGCACATCTTCAATTGATAAAAGGGGAGGGTGGAGAAATTCAGCTTTACTTGAGACTGCTGCGTCAACGGTTCGAATCCTGAAATATGAATTTGGCTCTTGAGTAAGTGCAAGTGTACAAGCAGCCTTCCACCCTGTACCCTTGGAGGCATAACCTGCGATTTACCTCCTTCATGATGCTTCAGGGCAGGGGCGGTGGGGGACCCTTAAGGTTGGGGTTCAACCTTTTTTTAGGATTCTTGATATGCCTCAAATCCAATAAATTTGCCACCCACTCCCAACAATTTTTGACACTTCATAATTCTTTTGCACCAAATCTATTCAATTTTTTCGAAAAATTGATACTTGTCTATTTGCCAATTTTGCATAAAACACAAGAAAAATTCGTACTCTTTTTATTTGAAAATCGGCTTAGCATTTCGAGTAGAGAGAGAAGAAGAAGAAGAAGCAAAGCTATATTATGTTATTCATTAAAACAAAATTTTTTCTAAAAATTACGCCTCTTTTTGGTGAGGATTAAAATCGGGGTTTTAAATAGATTTTAGTAGAAATTGATGGAATGTATGGTTGAAAAGTTATGAAACCCATAAAATATATAATTGAAATGAATTGTTGACTTTGACCAAAATCAAAATAAGTGTATTGTCTGAACATCGAAAATTTATGTCAATTAATGACTTTTAGAAGGGCATTAACATGACCGCTCTCTAGTACAAGACCATCAATTACATTCGTTTGTTTTGTTATACTCCAATAATCTAATTTTTCGATAGTAGAACACATTTCCTTTAATAGGAAATGCCTTGACATGTTAGTGTTGTTGGATCAAGTTTTGTTATGGATGTATTGTTCTTCTATATATTGAAATGTCGAATTTATTCAAGGTATCTTCATCATGAATGTGAAACCGACAATTTATTTAAGGTATCTTTATCATGTTAGGATTATATTAGAGTTTTTGAAGAATGTGGACAACAAGTAAAAGCCACTATTTAGAGGGATTCAATTATTTTATTTGGTGGAATTCAGTTTTCTACAATTTAATTGGTGGAATTCCATTTAGGATTGTCCCAAATTCAGCCTTCTAGCTCACGGCTTTTTTGACTTGTACACCAATTAGGGTTATATTAATTAATAATTAACCAATTAAATCATTTAATGTAAATCTTGCATGATTTGTTACGATATTTAATGTTCTTTGTTTAAGATTTAGTCCTTGTTCTGTCCTTTAAAAATTTAAAAAAAAATCATTTTTTAATTACAAATTTTACGAGGTTCCCAATTTTTCAAACACACAATCTTGCATGATTTGTTACGATATTTAATGTTCTTTGTTTAAGATTTAGTCCTTGTTCTGTCCTTTAAAAATTTAAAAAAAAAAAATCATTTTTTAATTACAAATTTTACGAGGTTCACAATTTTTCAAACACACATTTTATATTTTTTTGTCATATCTGATAAAAATCTAATTTTTAACTAAATCAAAGGCCGATTTAATCATTTAATAATTCATTTATTTGTTAAATTTGTTTAACAACACAAAATTCGATGGGTTATTGTAGACCAAAGACATTATCAATCACCGAACTTTCATTACTGAATTTGATTTTGTTCAACGTTACACATCAAACTTTTATATTGTTTCAATTTAGACAATCAGTCTAACTCTATCTTTTAAAAGCAACAAAATTTCTCAATTATGCTATAAACTAGTGTTACTAATTAAAAAGTCTGTTAATGCATTGATTTTGTCTTTAAATTGACAAAAAGGTAGGTTTATCTAGAAACTTCGTGCTTTATAAAGTACTAATTTTCCCGAAGAGCAAGTATTTTTGTCGATTTAAATGATTGAATTAATTATTAACTAAATTTATAAATCGCACTACGATTTGAAAACGTAAATCCATCTTAGATTACTAAATTAATTCCCACAAATAGAGAAATACCTCATGTTATGTTCTTTCTTTCGGAATAAGTTTGAATTTAATCCTTTGATTGCAAGAAAAATCTAACTGCCCAACAAATAAGATAGGTAGATGAGAGAAATTAGTTACATGTTATTTAGTTGTTTGTGTGTTAACAAAATTTGTAAAAAGCGTACACACAAGCTTGCCATGGAGGGAAAGGTAGTCCGGTTCCACACTTTTTAATTGAAAATGACTTAAAAATAAGTCTTATTTGATTCGATTTTGTTGATGATGAAATTTGGTTGTCGGTTTTCTAATAGTTTATGAATACAAAAGCGAAAAATGTTTGTAAGATAAATAATGTTCATCTGTCTAGCTCGAGGCACGTTATAGGAAACTTGGTCTCAATAAATTTCACAGCTAAGTGAATATGAACATTTTAGGGTTTTGCTATCTGTATACCGAGGGTGTACAATCCCCTCGCAATGGAGGGCCTGAGCCGAATAGAAAAATCACAAATCACCGACATACACATGATAAAAGCCCAACATTTTAACACATATGCTAAGTGTGATTTCTATACATATTTAGACATAAAAAATGAGTGTTTGGGAGTCAAATTGATGGAATTGTTTTTTAGTTTGACTAAATATCAATTGTTATAGGATAAACACCTGCTTATATGGTTTATGAAGAAGTGCAAAACAAGGAAGAGAAGTTTAAAGTTGGGGATTAAATTGTAAATGTCCAAAAGTCATTCGGATCAAGAATAAATGAGGGAAGATTAAATGGGCTTAATTGCGAAGATTAGAATATGAATAACATATATGACCAAAGCCGAACCAAATGAGGAAAAGGGGGACCAAAATGGGAACATGGCAAAGTTTTGCCGTTGCGACCGCACAATCTATTTTGAGGCAATACTAGGACTGGACAAATCTCCCGAACCGAACCGAACTCGAACTGAACCGAACCGAACCGAATCCGATGGTTCTTGTCAAATTAAATACCCGGACGGGTATCTAAATTGAGAACCGACGGATACGGTTCGGTTCCCAGTTCTAGACCAAGAACCGAAAAATTGAATAAGAACTGAATCTTTCTATTTTTTTAATATTGAATAAATCAAATTATTATAATTTAAATTTTTTCTAAACAAATTAACAATTTTTAAATCTAAATTTTTGGCTCAATAATTTGTTTCATTTCTAATTTTTTTAATTTTGGCTCAATTACCATTTTATTGTTTCATTTCTTAGTTTAACAAGATCCAACCCACTACATAACCCTAAACACCTACACTGAAGTACATAACGCTGTCTCGACTCTCGCAACCTCGCAGACATTCCAAAATCTATACAATCGTTGACTGACGCTGTGACTTCCGATCGAAGCTGTGACCTCCACCGACCGAAGCATTGACTATAGCGATCATTTGAACAATGTAATCTACTAGTCTCTTATATTCTAAAACCCTTGAATATATCATTAGTTGTATTTATATAATTTTGTTATAAATGTTAAAAAAATTAATTATAGGACGAAACCAAACGGAACCGAATCCGAACGGTTCCATTTACTAGATACCCGAAAATTTTGGTTCGGTTTGATTCTCTTTAGAACCGAACTGAACCGACCCGCGCCCACCTCTAGGCAATATAAGCAGTTTTGATTCTTGTTTCCTTCATTCATTATGCACGGTGCAACAACGACAACCAAACAATTTATCGTAAAATATCAAATTTATTATCCAAAATAGACTCCAAAACACAACTTTTAATTTTAGAAAAATGAAACATAATGTGCTTAATTATCCTAATTCAAGCCTACCGTCAATAAGCGTCCGTTTGATTGCGAAAATAGAATTTGGGTGGAATAAAAAGAATTTCGGGAAAATTAATTGTCTAGAAATTATTTTTCTGGAAATTGTAAATTATTGTATTTGATTGGTATAATTTTTCACATGAAAAATATTGAAATAAAAATGTTTTTAGTGTTCGTTTGACTTTATTTTACATGAAAATTGTCAATTAAAAGGATAAAGTTTATTGGTATTGGGAATAAAATTTGTTTCGATTGCCAAAAAAAATTAAGAAAATCATCTATTTTTTAGTGTTCGTTTGACTTTGTTTTACACAAAAATTGTCAATTAAAGGGATGCAATTTCTTACAATAATTTTTAAAATTTGTTTCAATTGTAAAATAAAATAATAATAAAAAAAGACGTCTAAAGGTAGAATTTGCTTATGTGACAACAAAAGATGGAAAAAAAATTCCATGTCAAATTTGTGTCATCAAACACGTAAAAGATGAAAATGGAAAATATAACACAATCAAACATGGCCTAAATGAAATCTTGTTGAAAATATTTGCCCGACTCAGCAATTATGGAAAACTTATTTTTTAAAAAAAATACTCAATCATGTTTTCTCTTTTCTTTTGACAATTTAAAATTTTTTTCGAATTGGAAAAAATATTACAGGAAATGCTTTCAGAATATCCGGCTCCATGTTTGACACGTAACTCTGTAGTCTGTACGGATTAAGGGACAGGATTTTGGAAAATGGGTCCCACATAAATTTAATGAATTAACTGGGGGTGCTTAAATCAGTAACAGTTATCATGCGATGTGTGCTGTACGGTCTAGCCGTACACGCAAAGCACCACACCCCGCATTTTCCGTAGTTTATTATTTATAAAATAAATTTAAAAGAAAAAGAAAAAAAAGAAGAAAAGGAACGGTGATAATAAACGTGACATGGATCTGTTAGTTTTCAACGAATAACATGCTAAGAACAAGAATCACAATCTAATAAATTAGTAGTTCGAATTTATGTCTACGGAAGTCATCGTTAATATGAATAATAGTAGTCAGATCTTCTCCTCTTTACTCCTCACAAAAATATTGACCATAAATGGAGCAAGTCAATAAAACAATATGGAAAGAAAATGGGACCTAGCGTTTATATAGAAATTTATTTAATCGTCTCATTATCGACTTAAACCCTAATTATGGTTTACACATAATTCTGGCCCACACTCAAAAATACCACATTATATCAAATAAAGTCCGTAATGTGTAAAACGATCCAAATTGATCACTTAACATAATTGGCTTAATCATAAATATCATTATGAGTCATATATCTAATCCGTAAAATTTACAATCGAATGTAAAGCCCATATTTGAAATTATTCCAACAGTATCCCCACAGACTGGTGGGACTAAGATGGCCCCTATTCTAAAGCTCCAAATTGAGGGTCGTTGTCATGCCTAATCAGCTAATCTTTATTGACATTTTTATATTTGTACGTAAATTAATCAGTAGGTGGCTTTTTAAATTTGCCCGTCGACAAGCACTAAGAGTCCATTTTCTAGAGTTTTTGAAAAATAAAAAGTTGTTTTCAAATATTCTGAATAGTTTTTTTTAAAGTACTTTATCTAGATGGAACTTTTTTTGAGAGAAAATTGATCTAACATAACTTCCTACGTGAAGTAGAAGTAAGAGAAAAATCATATGAAACGATCCCTAAAAGTATTTTTTAAATGTGGCTTTGGTGACATTTAAAAGCATATAAGGTTACATTATCATCAAAGGGAAGCTTCTATATATCGAGTACTTTTGAAGTTTTATCTTTATAGATTAATCTTGTTAAAAAGCGAGTCTAAACTTATATGTCGTTTAGTATTTGTATTCTTAATTGGTGTAGGATTTATTAATGTGTATTTGTAAGATGTTGGCTTTTTTGAGAAAATTAATTTTGGAATCTGATTGCTTGTTTGAATTTATTGGGACTTGATATCATGTTGACCTATCTGATTTGATGGTTTGAGATGTTAGATAGTGCAACATTTTTATATTTTAAATATTATTTTTGACCACTGTTCACGTGTAGTTGAAATTCAATTTTTCTCATTGAAGCTTAATACGTAAACAATTAATTTAAATGGAGGACAACAATGAGATTTGAATCCTAAACCATCGTGCTCAAATTGGTATCGGGCCTATAACCTACAATATATTAAAAGTGTGGATTAAGAAGAAACTTTTGAATACTAATTTTAACTTTATATATTTTGATGTATGTCAATTCCACCATTACATATTTAATATAGTTCCATTTAATATAGTATATTCAATATAGTACAATTTAATATAATTTAATTTTATTTAATATCCATTTAAATGTAATGCTTATTATTTTATATTGAAGTACTTAGAATTTTCATTAATCAAATTAAGTTTAATTACTTATATTACATTATTTAAATTAAGTTTCCTACTTAAAATTGAAGCTCACCTATATAGATGTAATTTTATTAAAATTATATAATATAATATATTAAATGTTGTATTAATTACAATATAAATTATACTTAAAAGAGACTACATAAAGTTAAATTGTAATTAATCTATCATCAATGATATATATATATATATATATATATATATATATATATCAACGTTCATATACTTATATAATTATATTATAATTACAATATATAAAAATAAAATGTGGAAATACATGAGAAACTTCGATTTATCATTTTGTCCTTATATAACATTGTCAACATTTTCATTTAAAGATTATAAATAGTATGTTTAATTAACATAATAAATAATATAACTATTTAAATATAAAGGACAATAAATTAAAAAGAAAAAATTGCTTAAATGTGATCAACAATTAGTGAAAGAGTCAAGATGGGAGAAATTATCCATCAATCTTAAATTTTTTTACTAATTATTCCTTATAATTAGGAGTTACTAATCCTTCCCATATTTGCATTAACCCCACTACATACAAGTTTCACATGTCAATCACTCATTTGTCACTAAAACCAAATTTTTAAGTATTAATAAAAAATATTGACGGTAATCCAGTTACTTATTAGATATAAATATATAAATAAAAGAAAAAGATTTTTATCTTGATACATTTAAAGGGAGAATTTTTATTCCTCAATTTGTGTTAATCCAATTCAAGATAAAAAGAAAATTTTTGTTCTAAGATTTTTCACTTCTATATCTATTTTGAATGTAACTTCGGTTTTTAATTTAAAACAAATGATATGGATTAATATGACG
>NC_036245.1:6136672-6216898 GCF_002742605.1 Olea europaea var. sylvestris | reverse complement strand
GTGCATCTTTAGTTTACTTATAAGTAAACATTTTAAACTTAGTCAAATTAATGTATATTTCTTAATTCAATTCTTTTCGCGTCCGTCTGTACCACAAAGTTTGATGTCACTGTAATGGTTGAAAATATGGTCCAACCAATGTCTTCCATAAACAAATAAGTAAATAAAATATTACATTTCAATTTATTCAACATTTTCACATTATGTTTATATATATATATATATATATTCTCTGACAATTTTAATTTTCTTTAACATTTATCTTACATATATATTCTCTACTTTGAAAATATTACTCATATAATTCATTCTGTACATAAGACATGCAACACGCGTGTTTACTACTAGTATAAAGAAAGCTACCAAAAATGATAGAGTAATTCAAAGATGATGTCATATGCTTGGGCAAAAACAAACAAAGAGGAACTTCGCATGTTTGGAATAAGATTCTAGACGCCATTGTAGAACTCAAGTCGTATTAAGCTAGGTTTCCTACATGTAAATTGAAATCAACCACTTATGATTTGATTGACGATTTGGTGAAATTAAAAAGTTCTAAATTCTATAAAATATGATTAAAATTAATTATTGACTTTGATTAGGATTTTAATCCCCATCAAACAGAAACTTGATAAGTAAAACGATTCTAGGGACATCTAAGGATATGATTTTTTAGGTAACGTGATTGGTCATTCTCTTTCTCTTCGTAAATGCCCTCTACGGTCAATAGAGTATTAGCCTCTAAAGTCTAAACTTCTATCTAACAACACCATTTGAAATATTATGGAAAATGCAAAAAGAATACACCATAAACGTAGAAAATGCTCGATTTCTTTTCAAGTAAAAGTTTAAAGATTATCACTCCATCTATTTAATTCAGAAAACAAATAGGTTGAATCCACCATGCTCCTTTTCTTCAATGAGTAAGCTAATTGACATCTATTTTGCAAAATACACAAGAAAGAGATAGAGGGAGATGACATTCCATTGCCATCACACTAGATTGTCGTGAAATTATCCAACAATTCATCTTTTATTTTTTAAGTCTAAGGTCCTTGGTTTGACCTCCTGTAATGGTCCTTGCTTTTAATAAGGCAGAGCGGGGTGAAAATTAACAAAATTAATAATAAATAAATAATGTAATTGGAATTAAGTACTTAAGCAATTGCAAATGCAATGTTCTTTATGAAAAAAATTAATTACTAAAATGCTAGGAATTAGGTTAAACATCGACTTATCATACTATTTAACAAGTCATTATCTGCTCGGAAATTGATTAGGATGTCTCATATCTGTCTAAATTTCACGTGAAACATAGGAAACATGAATTCAGACAAATATTTGGCCATAAATGTGAATGTTCTTGATTTTATATTCAGACCTCCTTAAATTGATATGAAATGAGGCTAACCAAACTCGACATAATGGGCGATTGGGCAAATATGTATATGTAATTCTTGGTTAAGAGAGGCCTAAAAATGGTCCCTTTCTTGTCCTTTTAGACACAAGTTTTTGGAGTAGGACATGAGGGTATGTTTCTTTCAACAGTGTAAAGGTGACTAAGAAACAAAATGTGGGTTTGTAACTTTCTTCGTTAAAATTCAATTTGTGTTTATTGTGTAAACTTAGTCATTTCTATCACATGTTAGAGAGTCTTTTCGAGCATGCTTGAACATGGATCTTTTAAATTTTTTAATATTTTACACTTGTAGATAATTGACTATTATTTGATGAAGTTTCACACAAAGTTAAGAAATTCGAAATAATGGTCCATGATTGGTGATATTAGTGAAAGACTAATTGTCAGAGGCTATCCCTTAATTTCACATCCCACTATAATTTTGGGGTGTCGAAATTTTAAAGGTGACTCCTCATAAATCTCGTTGCAATTCGTAGTGGACAAGTGAGTAGTGCTTTTTGTTCTCAAAAAATATGTAGATAAAAAATGATTTGATTATTAAAAAGCATTTATAAACATTAGCCAAAAATGGGCTTAGTGGGCTTTTGATAATTTTGAAGTTTTATCACCTCAAAATTGTAGCGAAGTTTTAAAAATCTATTTGAAAGACAACAAATCTAAACTTGGGTTGACGATGGGCCAGTTGCATAGTATCGAGTTCGAATTACAGCATTATCATGGATCATTATTTCTCCAAAATTAGCTGCTAAAATGTCACATAAATTGGGCAAGATTTCCACTTTGATGGAATTGGTTCAAAAATTATCTAAATTGATTAATTAAAAGTTGGAAAAAGTTACTCGGTGTCAAATTTGACAAAATATTTGAACTTGATCTGATGGTCAAAATACAAAAGTTAATCACCAACTTATTCTACTCGTTGAGTAGATCATTGTAGTATATTTGAAGTCTTAAAATCAATTCTGGATAATGAGAAATTGAGGTCCAAAGTTGGATGTATATAACGAGGAAAACTAGGTAATTAAACCATATATGTTGCTCGAGCAACGGGTCTGTCGCTTCAGTGGCATTGATCGAACAATGGCCTTTTCGCTCGAGTGAAATTCTAGCAAAAAGCTAGTGACGTCAAGTGGTGTTTTGGTTCGAAAGATCGCGAGATTTGGCTTGCATCCTTTCATGAGAAATTTGACAAAACAATGTTGTTAAACGGCTTCAAAATTAATGAATATGACAAATGTGTCTACGTCAAAAGCACACCTAATGACTACGTAATAGTGTGTTTGCATGTTGATGATATACTAATCATGGAAAATAACTCGAATGTCATTTCCTCGACCAAGAAAATGTTGATCAAACACTTTGACATGAACGACATGGGAATAGCCGATTGATACTAGGGATAAAGATCTCTAAAGCACATGACAACTTGTCATTGTCTCAGTCTCATTATGTTAAGACTATACTTCATAAATTTAAGACGCGTGACAATGAACTAGTTAAGACACCAGTTGATTTGAACGTACACTTAGCCAAAAATACTGCTGTTCCCGTGTCGCAATTGGATTATTCACGCGTTATAGGCAATTTAATGTACATTGCTAACTGCATGGGTCCAAATATAGGGTATATTTCAATAACTTGGGCAGATTTACAAGTAATCCTAATATGGAACATTGGAAGGCGTTGAACCAAGTTTTTAAATATTTAAGACACATGGTTAAATATGGATTACACAACTCAAGATATCTTGCGGTATTAAAAGGATATATCGATGCAAATTGGATATCTGACACTAAAGTTTCAAAGTCCACAAGTGTTTATGTGTTTACCATTGAAGGTGGAGTTGTGTCCTAAAAATCATCTAAACAAACATGTATAGCTCGATCCACGATGGAGTTAGAGTTTATTGCTTTAGATAAAGCCGGAGAAGAAGCAGAATGGCTTCGTAATTTTCTTGAGGAAATTCCATGTTGGAAAAAGCCAGTACCTGCAATTAACATACATTGCGATAATCAATCGGCAGTTGCAAGGGCACAGAATGGCATGTATAATGGTGAGTCCCAACACATACGTCGAAGTCATAATACCATTAAACAATTGATATCAAATGGTATGATCTTGATTAACTATGTTAAGACAAAAGAGAACTTAGCGGATCCTTTGACGAAAGGACTTACAAGAGATCAAGTATACCATTTATAATCGGGAATTGGCCTAAAGTCTATCAGATATAATTAATATGACGGTAATCCAACCTTGTAGATTGGATATCCAAAGATCTTGGTTGAATGGGACAACTAAGTCATACACGATTCCGAGTAAAGCACTTATTCCCATTCCTAGAATTAAAGTGCTACAAGAAGAGGTAAAAGGATAAGTGAAAGACTTTTAATGATTCCTATACCTTTGTTTAACAAGGAAGGAGATCACTTATATAAGTGAGAAGTGGGGTCGCTTCTATGAGAATTTGGGGCTTAATTCTCCTAAAACACTCATGAAACCAAGAGCTGTCCAAAGCTAAAATGGACACAACCATGAGAACCGAAGTAGTTAGATAAGTCATGGTGTTGGTACAGTTGTCTTGACTTATACAAACCACTGAATGGTTCAAGACATAGCGTTCACCAGTTAGCCAAGTAAGTTCGATTGTATTCAAATAAAAAAGGTTCAAGGCCTCATGCTACCTCTCTTGATGCTATGACTTGTCGCTTGTAATCCTGAGTTAGAGTCTACATTTCATTTGCATTTTACTGTGCATATCAAAAAATCTCCATTCATGTGGGGAATTGATGGAATTGGTTCAAAAATAATCGGAATTGATTAATTAAAAGTGGGAAAAAGTGACTCGGTATCAACTTTGACCAAATATTTGGACTTGATCTGATGGTCAAAATATGAAAGTAAATATACTAACTTATTCTACTCATCGAGTAGATCGTCGTAGTATATTTGAAGTCTTAAAACTAATTCTGAATAAATGAGAAATTGAGGTCCAACGTTGGATGGAAAAAAATGAGGAAAACTGGATAATTAAACCCTATATGTTGCTCGCTTGTCGCTCGAGCGAAAAGCAAGCGACAGTGGCACTGATTGAACAGTGGCCTTTTTGCTCGAGCGAAATTCTTGCGAAAAGCTAGCGAGCGAAAAGCGAGCGACAGTGGCACTGATTAAACAGTTGCCTTTTTGCTCGAGCTAAATTCTAGCGAAAAGTTAGCGATGTCAATTGGTGTTTTTGTTTGAAAGATCGCGAGATTTGACTTGCATCCTTTCATCTCCAACCCTTTATGCTCTATAAATAGGGGCCTAAGGACGTCCTTTTCCTCACACCAATGATATGAATCATAAGCATTTCATTTTCTTCCATTTCTCGACCAATCTTTACATATGCGTTGCTTATATTGGTTTTCTCATAATTTTGCACTTCGAGAGTGCTACACTGCTTCTGGTTTGACGTTCTTGCATGTTGAAGTGCTGCTCACATAAGAAGAAGTCATTGTATCTTCGGAGTCGATTGCCGTGAATCCATAGGCACCGATGTCGGGCAAATTCGACTTAAGGATAAAGTGTTCAACACTTACCTCGACTTACATTTGTTTGCCATTATTTGCTGCATATTTTGACTTTATTTATAGCCGTTACTCTGCCAAAATTTCTGGAGGATTTTACCAACATTCAAAACCGTTATTCTGCCGGAATTTCGATTGATACAAGGCGTTCATTTGTCACTCCATACACACCAATTCTCCAACACACTTTTGTTTGGCTCATTGATAAGTAACAAATCATGTTACCTTAAAAACAAAATTAAGGAGATTGTCATATAATAGATCAAGTTAACACAATACTTAAATCAAACTAACAATATGATAGTATTCATCACATCGCACATCCTTAAAAATAACAAATTAGAACAATGAATCTGTAACTGAATTTGTATCTCTGCCTACAAATTTTGATAACTGAAATTTCAAAACAATATTTTCCGGAATTTTCCAAATTAACTACACAAAATAACCCTTGTAAATCCAAGAACCAAGCTAGAAACAGTGAAGAAAAACAGGGTCACAAAATCCCTACTTGACCATCTTCAGACCGCCTTCAACTCGACCCGCAAACTCTTGGCTCTCCTAAGAGCATCAACCTTTTTTAGCAAATCAAACTCTACAACTTTTTTCTTCAACTCTTCCACACACTTGGCCAACAATTGCCCATCCCCTTTCTCTCTTTCCAGTAGCTTCTCCAAGTGGGATTCTACACTGGTTTTGTACCGAATAGCCGAGATTATACCCAGTGAAACAAACAAGAAAACAGAGTGATGGGATCCAGGATTTTTTCTTTCAGAAGTGGCCTTTTCCGTTGGGAGCCCAAGAGGAGCCGCTGAAGAAGAGGATTAGGGCGATGGAGTGGAAGAGGAAGAAGAGGCAGTAGACTTGTGTGATCTCGTTCCGGGCAGAGTCAATTTGGGTCGCTTTAAGGGTGATTCTGCTGAGGATTAGCTCTTCTTCTTTCAGCCATTGCTTGAGGAGGAGCTTGTGAGATGGGGTTTCTACTATTTGGTGGAGTGGGTGCAGAGGCTTCGACTCCATTATTAATGACCTCAAATTCTTCTTGTTGTATTGAATGGCCATGAACATGGAGATTTATTGAAAGAGAGAGAGAGAGAGGGAGATGCATTACAGAGAGAGACAGATCGAGAGGTTAAGAAGAAATACAGGGAAGAACGAAGAAGGGAGCATTATTTGTAAGTAACGGTCTAATTTTATTTTTGAATTATTCAATGGTTGAATTTTGAAGAGCACATTTTGGTGTGTGTTTGTATAGCAGTCACTTAAAACCAGATGCGACGTCGTATCACGTGCTCCGTCTTTTGAATTATCCAAAGGAGGAAATAATGATAATTGTTTTTGTTATATTTGAAGGCAATAACAGTGATTTGATATTTAAAATCTGAAAATAATTTTGGGCAACTCAATGTTAGTATTTATCAACCTTGCTGGTTGATGGACAATTAATTGGTTGCTCATCTGTGAGGTCAAGTCTCAAGAGTTAAGAGTATTGACATCATTAAAAACGATAGATTTAATTGTATGTTGAGGAACAAGAACTGCACAAAGTTGTGTCATTCATTGAATGGAATATTCTGAAATTTACTAGGATTACATAGGAATTTGGGCATGTTTTTGCCCAAATTAACGTGTTTCTATCGAAGAGATAAGAAATTAAGTTTTGCAGAGAAGGTGGTGGCCAGGGAATGAGTCGAGAGGCAATGGTTTAATTTTAACTTGACAATAAAATCTAGGAAATATAAAAAGCATCCAAGCCAAATTAACACACAGATAATTAATTACATGCATATACATTGTCTGAGAATCCACAAAATACATATTGGTTGCTGTATGGCTAGGGCAATAGTTTGTTTACTGAGACAGAGCACTTGTGTAGTTCCTTCATAAAAAATTCTCACTGTTAAATTATTATCGTAATCTTGTACGATATTTCAATGATTTTTTTTCGCGCTTTTGATTATCGAGCAATATAAGCATGCATACTTACCCCCAACATAAACATCACCACTTGGGGACCAGTCATTTGTGTTGTAAATTGGATTGTATCCATCCACAGTAGCACCGTACTTATCAACAAATTAGTAAACACCCTTTCCTGAATAAGATAAACACACATTGAATCACATAACAAATACTTACAAGTTTATTTGACTTCAAATCATAAATACGTTAAGTTGTGGAACCTAATTATTGCCACTCTGTGAAGCCAATATGCCCAAGTTTTATTAAGACTAGTTTAAGAATTTGTGTCCTTGTTATCATCGAGAAAGAGAGGTTTAAAGAAGATATGTGTCATGTATGTGATTTTCTTTTATAAACTCCTTTTCATCAAAGTGAATTACTGTAACAATAAAAGAGAACGTAATCTCAATTTGAGATGAACTTCTATAAATCTTGTGTGTCTTTATTTCTTTCTACTAATTGATTACTCTATACGGAATAAAATTAGGATTTTAATTCATAATAGAATATGTGATTACCTACCTTAGGCTTCCTGACCGAAGCATCCAAACCATCCCACAACACCATTCCTCCATTAATTCCTACATTTGGCTTGGGAAGCTTTAGTTGGGAATATGATTTATGTAGTCGATCGACTTGTATTAAAACATAACTTGAGACTTTATATATTTGTCTAGTTATGTTACACATCTATTCTTTAGAATTTGTGTATGAATGTTTGCATGGTTGATAGAAAAACACTATCCATAAGGCTTGTCAGTCTTGCTCTTCTTGCGGCCACTGGCCTCGACTCTCAAAGAGGAGGTTCTAGCAAGGGACAGGAGGCCACGCACGGCGGTTCTCTCGATGATGAAGGGAGAGGGTTTGAGGTTAAGTAAAGTCATGACTGTGGTTACCATCCGCTACTTCTCTTTGCCTTCCAATCTTAGTATGTGGTTTGTTTCATAGCAACGAGCAATGCCTATGATAATACTTGGGGTAATTGGCGCAAAACATCCTTACCTTTCGAGGTTATTGTGGAAAACGTCCCTACCTTTCATTTTTTGACATTTTTGCCCTTATTTACCACCTTTCTTGCGATGAAGGTCATTTTCACTGTTTTTTGACGATTTTGCCCTCTATTCAAATAAAAGAAAAAGAATAGAATAAAAAACAAAAGAATTAATTGCAACTAATACTCCAAAATTTCAAAAAATTACAAATTAGTAATAAATATAGGAGTTAATAGCCCAAATGGTTACTAAACTTTGCCAAAGGTCCAAAAAGGTCATTGAACTTTTTTAAATACAAAAAGAAAAAAAAAACAAACAAAAAAAATTGAAGAAACGGGCCCCACCAACAAAAAAAGGACCAAAAATAATAATAATAAAAATAAAATAAGGAATGTGAAAATGGAGGAAGGTGAAAAGTAAACCAAAAATTATTTTTTATTTTTTCAATCGTACATTTTTAATCAAAATTTATTGAAAATTTTATTTTTAGCAAAACTAATCTATATTTTTTTTCTTTATTTTTAAAAATAAAATTTTCAATAAATTTTGATTAAAAATGTATGATTGAAAAAATAAAAAATAATTTTTGGTTTACTTTTCACCTTCCTCCATTTTCACCTTCTTTATTTTTTTTGTCCTTTTTTTGTTGGTGGGGCCAGTTTCTTCCATTTTTTTTGTTGGTTTTTTTGGTTTTTTTTTTCTTTTTGTATTTAAAAAAGTTCAATGACCTTTTTGGACCTTTGGCAAAGTTTAGTAACCATTTGGGCTATTAACTCCTATATTTATTACTAATTTGTAATTTTTTGAAATTTTGGGGTATTAGTTGCAATTAATTCTTTTGTTTTCTATTCTATTCTTTTTCTTTTATTTGAATAGAGGGCAAAATCGTCAAAAAACAGTGAAAAGGACTTTCAGCGCAAGAAAGGTGGTAAATAAGGGCAAAAATGTCAAAAAATGAAAGGTAGGGACGTTTTCCACAATAACCTCGAAAGGTAAGGATGTTTTGCGCCAATTACCCATAATACTTGTAACATTATGAAGTTTGTCATTTTCAAATTAACACGTGGCATTGGTAGAGTGGATGAGTTATGGATATTACATACAACATTATCAAATTCTATTAAGATTTAACATTTATGTGTTGAAGGCTTGTTCTTGTTCATCATATCATCTTGTGGGACACGTGTAGAACTACTATTGTTTGTTAAAATATTCCTCTTTACAAATAAATTATATAAAAATCTAATCTAATTTATACATGTTGAATTGTTGTTTTTTTTTTAACAAAAATGGTTTACAGGTAGATTTCATTTATAACGACATATTTTAATCATATATTTTATGAAATCCTTCAGCTATAATCTTAGGACTTGTTTGGTAGTGATTTTGAGAATTGATTTTTTGACCGTTGGAGAGAAAAGTGGATTCTATCTGTGAAAGAAATGGTAAAAAATGATGGCTTGAATAGTAAAATAACGGTAAAAAAATTGATTCTTTTGAGTGAAAAATGAATACCAAACACCTCCTTAAAAAGCTTTTCAAACTCTCCAATATGATTCTCACTGGGCCGTCAGGATTGTCAAATGGGTTGTACTGTTGGAAATTATGCCCTCATACAGCGCTCTTCCATTTTATTGTTCTTGCTATGGTGTCAAATGAATCATGCTATATTTGGGTTATTAGGTACATCGAGTGGACAGTAGATATCTAGTAATGTCAAGCTTACCATTCAGAAGTTGTATATGACTGATGGAAGTGACTGACTGACTCAAACTTCCAACTCCAGATGAAGAATTCCACGACTCTACAAAGGATGTCTTTAGGAAGGTCATTGATTTATCATTCTTGGAGAATTAAGTCTTTCTACTTACTATAAGACATAGTATCTGTTCTGCAGCTAACTCCAAAAAAGCCTACAGATTTTACTCTCCTATTATATATCTTGTTCCTTCCTAATGTTCCGTCCCAAAATTGTTGAAAATGGAATAGCTGAACCAATAGGTGGAGTTTCATTGACAGATGCACAAAGAAGGGTCGTGGATGTTAAGGGATAAAATCCCATGTTGAATGAAAGATGAAAATATAGACCAATTTATAAGAGTTTAGGATTTTATCCCTTAACAGGAAGAATCAAAGTTAGAAGGTATTAAAGCAAAGAATCTTTTTTGAAGTAATTGTTTGTTCAATTTTGGTGACAATTCTATGGAAAGATACTTTCAAACAGATTTGGGAACCCAAGAAGAATAGATATCAGGGGACTACAAAGGCGAAATGTGTGCAGACAAGTACTCTAGCAAATTTGAGAATATTCAGAGAATCAGTTTCTGAATTCTTTACAAGAACGACGATGATTGCAATCAAAATGCGTGTTCACGGCAAGAAGATGGAGGATGTTACCATTGCGAAGAAAATTCTTCGATCCATGACACTGGAGAAATAACATAGTTTGTACCATTGAGGAATCAAAGGATATTGACTGCTTCTATATTTGATGAACTCTGGAGATCTCTGTTTATTCATGAACAGAAACAAAACTGACAAAATAATGAGGAGCAAGCATTGCAGATATCGACGAACATGAAAATTGCAGCAGGTCGTGGAAAGGGAGAATGGAAGGACAACATCAATAGCTATGGAAATAATACATACACAAATCAAAAGGGGATCGTGATACTAATGTCCTAGGAAAAATTAGAGGTCGTGACAATCAACGTTCTAATGGCAAATCAAATATTGAATGTTACATATATCATAAATATGATCATTATCGTTCAAAAACGTCGAATGAACCTAAATAAAGAACGAGATGAAAAGTCCAAATATGCAGAAAAAGAGGAAGAAATTTATCTCCTAATGGCGTGTCATGCAAAGGAAGAAACTGATCAAACTCGTGGCATTTGGACTCCAGCTGCAGCAATCATACGTGTGGAGATAAGTCCGTAGCTTAGACTTGGATGAATCTTATCGAAATGCTGTAAAGATTGGAGACAATACTACAGTATCTATAATGGGAAAAGGAAGAAAACACTCAGATTATCTCTAGTATTTTCTTTGCTACAAATTTAAAGAAAAACTTGCTTAGTGCTAGTAAGGTTCAAGGAAAATGATATGAGATCAACATTAAAGGAGACTGTCATATTCAACATTCAAAACGGGTTTAATCACACTAGTCAAGATGACGGAAAATCGCATATTCCCTTTATATGTAATAGTGCTCATTCTTGCTTGTCTGTCAAAATGAAAGACGAAGCTTGGTTATGGATTATGGCATTTTCAATATGGGCATTTAAACTTTGGTGGACTGAATACGTTGCAATACAAAATATGTTGATTGACCTCAAGAAGTTTGTGAAGAATGTGTTGTTAGCAAACAACATTGTGATCCTTTTTCTTAACATGAAAATCATAAAGAGAAAAACAGGCTTTGAAACTAGTTCATTCTGACAGTTGCGGGGCCAATAAATCCAACATGTAATGGTAGCTTCATTGACAATTAAAGTAAAAAAACATGGGTTATTTTCTCAAAAAAAAAAAAAAAAAAAATATGAAGCCTTTATAGAATTTAAAAATTATAATGTGTTTCTAGAGAAAGAAACTTGCAGCTCAACATGGGTACTTCGCACTGATCGATGAGATGAATATAACTCTCATGAATTTGCAAATATTTGTGAGGCAAATGGCATCAAAAGGCAACTTACTGAATACGTTGCAATACAAAATATGGTGATTGGCCTCAAGAATTTTGTGAAGAATGTGTTGTTAGCAAACAACATTATGGTCCTTTTTCTAACATGAAAATCATAGAGATAAAAACAGGCTCTGAAACTAGTTCATTCTGAGAGTTGCGGGGCCAATAAATCCAACATGTAATGGATGTAAATGGTAACTTCATTGACGATTAAAGAAAAAAAAAAACATGGGTTATTTTCTCCAAAAATAAAAATTAAAAATATGAAGCTTTTATAGAATTTAAAAATCATAATGTGTTTGTAGAGAAAGAAGCTTGCAGCTCAACATGGGTACTTCGCAATGATCGATGAGGTGAATATAACTCTCATGAATTTGCAATATTTGTGAGACAAACGGCATCAAAAGGCAACTTAGTGCATCTTATGTAATTCAGTGTTTCAAAAAGCGTAAAGTGTGGCTAAACATGTAGGTGAAGTTTCAAATTTTACGAGCTTAAGTTAGCCTAGGCGAGGCCTGGGAAAAAAAAGTTTTCTTATTTTTAAAATAATTCAAATTTTAATCATTTTAAAACTTATTTAATAATTAAAATAATACATATTAAACATCAAAAATTATTAAATATTATATTTACTTAATAATTATTACAATTAGTCAATTATACAATTTTCAAGTTTTCGAAATTTGAGAATTTTACTATTTTTTTCATAATTTCAGTTTTCAACTAAACAGCTCATACTTAATTTCAACAAAATAATAAGTCTTAAGATCATAATTACATAAAGTAGGCAACACCATAGTTTAAATCTTATGTAACTCTTCATCAGATAAAGCCATTTTTAACTTTGATAAAATAAAGTCTTTTAAAATTTTTGAAATTAAAGACAGATGAAAAGTTTTTTTAAAAAAAGAAAAAAAATTAATAATCTGAAATCAAATAAAAGACTTAAAAAAAAAAAAGAAAAAAAACTAAAAGTTAATAAAGCGCGCCTAGGAAAAACAAAAGAGATGAAGGAAAAAATTAAGCCATTTAAAATTTGAAAGAAAAAAGCGCCGTTTGACAAAGAGTGGCATTTCAAATTTTTTTTGGCATAAAGTGGTAAATTGGAGTATATATATTTTGAATAGAAGTCTTACAGTTTCTATTCAAAATATGGAGTTAATTGTTCCAATGGTTACTGAACTTAAATCCATGTTTTTTATTGGTAACTGGAATTTAAATGTCGAGTTTTGGCCATTGAACTTAGGTCCATATTTTCGATTGCTCAATGAAATTTAAAATGTCAAGTTTTGGTTACTTACTGAACTGTAAAAAATATTGTACATTACTCACTGAATTTTAAAAAATGCTGTACATTATTCAATGTAAACTCGATATTTTTCAAAATTCAATAGTTATACTAGTGAGTAACGTACGACATATTCCAAAGTTTAGTGGCCAAAACTCGACATTTCAA
The DNA here is from genome assembly GCF_002742605.1 of Olea europaea var. sylvestris. NCBI lineage: Eukaryota > Viridiplantae > Streptophyta > Magnoliopsida > Lamiales > Oleaceae > Olea > Olea europaea. The sequence continues at coordinate 6,203,814 of NC_036245.1, read as the reverse complement.
ACTTTAGTGAGCAATCTAAGATATGGACCTAAGTTCAGTGAGCAATCAAAGACATTGACCTAAGTTCAATGACCAAAATTCAACATTTTTAATTTCAGTGACCAATTAAAGATATGGACCTAAGTTCAGTGACCATTGGAACAATAACTCCAAAATATGACGCCTAAAGAAGCTTGGAATAGACATAAACCAAGTGCAAGTCACTTCAAATTATTTAGTTTCATGGCTTATGACCATATCCCATATGAGTTTATTGACGAAGGAGAAGAATGTAGTTTTCTTGGTATTAGTGAACAATCTAAACCTTACAAGCTATATAATCCTATCAACTAGAAAACCATCATTAGTCGGGATCTGATTTTTGATGAAGAAAAGTTTTGGGCAAGGAAAGATAATAGAGTCAAGCAGCAAATACCCATCAAATTTTGATGGTGACGAAGAAGAGAAAAGCCGGCAAACTATAGAAGATGAACAAACGATTTCAGCAATCATTCAAAGTAGTTCAATTAATTCTCAGAGTTCACTGTTCACCTAAAGCTGGAGTAAATTGTGAATGACCTCAATGTAGTAAAAAATTGGGCTGCATGGATAACAGATTATGAGGTAACTGGAGTTGATCAATCTGAAGATCCAATCACGCATTTTTGCTCTATTTTTCGACTGTGATCTTGTAGCCTATGAAGAAGCTGTCAAATTCCAATTTTGGTAGATTTTCCATCCATAAATACAATAAATCCACAAATAAAGTAAAAAGAAGAAGAAATTCACAATACGCAAGCAAAATGTTTACAAAACAAAAAAAATTAAATTAAATTAAAAAAAATCTTAAACAATTCTAAATGGTTTCACAGGAAGAAATAGGATAATCAATAGTGAAATTGTCAACTATGTTAGAAACGTCACACAACTTGGCAACAAAAATGACGAGGATCAAATAAGCAATAAGGAGACCAAAAAAATTCTTGGAGTGATAAGACTATCAAATTTAAATAAAAAAATAAATGTTAAGTTGTTAATTTGTTATTTGATAGTTGTTATCTATTTTTGGATAAACTCTAGCTACAATAATAATGGAAAGTTGTTGAAGTTATTTCATTAAAAAGAAGAATAAATGTGTGCTAGGTACTCGTCGATTGGCCTGTGATCATTTGTCAATAATGTTATAATCAAGTATTTTATTCATTTTTAAAGTTCTTTTCATGTTTTCTTCTTGATATCAGAGTCATTGTGAACACTCGGCACACTTTACTCTCATCTCTAATTAATTCTCATCCATCAAATACATCCTGCCAAATCTAAACAAAACAACAGAAACAAAAATTTTAAACCAAGATTGATAAATAAGTTTGAGAACAGATTGATCATTTAACCAATGAAGACCTTGTCACCACCAAATACTTCCCATCAAATCCGAACAATACTAAAACAAAGAAAAAATTCACACCAAAAATAACAAATGAATTCATTGCCTAGTAGAAGTCTAATCCTCTCATTTATGGTTGGATCATTGCAACAGTTTGAAGAAATCATTGGACTCATTATAGGCTTAGACACAATCCACGTAGTTTGGAAAGCAATTAAAATGCTTATATACACAGGCGACGTATCTTCGCAAGAATGAAGATAAAAATCATTGTTGGCTTCTTCATAAAACTAATGTCCATAGTAGCTCTCAATTTGCGAACCAAACTATGTCCTCAAACCTAGCACAATTTGCAAGAGATGTTAGAAACGTAACACAACTTGACAACAAAAATGATGAGGATCAAACGAGTGGTAAGGAGTTATAAAATCGTGGGAGTGACGAGATTGTCAAAGTCAAACCTAAAGATAAATGAAAAGTTATTAATTTTTTATTTGATAGTTGTTATCTATTTTTTGGATAAACACTAGCTACAACAGTAATGGAGAGTTGTTGAACTTATTTTATTATAAGTAGAAATAAATGTGTGTTGGGTGCTCAGTTTATGGTCATAGACAACATTCATCTTGAACATGCGATTTTCTTTTTCTTCTCGACATGTTTTTGCAATTTTGTGAGTTGGTAAGAGAAAGTTGACACTGTTGTCCATTTATACTATCTACCCAATTACCAATTGACACGTCATTAAAAAATTAATTGATGTTAAGGTTGAAAAATTAAAATTGACAACTTTATTTTCCACAACGTGTCAATTTGCAATTAGGCACATAACAAATTAGACAGTAAAAATGAACAACAGATTTCAGCTCTTCATTTAGCGCTTTCATCTTTCATGATTTGTCCTATTTTACAATTTAGCCTCTCAAGTTTTTACTAATCCCTTCATCCCATAAAAAATAAGCTTACTTTCATTTTTGTCTATCCAAAATTATATGTTGCATTTTTTTTAAGTGTAGTTAATTTTTAATTTTCTAATATCTCCCTATTCAATGTGAGATGTTAAATTTTTTTTTTTATGTTTCCAACTATGTAAATTATATTTTCTTTATTCTGTGTAAAATGAAAACAAATATATTTTTGTGGTATGAATGGAGCATTTATCACACTTCTTCAACTTCCCATTTTTCAACAAAATTTATCATGCATGGCCTTTGAAAATTTCCCCATATGCAACGGCATTGTGATTCCAACCAAACTATACTCCACATCCCGTCTTCAATAATTTTGAGACTCTAATATTCTATGATCACATTGTAGTTTGAACACTTGACACCTTTTACAAAGATAATTTTTTAAGATGAAATCTTAATATTCAATATTGTATCGAAGTGTTCTAGTCAATCATTAAAGGAGCCAACAATTTACACGAGCATATTAAAACGAATTAATAAATATTCAACATATATGGTTTTGGACTGCTCTTCGTATCAAGATTAATTTTTAAGATAGAACTTTGAATAACTAAGCAAATATGTTAATTGCAAGTAATTTATTGGTATCTTGTTCATTTTTTTTAGTAAGTCCCTATTCGGTGGGAATTAATCGAACTTTTAGTAGATTTTAATAGAAGTTGATGAAATGTACGATTGAAAAGTTGTGAAATTTATAAAATATGTCGTTAAAATTAATTGTTGACTTTGACTTAGATTAAAATCTAGATCTTAATTGGTGCCAAATAGGGTTGATTAACGTTTTTTTTTTACTATTTTCAAGTATTATTAAAGAATTTTTTTTACTATTATTAATTCACAAATTATTGTCTAAGTATAAGTTGATTGCAATTTTCGTTAAATCATCACTCTCACGTATTCGAAATTAAATTTTATTTCTCGACTTAGACTTGTATATAGAAATAAGCCACGTGCACGTATATGAGCTACATGACACCTTCTGTCAATGTGGATTAATTGTACAACTAAATTTATAGATGAAGGACTATCTTGCATCTTTTTGATAATTTGAGATCAACTTCCAAGTTAGGTAACACATTGAGGGCCTTGAGAGAGAAATGCACCAAAGGTAACTACAGAGAGTAATTAATGTGCGAAAAATGCTGCTCAACCCAGGATAAAATCCCAGGTTTGGAGTCAGGGTCGAGGTGTTGCGTCGAGGTGGCAACACCTCGACCCCCGATGTAAAAATCACGGGCCCAACGTGATTCCAAATCAAGGGCCACCTCGGCCCTGGAGCCAATCTTGGGTTTTAAACTCGGGATCTGTAGCATCTCTTTTAACATGATAAGTACTTTTTAAACTACTTAAACACGTGGGTCCCATCTTCATTTATCGACTAGAATTATTCTTGCTGTACAGGCTTTGTTCACATCTATTTTGACAGCATTTCAAAATTGTTGAGTTGACCCACGTGCATGACTGACTAAAGCTGAAGACAAGGCTGAATTAAAGACCTCACTCTCGCTCCTCAAAACCGGTAATTAAAGCTGAATTAAAGACCATATTCAAAATCTGATCCCCAACTCTCACTCCTTAAAATCGGCGACGAAGACAAGGCTTTCTCACTCTCCAAATTTATTAGAACGTCGAACGTCCTGCTGTAAAAAAAAGGACGCCGGTCTTCTTCCAACTACAGGAAATTTGAAGTCGACCACCGAAATACCTCCGGCCGCCGCAAAACCAGCACGATGTCGACAACCCACGTATTTGTACATATCTAGGGTCTTAATTTGATATTGTGGCAATCATCCCTAAATTTCTATTCAAGCTTTCTAATATGTGGGTTATATGTAAACAAATTGGCTTGTTCTAATCCAAGGAATACATTAAAACTAACAATTTTAGATAGGAGATTTAATACTCACCTGCCACTAATAAGCTTTCAGCATGGCAGGACTCACCCATTCCGTATTAATGCAACCTAAAAGATCATTAATGGTTTACTGGACTACATATTAATGCAACCTAAAAGATCATTAATGGTTTCACCAAACTACAAATTAGAGTAACCCAAATGATTATTCCAATGTTCAATGACAAATTAACTCCTTCGAACCATCAAGAACTATCCCCATTCGTTAATCATAAAAAAATCACATGTATGTTCATACAAGAAATCCGGATGTCGAGTGCAACCCGAAAGATCATTAATGATCTCACCAAATTATAAGTAAATAAATAAGTTCTAAAAAAATCGACAAGTTAACTAAAAATCATAACAATAACTTCAATTCCTGCCAACGATCATTTCAATAATCAGACACAAAACAAAGAATTTGAAGCTGAAACACCCAGCTTATTGATGTGACAAACAAACATCTCATACTTCCTTACAACCCCAACACAAACACACAGCTTCTAACTAGAAGTCCATACTACCATCACGTGCTTGCATTGCCTATTGATGTGCATTGCCATGCCTGAATATTCGTCTTATTGACGAACCATCTGTTTGATAAGTCAGTCTGGATCTTGGAGCATGAATGTGGGCAACATGACTTGCAACAACAGGCTGAGGGATCGGCTGGGTTGCACTCGACATCCAACCTAGTATGGCACTTTGAGGGGGTGACATCTGTGCTTGGAATAGCTGCAGTAAAAATCATTTTGAGAATGTCACTTGGAAAAGAAATGCACAAAATTAAAAATTAGAGTACAACTTACGCCATTAAGCCCATAATGAAATACACCGGTCGCAAGTGCCATTGCACTACCAACTGTGAAAAGTAAAACATCAATGGAAGTGGAAAAAACACTAAAACATCAGAATGTAATTACAAACATTTAATTACCTTCATAATTGAAAACAACATTAGATGTTGATGGACTAATGAAATTTGAAGTTGTGAAGGGTTGTGCAACTGTAAACATTTCCTCATCACCTACGTGAAATCAAAACTTAATTACAACCTACTCCCATGGAACGTTTACAAACAAAATTATTTACTTACCAATATGTCTTGTGAACATGATAGTGGTGTTGATATGGAGCATTCTGCAGTCTGAGGTGTTTCGTGTTGAAGATTGCCTTTGTCTTGATCTCGGTCTCTGTCCTTTGGTTGAAGTCGACGTTGCCTGCACGACATACAAATTTACATTATTTTATATTTTCAACACGTGCATATGCATAGATGACAAGAAAAAACAAGAATATAATACCTTCGATTTCATAGAATGCGACTCCAACGGGCTTTTAGTGCGAAGTTTTCTTGGCGCATCCTTCCTTTTCGAGCATTTTGGATCTTGTATACTTTCACTGCCTGTATCAAATGATGCTCTAGAATGGAATCCCAAATATAAACTAGGCAACGAAATGCTAGTGCCCCTAGAAATCATTTGCGTTGATATTGTCTCCATACATTACAATCAAATCCAATCTATTACCGCACGAGTTCGCTCTTCATCATCTGCGATAATGTCTGCCAACATAGCAAATTCTTTGCACATGCTGTCATACCTCAACTGGACAGTAACAGACCATCATAGTTCATTGCAACCCTTGTGTGGGCTCTACAAACATCCCTTCTCCATCTCCTCAATATGTACCTCTCCGGTACTGATGTAACGCTATTACGTGTAAAGAATTTACTTGTCAATTCCAAGCGACCTAAATGTATTTTTCTTGTTTATGCTTTTTGTTGAAATATATATCTCATACTCGCTATTTTAGTTTGTCTGGTAGAAAATTTACTGGGAATGTGAGACCATGCACGAAATTTACATCAAATCTTGCATCAAACTAAAATTCATCTCTAACCATTACACTAAAAATTATACCAAATGAACAATGTTTAACATTTTCTTCTCTTTTTTATTCTTTATAATATATTTATTTGAAATATTATTTATTTAATTATTTTATAAATACATAAATTACTAAATAAATAATTACGTTAAATTACGGAAAAGATTAATTTCATCAATATATCATGTTTGTTATATTTTAAATTTTTTTCTTTTTTTAATTAATTTATTAATTATTATTTCTTACATTTAAAATAATTTTAAAATAATAATAATAATAATTTATTGTATTAAAAAATATATAACACAAATGACACAAATACCCTTGATCAATTTATTTGGAAAGGAAAATGAAAGGTAAAAATGACTGACATTTTGCACCATTTTGGTGCAAAGATGGTGCAACACTATTCACCTTATACCATTTTGCACCAAAATGATGCAAAGTTTGGTGTTACATTGGAGGTGTTTGGCACCATTTTTTGGTGCATTTTGGTGTTTTGGGATAAGCATTGGAGATGTCCCGAGGACTTGCCTAGTTATGGGCTCAAAGTTGATCTTTAATTGAAAAGTTTGAAGAATAATTTGAACCACCTTAATTCACATATAGTAGATCTACCGAAATAGCTCCGTCATGAATATATAAATACAACCTTAAATTTTTAAATATATGGTTACGTATTGATATTCTTTTGTGCGGATATAAATTAAGTTCTTAGAACATTAAGCATTTTGGTCAATTTAATGCATCATGGATTAAATTAATTTTGTGTTGAAGGATTAGGATTTTTGAATTTAAAGATCATGAAAGCTCATAGTTCTCCTGCAGCTGAATTTCCTTACTGAAAATTGCTAACTTATTCATTTCCAATTAGAGAGTTCAGGTTCATCTGAATTACTTGAATAGTAATTTCAATGAGCACTTACTGCTTGTTTGTATTATGGATTGTTTTGAATTTTTCTAAATAGAGATTGTGAAACACAATGTAAGCTGAGTGCAGTATACATTTTCTGGTGTCAAATAATGTTATGTGATTCCTGTAGAATATTAGATATCGGAGTGTCAAGCCAACCCCTTTGTTATGTTAGTGCGGAAACGAAGTGTTGAAGAAAAACTTGAATTTTTATTGATAGTTTTTGAGTTGCTACAGCACACTCAATAATGTTTTCTTCTTTTTTTTTTCTTGCAATAGGACCACATGGATAACTCTAGAGACATGGGAATATAAATGGACACCTAATAATTCATGAATTTGCATTATGTATTTTCCTGATACATTTTCTTCAAGTGCATCATGTATTTTCCTGATACATTTTCTTCAAGTGCATGTAACCTTATTTATTTCCTAAGATTACAAATTAATGCCACATTTAACACCCCCTCTTAATTTGTAATCTTGAGTTTTTCCTTGATCTTGTCGAACTTGTCAAATGTGACTGCCTTTGTTAAAATGTCTGCTGGCTGATCATCTGTGTTGATAAATTCCATGCAAATTTCTTCTCGACTTACCAAATCTCGAATGAAGTGATGACGTAGTTCAATATGCTTCGATCTGGCATGAAAAACTGGATTTTTTGTCATAGCAATTGCTGACATATTGTCGCAATGTATTGTTGTTGGCTCTTGTTGTTCAAACATCAAGTCTTTTAGAATTCTTCTAAGCCAAACTGCTTCACAAGCGGCATCCGCAGCTGCAATGTATTCCGCTTCTGCAGAAGATAGTGCTATAGACCTTTGCTTCCTCGAACTCCATGAAATAATATTTGTTCCAAGACAAAAGATGTAGCCCGGTGTACTTTTGTGGTCAACAAGTGAGCCTGCCCAATCACTGTCAGTGTAGCTAACAAGGTTGAAGTTATTTTCCTTTTTGAACTCAATGTCATGATTTTTTGTACCTTTAAGGTATCTCAAAATTCTTTTTGCCGCCGTAAAGTGATTCTTGCTTGGTTCATTCATGAATCTGGAAAGTAAACTCACTGATTGAGTGATATCCGGCCTTGTGTTGAGGTAGATGAGTGAACCAATTAACTTTCGGTAGAGTGTAGCATCTACTTTTTCAGCATCATCATTGACTTGGAATTTTTCATTCGGCCCCATTGGAGTAGAGACTGGCTTGCACTGGTTCATGCTGAATTTTTCTAGAAGATCATCAATATACTTCTCTTGAGATAAAAAAATTCTTCCCGGGCTTTGTTTGACTTGGATGCCAAGAAAGTATTTCATTTGACCCAAGTCACTCATCTTAAAGTCTCTCATCATCTCTTTCTTGAATTCTTCCACCATGCTTTTACTTGTACCAAAGTATAGAAGATCATCCACATAAAGACATATTACAAGAAGTCTCTTCCAAGATTATTGACATATAGAGATGATTCACTCGTGCTTCGATTGAATCCATTTTGGATGAAATAGCTATTGATTTTGCTATTCCATGCTCGCGGCGCTTGCTTTAAACCATAAAGTGCCTTGTATAAACGATAGACTTTTCCTTCTTGTCCTTTGATTTCAAATCCTTCGGGTTGCTTGACATAAACTTCTTCTTGAATTTCACCATTTAAGAATGCCGATTTTACATCAAGTTGATAAACACATACCTCCAATTGAGCTGCCAGTGCCAAAACAGTACGAATTGTCTCCATTCTTGCAACCGGAGCATATGTTTCAGTGTAATCAATTTCGGGCTGTTGAGAATACCCTTTTGTAACAAGACGTGCTTTGTGCTTTTGGATCGACCCATCTTCATTGTATTTTATTTTATAGACCCACTTGAGTCCAATGATTTTCTTCCCTTCTGGCAAGGCAACAAGCTTCCAAGTTTTGTTTTTCTCAATTGTGGACATTTCTTCATTCATGGCTTTTGTCCAACATACTTCTTTTGAGGCTTCTTCAAATGATTGTGGTTCACTAGAGAACAACCCAAGTTCACATGACATATATGTCTTGTAGTGAACGTGTCTTTCTTGGAGGGCTTTCTGGATCATATTCTTCCTCACTTCTTGGAGTAGGGTTTGGATTATGCTCTAAATCTCCAACTTGTGACGGACCTGCTTGAAATGTTAATGGATCAACAAAATGGTATGGTGTCTGGTCCACAACTTCTTTCCCTTTCCAATCCCAAGATGCAGCTTCATCAAAAACAACGTCTCGTGAAACTGTAATTTTGTTTGTAGTTGGATCTAATAACCGATATCCTTTAGATTCATCACTATATCCAACAAAGACAAGTTTTTGTCCTTTCTCGTCAAATTTCTCCCGATTTTGAGAAGGGATAAGAGCATAAGCAATGCTGCCAAATATTTTGAAGTGATCAACCATTGGCTTCTTTTTGTTCCAAGCTTCGTATGGAGTTTTATTCCGTACAGCCTTTGTTGGAGACCGATTGAGAATGTATACTGCCGTATTTACAGCTTCTGCCCAATACAGATTTGGAAGTCCTTTGCCCTTTAGCATGCTTCTTGCCATTTCAACAATTGTGCGATTTTTTCTTTCGGCCACGCCGTTTTGTTGCGGAGTTCGACTCACAGTTAATTGTCTTTTGATGCTATTTTTTCTGCAATATTCCATGAAAGGATTATAGAGATATTCACCTCCACGATCGGTCCTTAAAGTTTTTATCAAAAAACCACTTTGCCTTTCTGCTTGAGCTTTGAATTGAAGAAATGTGGAATATGCCTCAGATTTTTGACTGAGGAAGAAAACCCATATCATTCTTGTGAAGTCATCAACAAAGAGAATAAAATATCTCTTGTTTCCAAAAGTGGGAGTTTGCATTGGCCCACAAATATCCGAGTGCACAAGCTCAAGTGGTGTTTTCGTTCTCCATGAAGTTTTTGGAAACGACAACTTGTGCAATTTCCCATAGACGCATCCTTCGCGCATTTTGTCTATGTGTTGGATGTTAGGAAGTCCCGTCACCATGTTTTTCATTTGGAGTAAACGAAGGCCTCTTTCATGAAGATGACCATATCGTAAATGCCACAAATACGCTAAATCTTCGTCTCTTGCCTTGAGTGCACAATTCTCATTTAGTGGCATCATAAGAGGAAATGTCTTGTTCTTCATTTCAATATTTGCCACACAAATATTTTTCTTTTTGTCAAAAACTTTACATGCACCATCATCAAAGTGGACAGAGAAGTCACTTTGAATAAGTTGTCCAACACTTAGGAGATTATGAGAAAGATTGGGAACATAAAGAACATCTGTGATGAGTTTCTTGTTACCTTCTTTAATTTGGACAGCAATGGTGCCTTTTCCTACCGCATCTCTACATGTTCCATCGCCAAGAATTACTTATGAAGTAATATTTGGATTAAGGTCCACAAAGATGTCGCGATTCTCCGTCATGTGATTGCTACAACCACTATCCAAATACCAAGGGCTTTGAGCTCCATTTTTATAATTTTGAGAATAAAACAGAATTTCCTTTTCATTCTCTTGAGAAAAGTTTGCTGCACTTTTTCTTTCTGTCATCTCTTTATTTTGAAACCAACAATCCCTTTGAGAATGATTGGGGATCTTGCACCTTTCAAATGCATATCATATCCATCTAGGCTCTTGCGACATCATCTAACCTTAGATATGGGATGATGATACGTTGCCCTTAGAGAACTCATGTTTACCCCAACGTTCCTTTTGCTCTTCAAACTCCTCAATTGATTTCACACCTTTCCTTTCCTGGAAACTCTCTTTCAACTTTCTTCTATCTCTTGTTGTTCCTCTTTTTTTCTTTATCTTCACCCTCCTCCTTATTTACCTTTTTTTCACCCTATTTCTTTTTGCTCTTGTGGCTCTATTTTTTTTTTTTTTTTTTTTTTTTTTTTTTTTTTTTGCCCCCTCTTTTCCATAACTTCTAGATGGAAGTTTCAAGTGATTACTTGGGAGTTATGGGTTTGAAATTTAAATTCAAACCACTCCCTCTAACCCTTATAAAATCCTTCGGGTCGGGTCACCCCACATGGGCGACCCATTATCCGTATTTTCCAACAATGCTTATTGTTGAAATATATATCTCGTACTCGCTATTTTAGTTTGTCTGGTAGAAAATTTACTGGGAATGTGAGGACTTGCCTAGTTATGGGCTCAAAGTTTGATCTTTAATTGAAAACTTTGAAAAAGAATTTGAACCACCTTAATTCACATATAGCAAATCTATCGAAATAGCTCTGTCATGAATTTAAAAATACAATCTTAAATTTTTAAATATATGGTTATGTAAGTATTGATATTCTTTTGTGCGGATATAAATTAAGTTCTTAGAACATTTAGCATTTTTGGTCAATTTAATGCATCATGGATTAAATTAATTTTGTGTTGAAGGATTAGGATTTTTTGAATTTAAAGATCATGAAAGCTAATAGTTCTCCTGCAGCTGATTTTCCTTACTGAAAATTGCTAACTTATTCATTTCCATTTAGAGAGTTCAGGTTCATCTGAATTACTTGAATAGTAATTTCAATGAGCACTTACTGCTTGTTTGTACTATGGATTATTTTGAACTTTCTAAATAGAGATTGTGAAACACAATGTAAGCTGAGGGCAGTAAATGTTTTCTGGTGTCAAATAATGTTATGTGATTCTTGTAGAATATTAGATATCGGAGTGTCAAGCCAACCCCTTTGTTAGTCTTCAAAATATGAGTGTTTTGTCGTTATCATGATGCAACAAAAATTCTCATTTTACTTGATCAATGTGATTGAGAATTATCTAAGATTTTTCCCCCCAAATATGTGCTTCAGATTCAAGTTTCATGCAACAGGAACTTCCTGCATGCAAGCCTATTCTTACACCTAAATGGGTGAGATTTTAAAAAGTTCCTACAGAGTGCAGACACCTGATGCCTTTTCTGGTCATTTATCTATTTTGCTAAATTTATTCTACTGATGGCACTACTTGCCTGTAATGCATTTTATCTAGTGCAGGTGATTTCAGCATTCTTGCTTGTTAGCGTCGTTTTCTTTATTCCCACTGGAGTTATCTCCCTCTTTGCTTCCCGGATGTACGTTTGGATTCAACTATTGGATCACCTTTTCCTCGCTTCCTCTCTCCCTTTAAGCATTTTTTCTGACTGAAAAGTCCCTCTCTCATTTTTTTATTTTATTTTTTATCAGGTAGTTGAAATTGTTCGTCGGTATGATACTGATTGCATTCCTGCTGATACAAGAAATGACAAAGTTGGATTTATACAAAGCTCTCGAGTTAAGATCTGCAATAGAACGCTCAGGGTGAGTTAGCTTGACAATTTCTACCAGAATCATCGCAGGTAACTATAATGTACTCTACCATCCTGTGCACTTGGGATAGGTTAACTCTTTTTTCAATTGTGTAATCTAGAAACCACTCCCCACCCCCACCCAAAAAAAAGAAAAAAAAAGGATTACAAATTATCTTGGATTTTCTTCTATATTTTTCATAGTTGCCTTTTAACATCTTTCGTTACTGCTTGAGGATAATCTTGATGGGCATCATTAGTCAATTATACTTCATTCTTTTCGTTTTAAAATTTTATGTTTTGACGTTAATTCACTGTTAGGTATGTGAAGAATCGAAGTGACCAGCAGTTGAGAAGCCCAGGAGGATGATACAAGTTCATGTGAGCCTGAAGATAGTGCAAATGGGATGCCAATTGTTCCTTGTGGTCTTGTAGCCTGGAGTCTGTTCAATGATACTTATGACTTTACCCACAACAACCAGCATTTGGTCATAAACAAGAGAAATATCTCATGGAAGAGTAATAGGGATCGCAAATCGCAAATTTAGCAAAGACGTCTACCTGAAGAACTTTCAGAATAACACTCTTACAGGTGGTGCACGACTTGATCCATTGAAACTCGTAAGCCTCTGGCCATGTTTCTCCAAGATTCTTGAAGTATGAAATTTAATTATCATATTTGGATTTTAATTGAATGTATGAAACTAAAATTCTGTCAAAGTGGAATGGATTTCTATGGGTTGCAAGAAGCATAATTGCTTGGTGGGTCTACTCTAAATTGATGTATTTCTGATCAAAATGTAAATTCCTATTATTATATTCACAAGCCACTGCAGTTTGTAATCCCAAGATTGGGGACTTCAATAAATTGAACCCGAGCACGTATGATTTATACTCAGCATAATGACATAACCCATATTCTGTTTCCGTACAAATACCCTACTTCAACTATCATGTGTGGTTGATTGTTATATACAAAGAGAACAAAGATAAATTTGGGAATTCTATGTGAAACAAATCAAGTCTTAAACAACACTCTTAAGTCTTTAAAGTAACATGTTGAAAGATCAAGCTTACGCTGCAAAAACTGAGAACTAGAAAACCATTCATTAAGTTTAGTAAGTTTTATTTGATTAGACTAATTTCTATCAATCATGAATGAATATCTTTTCATGTTACAGTTGAGTGAGCAGGAAGACCTTATTGTTTGGATGCTGTTGATGATTGTGTGCCACTTTTGCTGTCATATTTTGTATTAATTATATGTATTAAATCAGTACATATTATGGTTATTTTTGTGTATTAAAATGTCCATCAGAGTATGGTGATTTCAGTCAACAAGTAAGGTGTTGTTAGGTGGTAGTTGTTGACTAGAAACATGGTAGAAAACTATTGTAATATATATATGTTTGGAACCAGTCGAACTGTGCCGTAGCTGGTTATTTTTCATCCTAAATACAAGTCTTTCTCTTCCACTTTGTTGACATTATTCCATCAGTGGTATCAGAGCCACTTTGGCCTTAGAACACGAAGAAAGGAAGGGCAGACACAGGTGAGAAAATCAGAAAATAACCACATATAAACTGGTGAGTGTGAGTAATGGCCTCTGGTGGTTTCACAGCTCCTCTGCCTTCAATATTTGCTGGAGAAAACTATGATTTCTGGGCTGCAAAGATGAAAGCATATTTGAGAGCTTATGATTTATGGGAAATCACAGAAAATGGCACTGAACCTCCACCACTTAGAGCAAATCCCACAATTGCACAGCTGAAGCAACATAGTGAGGAGATTGCTAAGAAATTTAAGGCTCTTTCTTGTATACAATCTGCTATCTCGGATGCCATTTTCACAAGGATTATAACTTGTGAATCTGCAAAAGAAGCCTGGGATAGGCTAAGGGAGGAAATTCGAGGCAATGAAAGGACAAGACAGATGCAAGTGCTGAACCTAAGAAGGGAGTTTGAAACTCTGAAGATGAAGGAATCAGAAATTGTCAAAGAATTTACTGATAGACTGATGAAGATAGTTAACCAAATTAGGTTGCTAAGTGATGACTTGCCAGATAGGAGAGTAGTAGAGAAGGTCTTGATCAGCTTGCCCGAAAAATTTGAAGCCAAGATCTCCTCACTCGAAGATTCGAGGGACCTGGCTAGTATGTCTTTGTCTGAGCTTGTCAATGCTCTTCAAGCCACAGAGCAAAGAAGATTGATCAGACAAGAAGAGCAAGTCGAGGGAGCCTTGGTTGCTAAAGGAAAATACAAAGCACAAACTATTTATGGGATGAAGAATACAAAGCACAAACTAGTTATGGGATGAAGAAACCATTTAATGAGAAGAAGGGTGCTGAATGCAGCAAGAATCCTGTTGAAAGAAAGAAGTATCCACCATGTCCTCATTGTAAAAAGATAGGACATTCACCTAAATGGTGTTGGTTCAGGCCTGGAGTACAATGTAGGGCTTGCAAACAATTTGGTCACATTGAAAAGGTATGTAAAAGTAAGAAGGAGAAACCGGACCAGCAGCAAGCTCAACTTGCTGAAAATCGAGAAAACCAACAGGAAGAACATCTGTTCACAGCAACAAATTCAAATGTCAGCAGCAATGATGAAGCTTGGCTGCTTGACAGTGTATGCACTCACCATATGACATCCAACTTAAGCATCTTTACCAAGATGGATGACAAACTCACGTCAAAAGTTAAAGTTGGAAATAGTGAGTTTGTTGAGGTAAAAGGTGCTGGAGAAATTGCAGTACAGACTTCATCAGGTACTAAGCTCATATCAGATGTTTTATATGTGCCTAATATTGATCAGAATTTGATTAGTGTTGGTCAATTGATTGAAAAAGACTATACACTTATATTCAAGGATAATAGATGCACCATATTTGATCCACAAAATCAGGAAGTCATGAAAGTAGGAATGAGACATAGGAGTTTTCCATTGGAGTGGAAAAATGTCAGTGATCAAGCACTAACAACCACAGTAATTGAATCATCTTTATGGCACAAAAGATTTGGACATGCTAGCTATGCATCACTTAAGTATTTGCATGATTCGAAGCTTGTAGAAAATATGCCTGAGATTTGCAATAATGATTGTGTGTGTGATGCATGTCAATATGGAAAGCAAACTAGATTACCATTTCCAAAAAATCAAGCAAGAAGGGCAACAAAGAAACTTGAATTGGTGCACTCAGATGTTTGTGGACCTATGAGAACCTCAACCATGAATGGCAACAGATATTTCATCCTTTTTATAGATGATATGTCAAGAATGTGCTGGGTATATTTTTTGAGAATGAAATCTGAAGTAGCAGGTGTGTTTAGGAGGTTTAAAAATTGGATAGAAATTAAATGCAACAGCAAGATAAAGTCCATCAGATCAGACAATGGAACAGAGTATTGCTGTGGCCAGTTTGACAAATTCTGTGAAGATACGGGGATCAAACATCAGTTAACTATACCTTATTCTCCCCAGCAAAATGGTGTTTGTGAAAGGAAAAATAGAACGATTATGGAGATGGCCAGGTGTTTGATGTTTGAGAAGAATATACCTAAGGAATTTTGGGCAGAAGCTGTAAATACTGCTGTGTATTTACTTAACCGATTGCCAACAAAATCCTTAGATAAAAAGACTCCATATGAAGCCTGGTATGAGAAGAAACCTGATGTGTCTCATCTGAAAGTGTTTGGTAGTATATGCTTCTTTCATATTCCTGATGTAAAGAGGGATAAATTGAGTCAAAAGGCTGAAAAAGGTGTGCTGGTTGGTTTTTGCAACAATGCTAAGGGATACTGAGTTTTTATCCCACAAAGCAAGAAGATAATATCTAGTAGGGACATCAAAGTTGATGAGGGATCTACATGGAATTGGGATGCAAAATCAGTCACTCGACTTCAAAATCCTAGAATTACTTCACAACCAGATGATGATGATGATAATGAAGTAATAGAGGATGCTGAGAGTGACACAGATTCTGAAAATGTGGTGATAAAAACTAGATCACTGGAAGACATATATGCTAGATGTAATGTTGCTGCTATGGAGCCTTCAAACTACACTGAAGCAGCAAGATCAAAATGGTGGATGGATGCAATGAAAAAGAAACTAAACATGATTGAGAAAAATGGAACCTGGAAGCTGGTTAATAGACCAGAAAATAAGCATGTAATTGGTGTAAAGTGGGTGTATAAAACGAAGCTGAATCCAGATGGTTCTATCAACAAGTTTAAAGCTAGGCTGGTCGTGAAAGGATACTCTCAACAATATGGAATTGATTTTACTGATACTTTTGCACCAGTGGCCAGGTATGAAACAATCAGATTGTTATTTGCAATGGCTGTTCATAGAGGTTGGAAAATCTATCAATTGGATGTTAAATCGGCATTTTTGAATGGACACTTGGAGGAAGAGATTTTTATTGAACAACCTGAAGGTTTCCAACTTGAAGAGGCAAGTGAAAAAGTCTATCTATTAAGGAAGGCCTTGTATGGACTTAAACAGGCTCCTAGAGTGTGGTATAGCAGGATCGATGAGCACTTGAGCAAACTTGGTTTTTTGAGAAGTGTGAATGAACAAACCTTGTATATAAGGCAAGAAGAGAACGAGATGATCATCATCTCATTGTATGTGGATGATCTTCTAATCGCAGGAAGCTGCTATGCAAAGATCAATGAAGTAAAAGATGAATTGAGAAAGGTCTTTGAGATGACTGATTTGGGAGAAATGCACTATTTCCTTGGCATGGAAATATTTCAAATTCAAAATGAGATATTTGTCTGTCAAAGGAAGTATGTTAGGGATATGTTAAGGAAATTTAATATGGAAAACTGCAAGGCAGTAAGTACTCCTCTTGTGCAAAATCTGAAGCTGATAAAAGATGATGGTTCTAAGAGGATTGATGAAAAAATATATAGGAGTATGACCGGATGTTTGCTGTATTTAACTTCTACCAGACCAGACCTTATTTTTGCTGCCAATATCCTATCCAGATTCAGACAGGAACCAAGTGAACTCCATTTTCAGGCTGCAAAAAGGGTGCTGAGATATGTGAAAGGAACTGAAGACTTGGGAATCTGGTTCAGGAAATCAGAAGGCTTGGAATTGACTGGATATACAAACAGTGATTGGGCTGGCTCGAGTGATGATATGAAGAGTACATCTGGCTATGTGTTTTATGCTGGAACAAGTGCTGTATGCTGGAGTGTAATGAAACAAAAAATGGTCGCTCAATCTACAGCTGAGGCAGAATACGTAGCTGCTTCAGAAGCTACTAATCAAGCAATATGGCTAAGGAAAGTTATGGAAGATCTTCATTACAAGCAAGAAAAAGCTACTGTCATTTATTGTGATAATCAGTCGGCTGTGGCTATGGTGAAGAACCCGGTATTTCATGGAAGGACAAAACACATTAAGATCAAATATCACTCAATAAGGGAGGCACAAGACAGAAAAGAAGTCCAGCTGATGCATTGTAGTTCTGAAGATCAGGATGCTGATATTTTCACTAAATCTTTGCCTAAAATAAGATTTGAAACATTGAGGAAAAGACTTGGTGTTTCCAACAAAAGTGTCAAGAAGGAGTGTTGATGATTGTGTGCCACTTTTGCTGTCATATTTTGTATTAATTATATGTATTAAATCAGTACATAGTATGGTTATTTTTGTGTATTAAAATGTCCATCAGAGTATGGTGACAAGTAAGGTGTTAGGTGGTAGTTGTTGACTAGAAACATGGTAGAAAACTATTGTAATATATATATGTTTGGAACCAGTCGAACTGTGCCGTAGCTGGTTATTTTTCATCCTAAATACAAGTCTTTCTCTTCCACTTTGTTGACATTATTCCATCAGATGCGAACTGCAATTCTTCCAACTTACAGGAAATTGTATGGGAAAATTGAGATGGATCTTCAGGCTGGTGATGTCATCAGTGTGACATTGGAAGACAATTATAACACATACAGTTTCGATGGCAAGAAGAAACTTGTTGTTTTTACCACTAGCTGGCTTGGAGGGAAGAATGACTTTCTTGGTACTGCATATCTCACTGTGGGTGGATTGTGCTTCTTCCTTGCAATGATTTTCATAATTATTAGTCATCATCACGTACACTGAATGAGTTTTATATTTATTCAATTTCTATTAGTGTATAAATTGTAGATTTTTTTGAATTCTGATGAAGGAATTGGTGAAGGAATTGGAGGTGTAAACATTTATGGTTGAAGAGAAGAAGAAACGCACACACACACACACACTATATATATATATATTACAAAGAAAAGATAACACATTTACATTGATTTCTACATGATATAACAAAAAATTTGTAACATTTAATATGCCTCACAATATATTTTATCGCAATTACCAAATTAAAACACTGGACATCATATGAAAAATGGAAAATGCATTTTTCCATTTGAGTTCTAAATGCTACAAAAATGATTTCGAGATTTTAGTTTACAGATAATATCTCAAGAATTGAAGTAAACTTTCCTCAGCCAAAAGGAAAAAAAATTAAAAAATAAATAAAAAAATAAAAGTTTGCATAGCAATGCTCCGCACTTTGTGCAGAGTTGCTCTGGACTCCAAACTCTCCGAACTCTTGAGAGAGTTTGGCGGAAAGTTTGGAAAAATACCTCCAAACTCTCGGCTCCTTACTTTTGTGCGGAGCAGTGCGCACACATTGTTTTTTTTTTTATTCTTCGTTTTTTCTATTTGATTTTGATTTTTATTTTTTTCACCAATGTCGAGCTATCTGGAGAGTTTCTCTCCACTTTGTGCAGAGCAATACTCCGCACAGTTTTTATTTTTTGTTTATTTTTCATTTTTTTTCTACTTAGATTTTTATTTTTTTAGATTACCATATTTTTCACTAATGTCGAGGTATTTAACTATATACTTATTTGACTAACCTTCAAGATAACATCAACGAGGTAAAACAACAGTATAATCAACAAAAATCTACTTTATTTACCTTTCAACAACAGAAATGAAAAAAAAAAACCAAACATCATTAAAAATTCAAAATCAGAACTCACCAACTTAAATGGTTGAAGACGTGGGCTTTTTTCCAATCCAAGTGATCCATTAGAACTACTTCATCTTTTGCCATAATTCTTGTCTTGCCTCGTAAAATAAAATAAAATCCTTAATCTTTCTGAACGATTAAAACAAAATGATAATACCCTCTAAAAAAATCGACCTAGAACCACACAATAAAATCAAACCAACATACATTCAATTCATAGCATAATTCTATATTTACTTACCAAAAACCCTTGTTTCAATAATTTATATTCAAACCTCTGTAAAAAGAAAACAAAAATAGGGAAAGCGAGGAAAAAAAGAAAGGAAAAAAAAAAGAAAAAACAAAAAAAAGAGCAAATCTTTGCAAATGCTGTGTGGAGACTTTGCACGTAACTCTCCGCACAGTGCGGAGAGTTTTTTCCAACTCTCCACCCAATGTGGAGAGGGGTTTGTTTTTATTATTATTATTATTATTAAAGCTAGCAATAGAATGGTTGCAAATGGAAGTACTAATGAAAAAAAGAAGGTTATATCACAGTTATGAAATAATAAATGTGAACCAACCATAAAATTAACAAGAGTAAATACTCTGTATTCTAACAAAAATGAATTCATCAAATTAACATCAATTTACCCAACTAAACTAAGATTACGCTAGGGCAATACTTTACAAGAAAATAATTAGTTATAAAGCCTAAACAGGAAATACATCCACACGCATCTGATAATTATTTTAGCTGAAAAAATCAACTTTTCTTAGAGAGAGATGATGATAGGAAGATGAAAGCTAACAAGGACAATCGAGAGAAAGTTGAAAAAGTACACATATCTAAACAAAATTCATTAAAGAAAAAACTGAAGAGAGAGAGAGAGAGAGAGAGAGAGAGAGAGAGAGAGAGAGAAACTGATCAAAGCCGAAAACTACCTCTCTACAAAATAAAGAAATAGAATTCATTCAACTTTACTACAAACTAAAATATGCATTTCAATACAACTTGGAACAAAACCTAAATTAATTCCACAAAAAAATTACGAAGAAAATACTACTGACCATATAAAGCCCATTTCATGTTACATAAAAGGAAAATTGGAAACAGCAAAGTTGTGTTTTTTATTTTATTTTATTATTATTATTTTTTTGGAGAACAGATGGAACATCATCCCTTTAAAAACTAAAAAAAAAACCATCCTTTGCCTGAAGATTAGAAGAAGACGAGAATAGGGAGGAGGGGATGGCTGTGAGAAGGAAAACAAAAAAACTTATTGCCTTACTTCGTACCTGAAAATAAGAAGTATGATTGCCTTAAAAGTATGGTCGTCGAAAATAAGGAGTATGGTTGCAGGTAAAAATCAACGTGAGCTAAAGCAGAAAAGGAAGCAAAAAGGGAAAAAAAAATAGTTTCAACAGTGGAATGAGATTTCTTTACTGTTCCTTGAATAGTGTCTACTCCTTCCCCTTTTTAAAAGAAGTTAGAGTTAGAAACGAAATGATAATACTCTCTAAAAAAAATTGACCTAGAACCACAAAATAAAATCAAACCAACATACATTCAATTCATAGCAAAATTCTATATTTACTTGCCAAAAACCCTCGTTTCAATAATTTATATTCAAACCTCTATAAAAAGAAAACAAAAATAGGGAAAGCAGGGGAAAAAAGGGGGAAAAAAAGGAAAAAAGAAAGAGAAAAGAAACTGTTATCGCAAAAAGATTTTTCTTTTTTTTTTTTGTGTTGCACGAAATTTTTATTTATTGCATTTTTATTAGCGTATGAATTTTAGTTTTTTGGAATTTTTTGAAGCAATTTCTAAAAATATTTTCATGATATAAGAAAATAGCTGTAAATTATTTTTACAATTGCATAACAGTATTGCATCATTTAGAAAAAATATGTTTGTATATTTCATGATTAAATAAGAAATATATGAGCTTATACAAACTATTTTGCTTGTATTCTTTGATAGTGTTGATATAATTAAGTTGAATGTGAAGATTATATTTCTAAATTTTGTATAATTCAATATTGAAAAATTGAAGATTGAGCACAAAGTTATAAATCGACTTGCATATTTATATGCGTTTATATTTTGTGCTTAATATATTTTAATATTTATTTTTTTCATATGTTGAAAAAATTAAAATTTGAATTTTTTTTTTTTGACATTTGATTTGGTAAGTGAATGTACGGTGTTCTACATTCTCAGTATTTGTAAGTGAAAAAATCGGTACATGAAAATACAGTAGGCAGTATATACGGTAAGCTGTAAATACGATAAAGTGCAAATACGGTAAGTTGTCTACAAATACGATAGATTGCATATACGAAAAATTGTCTGCAAATACGGCAAGCTACATATACGGTATATTACATATACGTCAATTTATAATTTGTTATAAATGTATAAAATTTATTTAATATTGAATTTCTTAATTACTAAATGTTATAATTCAATATTGTTTTCTTTTTATATAATTGTATTTGCGGGAATAGAAAAAAAAGAAAAGGAAGGGTGGTTATGAAGTTGCTAATTTTTAAATGTGTTTTTTTGTTGAAAATAAAATTGATTTTTTTATACTATTTGTAAAAAAAAAAAAAAAAAAATTATTGCAATTTTATTAATGTAGCAAGAAGATTTATTATGATTATTTAAAAAATTTTAACACCAAACAATAAATCCATGCTTTTAACCTGCCAATTTGGTGAAGAATTAGATGAATACACATGAGTGTTTTTGGAAAACAAAAGTTTTTAGTATATCAATAATGCATGTCACATTTGAACAATAATGTTAATTTTTTTGGCATCATTCTTTCTTTTTCTTCTTCACAGGTTTTATTATTATTATTATTATTATTATTATTATTATTATTCTTATTTTTGTCTTTTTCAATATGTTTAGATGCTTTTGTTAGATTATTTTGTTGTTTAGCAATGATTCTTTCTTTGAGAGTTTTTTTTTGGTATTATATTGAAGTTAAACTTATTCTTGTAATTATATATTTTGTTAGATTTAATACATATTTTTAATTAATAAAATAACAAACTAATATTTAGGTTGCATATTTAAAAAAAAAAAAAAGGAGAGAAAATCTCTTTACATTGTGTGGAGAGATCAACTCTCTTCGCACTCTTTGCACAATATGGCTCCATACAGTGCGGAGAGTTTTTCTTTTCCTCTCCGCACTGTGCGGAGAGATCATCTCACTGTAGGTGGATTGTGCTTCTTCCTTGCAATGATTTTCATAATTATTTATCTATCAAGGCCAACGTATAATTTTCTAACCTGCTCCAGTAACTTTATCAAAGCTTCTCTTCCTTTCCCCAGGTTTCATTGGTTAGTCAAGTCTTCATTCGGTGTGCTCTTATATGCTGCTGATATGTGAAATTACATGTTCTATCCCAGGCAACTCGAAGGTCCATCAAATTTGTCGTGGAATCGGAATCCAGGCGGTCACTAAAACAGTTCACAAATGACATTCTGGTGAATGCATCCTTGGCAATGCTTCGTAGCAGTCGCTATTATCTTGCTATCTTATTTTTCCAAAGATTGTACCCTTTTACCTATTACACGGATTTTTATTGCTTCAACTTGAATTTTGAATTTAAATTGGATTCATTATTATTTATTAATTGATTGTTTAATGGCCACCTTCAATATTAGTTCAAGTGGAGAACTTTTTTCCCCTTACTATAGTATCATATTTGGTAGGGAAGATCGAATTGCATGCTACTTATACAAAGCATGGAGAGGCATGAAAAGTCGGGCACATAGAGTGCCTTTCGACGTGGATCCAAGGAAACTATATGTCTATATCCCATGATTAACCTTTGGAAATAGCTTTCTTCATAAAATCAGTGGCATCTCCTCTCAGAAATGATATTCTTCCTGGAGACCAATGTTCTTGTTGGCAATTTCCAATGCGAGCCGGGCTAGGATGAATAAACACATTCCAAGAAACAGAGAATCATAAGAAAAAAAATAGCCACAAACAAAAAATAAGAAGCTAAGCCTATTCCCAATGAAATGGGTGTAAAGTAGAAAATTTTTTTCGGCTTTGATCAATACAATATAGGGAGCTATCATTGTGTATTATAATATCAATCTCCTTCACTATTGATATAATCAGGCATGTGCATATAAAAAGTTATAGAATGTCCAAAAATAAAAGTTGAAAATCATGTTTGGCAAAGTAAATAACTTAGAAGTAAGTTTGACTTACTTTTAAGCATAACCAGATATGATCTACTTAGAATTTATTAGGACGGATACAGGCCTACTTAGTCCTCCATTCGTATGGGTGAACACATAACATATATCATTTTGACTATTGAGATGATTAGGATTTAGGCGCTTTGCATTTAAAAAGTTAACCATTAGAGCATGTTCGGCTCTAAAACGTCCAGAAACAAAAGTTGAAAAATCATGCTTGGCAAAGTAAATTACTTACAAATTTGACTTACTTTGAAGCACAATAAAACATGTCATAATAAAGATGCTAGCATACTTCATTCTCCAACTGTACGAGGCGAATGCTAATTGTACAAGCCCCAACCAATTTGTTTTTCCATCCCATCTGCTACCAAGATAATTTCTCCCATTTTAGGGGCTGTCTACCAATTATCCTATCAATTGAAAACCTAAGTGCTACAAAAGTTAAAGTTCGGGATTCATGTTCATCATCTTATAGGCTGGGGACCTAAATGCTCCTCTTGGTATAAGTTGGGGACTTCAGATGTAAATTTCTTAAAGGGCACATTTTACCGTGGTTTGTGACGTCTGGGGCGAGCGTTTAGTGGTTGCGCAACCAGTGAAGAAGAAAGAAAGAAAGAAAAGAACAAAGAATCGGACGGCGGACTAAAGTGAGAAAGAGAGAAATTGCAACGATTCTCCACCCTAATTGTCTCTCTCTAGATTTCCTCTTAACGATCCGATCAAAATCTCGGTTATTAGCTTTTGGTATCGCTGCTTAAAATGGTGAGTATAAGTATCCTGGCGATTTTTTATTTTATTTTATTTTATTTCAGTTCTTAATTGAATAAAGAAGTGATAAAGTTCGAAAATTTCCGTAAGAAACTAATTTATACTATTATTGGATGCTTCGTTGACAACAATTAAGCTGAAACAATAGCAGATCTTTTGTAATTTTTATGGTACTAAAATCGATTATGATGAGGTGTTGTTTGCTTGATAGAACAAATTGGGTAGAGGGCAACGGGACAAAGTGCAGCAATTCATGACGGTTACGGGGGCAAGGTATATTACTGAATCAAACTGTACTTTGAGGCTTAATTTTTTACTGATTGTTATCAGATAGAGACTTCAGTTTGAGCTGGTAATTACTTCTACACATCAGTGTTTAGTCGCTGACCTTGTTACGCGGCTCTTAAATGTTCTATTCTTGCGTCTGCTGTGAAATTGCATTGGGTTGAAATATTTTGGGCAGTTTTGAGGTGAATACAATTGTATACACCTTCTGCAAAGGGATTGCTTGACTTTTCGTGAGTGTAGACTTACTAAGCAAGAAGTAGTTGTAAGTGCTTTTGATGCTCATGTTAGCTATCCTCGTGTAATCATACGGATTACTCTTTTTCTGATCACTTGCTCACTTAATTTACCTGATTATAAATCATTTGTGAATAAGTATTTATATTGTGTAAACATGCGGTCTCCATTTTATTCTCTTGGGCTCTTTAAATTAGTAAAATGAAATCTTGTTGAGATTGCTACCTTTTCCTTCCCGTTTTATCTCGTTTGTTTGATTGTGCCTTGTGATGCTAGTTTGAGAGTCTTTATATACATACCAGAAAGCTTACATATATGCGATGGAACCTTGATGATTGGAAATTTCATGGCATGATATTTATGGATCTGAGAAGTTCTGAAATTTTGATAAAATTTCGAGGCTGATGTTCACGAAACTGTTGCCTATTTATAATATCATTATATGGAGCAAGATGTAAAAATTTTTAGTTCTGCTTATATATCTGCAATGCTTTGGCTGCATGCTGGTGTAGCTAGGAGTAATTTTGCATGTACGTTAGGTGCACATGCTTATCCACATGATCAATTAAGAAGTTGGGTTAATTTTTCAAAAATGCTATCTAGCATCACTGGTGGTACAACATAAGTGTAGGGGGCACTATGTGATATAAATTAAAGGTAAAATTATGTGGTTCATTTGATTATGCATTTCATTTAGAGGTTGTTTGATGGGGATTGAAATTAGATTTTTTTGTAGATTTTGATAGAAGTTTTTGTAATGTGTGGTTGAAAAGTTGTGGGACCCAAAGATGTAGTTAATATTGGTTGTTTGACTTTGACTCAAATTAAAATCTCAAAAAACAAGGGCTTAATGTCACTTAGTTCCATCTAGTTTAGTGGTGCTAAATAGCATTACTCTTTTTCAACAGATATCAATCAAGCTTCCTTTGATAATGCCATCAGCTTTTTTGTTTTCTTTTTCTAAGATTCATAATCTTGTTGATTGTTCAAGTGCCAATTTGTGTAGTCTGCTTATTATGTAGCTTTACTTGTTCTTTATTTTGGATGCAGTGAAAAAGTCGCTATTCAGGCTTTGAAAGCGACTGATTGGCATCTTGAAGGAGCATTTGATGTATTTTACAGCCAGCCACATATCAAATCTTTTGCTGACACGAGGCGTTTGGAAGAACTGTACAATAGATACCAAGGCAATTTCCTGTGTCTTGATATGCATTCAACTCTTGTATGCCTAAAAAAAGTTTTTGTCTTTCTGTTTACCATGTTCATTTGTTTCCTGAGAACATGCAGTAACTATCTATCTATCAAACATAGTCTAGGCCAGTAATCCTCTATATTCTCTTCATCAACTGGTCATTTCGCAGTATTCCAGCATCTTTTATCATATTGACGCAACACAAATTTCATAGTATCTATGCTGTAACAACTTTCTTTACTATGAATTCCCCCAGTAATCATTAGTAAATGAGTGGTTTTCTTTCAGTTTAAACATAGGATGAAGATCGGAGTGGTAGTAATGAGATAAAAAAAAAGAATGTACTCGGATTCAATTCTTATTTGAGATTGTCTCATATGTTAGTGCCAGCCAAGATCATAATACTTGACAAGTTGCACATGATTTAAAATTACATTAATGGGCCAGGTTGGTTTTGTTATAGGATGTTCCTTTTTCCACTTTGGAATGACAATGCTAATTCACTCTCAGAGTGACGAAAACTAAAGCTGGAGAATATAGGGGATATTTGAATGTTGTCAGAGTAAATAGTCTTTTTGTTCTCTGTAAATGTCAGTTTCCTATCGATTCTTGCTTTCTTGTAGCTCCATTTAAAGTTCTTTGCATCTAGCATCAATTGCTGAATTTTGAGTTATGTTGATGTGCATTAAGTCTCGAAAACTGTTGTGAGAATACTCAACAAAAAAGTGATTTTATATAGTGATCAAAATAGTAATGTGAAAAATTTTGAGGATTTCTTGTTGTAAACTTTTGGATGGCAGTGAACGTTCAGCCAATGTATTTTTTTCATGTACTAAACAAATGATACTGGGCTTCACTATTTTCTTATCTTATTAATTTGGCTTCTCATTCATGAGATCTGAGAGCACCCCCATATAAAAAATTGGGTGTGCTGAGCATTATTTGTTTTTTAATAGTTAAATCTTACATAAGCTTTCATCAATTACAGATTCACACGCTGATATGATTTTGGCTGATGGAATCAGTTACCTTTGCAATGATCTTCAGGTCGATTTGATAAGTATTGTCTCATGCATAATCAAATAAGTTTGTTTCTCATTGGGTATCATGTATCATATTTTATCCATGATACCAACAAAGTTATTCGAGTAACGCTTGTAGTCTTTTAAATAAATCTCCAACCGAAGGCCAAAGCCTAGCTCGAATTTGAACCTCATTTTTTATTTTATTATTATTATTTTTGGGTTGGGGGAGGTGAAATCCTTTTATCCTCTCTGAAAATGGAAAAAATGGGGGAGCATATCTCTAACTGATCACTATTGTTTGAATAACATAATTCCTTCATTTTCTTGGCAGGTGGACCCTCAGGATATAGTCATGGTATGGCATTTGTATTCTGCACTCTAAATTAGTAGTATTGTTTAAATGTCTTGATTATGTAGGATTGGATGGAATTATGTTATCAAGGATTAACATTCTGGTTAGATTTGTTTTATAGTTTTTATTTTTTATTTTTTAGTTTCTTTTTTTATTTTGATATGTTTTCCGCTTATCATACGATAAATTGTTTCATATTTTTTTCCTTTTTCTACCACCAGATGTAAAACCCAATTTCCACCAACAAAGTGTCCTAAAGACAATGTAAATATATAATTTATAAATATAACTATGTTATTCTATTGGAATATGCCACTGAATATGCTGGATCAATTCATGAGGCACAAACCCTTCAAGCCTTGTTCATATGATAGGGTATTAGAAATTAAATACCAATGACCGCCAGCGAAAAAGAACTGGAAATTAATGAACATGACTTGGAATTACATTCAATGAAATGATGGAACGCTCTATTAAATAGTTTTGCTAGCAGTTTCGAGCTTTGCTCTTGATTGCATCTACTTCTGGAGATTCATTGTAGTGCGGATGTCGTGATTGTCATATTTACTGTTTTTGATTTTTAAGGAAATATCAATTTTTGGAGCTGGAATAGCTTGAAGAATGACTTTTATGTTGATGTAAATTTTTAACATTTTTGAACATGTTAATTGTTTTTATATGATCTTAGTTGACATTTGATTTGTTTAGTATGCAGTTGGTGGTCTCATGGCATATGAAGGCTGCTACTATGTGTGAATTTTCGAAGCAGGAATTCATTGGTGGATTACAGTCTCTTGGGTAAATATTAGTGAAGTCTATCATGTTTGTTTTGTTGGTAATCCTGAGTTGGAGCTTTTGTCAATGATTATATTGGCGCTTATATCTTTAATTGCAGGATAGATTCACTGGAGAAGTTCAGGGAAAGAATACCATTTATGCGTTCTGAACTTAAAGACAGTCGTATGTGATGACATGGAATTCTCAGTTCTTAATCAAAGAAGCTATTCTCTTTCTTGATTGCATCACTACATTTAATCTTTGGGTTTGCACACAGTACTTTTGCACTGATGATCTAGTATGCTTAATGATTACTGCCATCTCCTTGTGCTTCCTCATTGTTATCATTTCAAGGCAAAATTATTGGGAAAGTGGGTTGTTTTAGTAGAGATCATTTTCATATTTCAAATTTTGTGGCAATTATTAGTTGACGTAGTTGGCATTAACTGTCCCTAAAATACATTGAAGACTTTTGAATTTTTTCCTATTATTAAACTATCTATTTGATTTATTCTGTCCAGAAAAGGTCCGAGAGATA
The DNA here is from genome assembly GCF_002742605.1 of Olea europaea var. sylvestris. Taxonomy (NCBI): domain Eukaryota; kingdom Viridiplantae; phylum Streptophyta; class Magnoliopsida; order Lamiales; family Oleaceae; genus Olea; species Olea europaea. The sequence goes on along the minus strand of NC_036245.1, from coordinate 6,175,060 downwards.
TATAACTTTTCTTTTGGCTGGGCAAAAGAGAAGGTAATGTGTTGGTTTGATTATTTGAATTTTGCCCCCCTTTTAGTTGAAATCATCAGCTTGAATTAACCATAAATGTTCTCTCTAAAATTATTTTGCTATTTTCTATTAAAAAAAAAAAATTGGGATGGCTCGGGAAACTGTGGAATGCATCAAATCCTTTGAATCTGATAATCCTGGAAAGCAACAAAACAGAATTTGTGGCTTCATGATAGTATGAAGTTACCTTCCCTTAAAATGCTGCCTTTCAAGTAATAATTTTTCAGTAATGTACTTTTTGATAACTTGGGAGCTCAACAAACTAGAGTAAATTGTATCATTATATATAAAGAAATAGAATCTATTTCTGAATTCAAATATTTTGCATCTAATACCTTGAAATTTGTGAGATTTCTTTTGTGTCTGAGCAGGTTTTTTTACTTTAATATTAATAACTAAAATTTGAATTTTTGAAAAATATTTTTATCCAATCTTCAGTTGACACCGTCTCATATATTAACATCCCGCTGTAACTAAATGTTGTTGGCACGAAGTAGAAAACCATAGGCACTATATGTTCTCTAAGAAGTCAAATATTAAGTAAAATCTCTATTCCCCCCAAAGGAGAAGCAATGCACAGTTAAATACTTTAAGCCTTTGCTTTCTGTCTTTTTATCCTCTACCAGGCTTCTAAAATTTCATCTTGTGGGTGAATCAGATTGCTTTTAACTTGCATTCAACCAGCTGATAATTACTATGTATTCAGGTTGCTGATTTTCTATCCTGATTTCAGGGTCAGAAGTCTTTAGCATTGGATACAGCAATTGGGATGTGGCAGTTGCTATTTGCAGAAAAGCAGTGGCCATTAGTTGATTATTGGTGCCAGTTCTTACAGGTATAACAAACTGCATTTGGATCCTCTCCCTCAAATCCTATCATTCATTTTCTGTACATGTATAAAAAAATATTAATGTCTTAGAAAACAATTATTTCATACCTTGTCTGTCTCCATTCTACCATGCAAAAATTCCACGTCTCATCATTTGTACCACTCAATCTGCCATTGTCCTGTTGAATAAATTGAACTGTAAGAAGTAACGGAGTGTTAATTCAACTGATGTAATTTAGTCTTATTAGCTCAAAATTTGTGATTTCAGGTATTTGTATCCAAACAAATACTCCATTGCCGGTCGTCTTACTGTTTTGTAAAAGCGCAGTTGTTTGGTTTTTGGTAGGAAAATGGATAATAAATGGAAGAAGTGTACATAGAGAGGATTCTGAGTGGACTTTGTATCATTCAAGGTTTTCCTAAAAAAAAATACTGACTAAGGGAATTAGCAGTTAATGTAGTTAATTTGCTTCCTCACCCGCAAAAAGATAAATAAGCTAAAATCAGTGTGGTTAATTGCTGCCTTGTTTCTCAACATTATCTTTTAACACTCTTTAACTATTTTCCTCTGGTAAGAGCGTGGTATTGAATCTCTCTCTAATGTGGTTTGATGTAATTTCATATGCTTGATCGTGCCCAAAGCTTGAATTATTTATGAAGAATCATGGGAATATTATTTGTTGTTTTTTTGTGTTCATTTTTAACTTTATGGTTCACTTTTGACATTTTTCTCCTCCTTGGATTTTTGGATTCAGGAGCACCATAACAAAGCAATATCTCGGGACACCTGGTCCCAGCTACTGGAGTTTGCAAGGGTAAATTAAGGTGCATGAAATGAATGAATATAAGATTTGTTTGGGACTGGAGCATGCTCTCTCTTGCGTTTAATTCCCACCACCCAAAATTTTACATCTTCTCTGTTCTTTTTTGCACGACTTTTAAATTTTGTTTGATCAAAATGTGAAAATTTCAGCATTGTACCCATGAGGGTGCATTAAGAAAGACGAATTTGATATTGGATCTCAACTCCACATGATTTATTTTTGGTTACCAAGATCCACCAGGATTATCTAATCGCCGTTCATGACAGATATGCTCTTTTGTGTAAATGCAGACCATTGATCCTACTTTATCAAACTATGATCCTGAAGGTGCTTGGCCATATCTTATTGACGAATTTGTTGACTACTTGAACGAAAATGGCATAATTCACAAGGGAAAATCAAGTGATTGGAGCTTCAAGCATTAATGGGTTGCTCAGGTATGTAGCAAATGCTGGTCTTTGCCTACAAGTCGATCATTAAAGGTTGAAATTCGAAAAGAAAATAGGAACTATACATTCGTATTTCTTGTTGTTTGACTATTTCATGGTCCATTCTGTTAGAAGCAATTGTTAAGATATTTAATTTATAATTTGAATAAAGAATGAATGCAGCTTGTTTGTTGTGAAATATAGTTGATATGGAAATATCGAATGCAAAAACTGCCAAGAAATCACAAACACAGTATTAGAATATATCATCTTTAGAAATTAGGAAAAATGTATCTGAATATGTGAAAAGAAAAAAAAAATACATGGCAGCCCTTGCTTAGTATTTGAAAATTAATGTTCAATTTTTTCTCCCTTTTTGGCTCAACTTGAGCTCATGATTATTTATTTTATTTTTTCTTCTTTCAAATGTCTTAGAAGGTGTTCTCACAACCATATTGAACTTTATTCTCATAACTAGTCGCTTGCCCGTGCAATGTAGAGGCTAGTAAGGATTGACAGAAGATATATATTGATTGAATAAAGGCTGATGGGTAAATGCACATGTTAAGAGTCATGTATTTTAAACGATGGTCGCAAATTCCATTTTCATACGTACCATCCCTATTTGTTACAATTTCTGCTCATAAAATAAATGTACGTAATATGATAAATTATATTCGAAGACTTTAGAAAATTTGAAAACTAATATCTAGAACCATGAATGTGAGAAGACGTTTCAACATTGCAATATGCAATAATTAAGGAGTAGATAAGCGAGTTTTGGCATGAAAACAACTGCACTCTATTACAATTGACGATAACAATAAAATTTAATTATGTCCGTATGAATGATAAGACAAAAATACACATGGCCAATAGAAAGACTGCCTACATTACAAGGCACAATTATTGATAAGCATTCCAAACACATATAGCCAGGAAAATTTGGAAAAAGCTTCCTGCATGGGTCCACCCCTATGTGTGCGCATTTGTACAAACCTTATGCAAAGGGGCCTGGACAGGTAGTACAACTGAGAAAATATAGTTTAGAATACTGTTTTTATTTCATTTTCAACCTAGAATTCTAAACGTTGAACACAATTTTTATAACTTACCGACGATCACATATAGCCAAGAAATTATAGTTTAGAATACTGTTTTTATTTCATTTTCAGCCTAGAATTCTGAAGGTTGAACACAATTTTTATAACTTACCGACGATCACATAGAACAAGGCCCCTACTTTTGAAACAGGTAAAACAAAACATTCTCTCCTACCTTCATCCTAGCTGAAGCTTTTGCTGTGGCCTTAAAACTTGAAGGACCTTTTGAATTCCTCACCCTGTTCCGCTTCTCTCCAGACGACTTCATCAGTTTGCCCACATCTGTTTCAATCTCCATTTCAGTGTCTTCAGTCTTGGTGTCCTCTACAGTGGTTGCTTCATCAACCTGAGACTATCCCAGCCAGTGGATCATTCAACTCCAGACATATGGAGGTGGCACTAAGTTTTGAATGAGTGAGTGAGAAAAGCAAAGTGTGCAGATTTAAGAAGGCACTATATTCATGAAGGTTATGTCTTGCTTTGTCCACATGTAAAATACCGGCAAAGGGATTGTATAAATAAAACATTGAGAAAAAAGAGCATAGCTGAGAGAGAAAGATCTCCCTATACATGAGAAATCTCTGCACACACATCAAGCACAGGAATAAGACAATCTCTATTTCCCAAAACTATGAGATTATGTCAAACTAATTAAATCCATGCAGTAACTATCTATCTATCAAACATAGTCTAGGCCAGTAATCCTCTATATTCTCTTCATCAACTACTCATTTCCTAGTATTCCAACCTCTTTTATCATATTGGCGCAACACAGTTTTCATAGTATCTATTCTGTAACAACTTTCTTTACTATGAATTCCCCAAGTAATCATTAGTAAATGAGTGGTTTTCTTTCGGTTCAAACATAGGATGAAGATCGGAGTGGTAGTAATGAGATAAAAAAAAAGAATGTACTCGGATTCAATTCTTATTTGAGATTGTCTCATATGTTAGTGCCAGCCAAGATCATAATACTTGACAAGTTGCACATGATTTAAAATTACATTAATGGGCCAGGTTGGTTTTGTTATAGGATGTTCCTTTTTCCACTTTGGAATGACAATGCTAATTCACTCTCAGAGTGACGAAAACTAAAGCTGGAGAATATAGGGGATATTTGAATGTTGTCAGAGTAAATAGTCTTTTTGTTCTCTGTAAATGTCAGTTTCCTGTTGATTCTTGCTTTCTTGTAGCTCCATTTAAAGTTCTTTGCATCTAGCATCAATTGCTGAATTTTGAGTTATGTTGATGTGCATTAAGTCTCGAAAACTGTTGTGAGAATACTCAACAAAAAAGTGATTTTATATAGTGATCAAAATAGTAATGTGAAAAATTTTGAGGATTTCTTGTTGTAAACTTTTGGATGGCAGTGAACGTTCAGCCAATGTATTTTTTTCATGTACTAAACAAATGATACTGGGCTTCACTATTTTCTTATCTTATTAATTTGGCTTCTCATTCATGAGATCTGAGAGCACCCCCATATAAAAAATTGGGTGTGCTGAGCATTATTTGTTTTTTAATAGTTAAATCTTACATAAGCTTTCATCAATTACAGATTCACACGCTGATATGATTTTGGCTGATGGAATCAGTTACCTGTGCAATGATCTTCAGGTAGATTTGATAAGTATTGTCGCATGCATAATCAAATAATTTTGTTTCTCATTGGGTATCATGTATCATATTTTATCCATGATACCAACAAAGTTATTCGAGTAACGCTTGTAGTCTTTTAAATAAATCTCCAACCGAAGGCCAAAGCCTAGCTCGAATTTGAACCTCATTTTTTATTTTATTATTATTATTTTTGGGTTGGGGGAGGTGAAATCCTTTTATCCTCTCTGAAAATGGAAAAAATGGGGGAGCATATCTCTAACTGATCACTATTGTTTGAATAACATAATTCCTTCATTTTCTTGGCAGGTGGACCCTCAGGATATAGTCATGGTATGGCATTTGTATTCTGTACTCTAAATTAGTAGTATTGCCTAAATGTCTTGATTATGTAGGATTGAATGGAATTATGTTATCAAGGATTAACATTCTGGTTAGATTTGTTTTATAGTTTTTATTTTTTATTTTTTAGTTTCTTTTTTTATTTTGATATGTTTTCCGCTTATCATACGATAAATTGTTTCATATTTTTTTCCTTTTTCTACCACCAGATGTAAAACCCAATTTCCACCAACAAAGTGTCCTAAAGACAATGTAAATATATAATTTATAAATATAACTATGTTATTCTATTGGAATATGCCACTGAATATGCTGGATCAATTCATGAGGCACAAACCCTTCAAGCCTTGTTCATATGATAGGGTATTAGAAATTAAATACCAATGACCGCCAGCGAAAAAGAACTGGAAATTAATGAACATGACTTGGAATTACATTCAATGAAATGATGGAACGCTCTATTAAATAGTTTTGCTAGCAGTTTCGAGCTTTGCTCTTGATTGCATCTACTTCTGGAGATTCATTGTAGTGCGGATGTCGTGATTGTCATATTTACTGTTTTTGATTTTTAAGGAAATATCAATTTTTGGAGCTGGAATAGCTTGAAGAATGACTTTTATGTTGATGTAAATTTTTAACATTTTTGAACATGTTAATTGTTTTTATATGATCTTAGTTGACATTTGATTTGTTTAGTATGCAGTTGGTGGTCTCATGGCATATGAAGGCTGCTACTATGTGTGAATTTTCGAAGCAGGAATTCATTGGTGGATTACAGTCTCTTGGGTAAATATTAGTGAAGTCTATCATGTTTGTTTTGTTGGTAATCCTGAGTTGGAGCTTTTGTCAATGATTATATTGGCGCTTATATCTTTAATTGCAGGATAGATTCACTGGAGAAGTTCAGGGAAAGAATACCATTTATGCGTTCTGAACTTAAAGACAGTCGTATGTGATGACATGGAATTCTCAGTTCTTAATCAAAGAAGCTATTCTCTTTCTTGATTGCATCACTACATTTAATCTTTGGGTTTGCACACAGTACTTTTGCACTGATGATCTAGTATGCTTAATGATTACTGCCATCTCCTTGTGCTTCCTCATTGTTATCATTTCAAGGCAAAATTATTGGGAAAGTGGGTTGTTTTAGTAGAGATCATTTTCATATTTCAAATTTTGTGGCAATTATTAGTTGACGTAGTTGGCATTAACTGTCCCTAAAATACATTGAAGACTTTTGAATTTTTTCCTATTATTAAACTATCTATTTGATTTATTCTGTCCAGAAAAGGTCCGAGAGATATATAACTTTTCTTTTGGCTGGGCAAAAGAGAAGGTAATGTGTTGGTTTGATTATTTGAATTTTGCCCCCCTTTTAGTTGAAATCATCAGCTTGAATTAACCATAAATGTTCTCTCTAAAATTATTTTGCTATTTTCTATTAAAAAAAAAAAATTGGGATGGCTCGGGAAACTGTGGAATGCATCAAATCCTTTGAATCTGATAATCCTGGAAAGCAACAAAACAGAATTTGTGGCTTCATGATAGTATGAAGTTACCTTCCCTTAAAATGCTGCCTTTCAAGTAATAATTTTTCAGTAATGTACTTTTTGATAACTTGGGAGCTCAACAAACTAGAGTAAATTGTATCATTATATATAAAGAAATAGAATCTATTTCTGAATTCAAATATTTTGCATCTAATACCTTGAAATTTGTGAGATTTCTTTTGTGTCTGAGCAGGTTTTTTTACTTTAATATTAATAACTAAAATTTGAATTTTTGAAAAATATTTTTATCCAATCTTCAGTTGACACCGTCTCATATATTAACATCCCGCTGTAACTAAATGTTGTTGGCACGAAGTAGAAAACCATAGGCACTATATGTTCTCTAAGAAGTCAAATATTAAGTAAAATCTCTATTCCCCCCAAAGGAGAAGCAATGCACAGTTAAATACTTTAAGCCTTTGCTTTCTGTCTTTTTATCCTCTACCAGGCTTCTAAAATTTCATCTTGTGGGTGAATCAGATTGCTTTTAACTTGCATTCAAGCAGCTGATAATTACTATGTATTCAGGTTGCTGATTTTCTATCCTGATTTCAGGGTCAGAAGTCTTTAGCATTGGATACAGCAATTGGGATGTGGCAGTTGCTATTTGCAGAAAAGCAGTGGCCATTAGTTGATTATTGGTGCCAGTTCTTACAGGTATAACAAACTGCATTTGGATCCTCTCCCTCAAATCCTATCATTCATTTTCTGTACATGTATAAAAAAATATTAATGTCTTAGAAAACAATTATTTCATACCTTGTCTGTCTCCATTCTACCATGCAAAAATTCCACGTCTCATCATTTGTACCACTCAATCTGCCATTGTCCTGTTGAATAAATTGAACTGTAAGAAGTAACGGAGTGTTAATTCAACTGATGTAATTTAGTCTTATTAGCTCAAAATTTGTGATTTCAGGTATTTGTATCCAAACAAATACTCCATTGCCGGTCGTCTTACTGTTTTGTAAAAGCGCAGTTGTTTGGTTTTTGGTAGGAAAATGGATAATAAATGGAAGAAGTGTACATAGAGAGGATTCTGAGTGGACTTTGTATCATTCAAGGTTTTCCTAAAAAAAAATACTGACTAAGGGAATTAGCAGTTAATGTAGTTAATTTGCTTCCTCACCCGCAAAAAGATAAATAAGCTAAAATCAGTGTGGTTAATTGCTGCCTTGTTTCTCAACATTATCTTTTAACACTCTTTAACTATTTTCCTCTGGTAAGAGCGTGGTATTGAATCTCTCTCTAATGTGGTTTGATGTAATTTCATATGCTTGATCGTGCCCAAAGCTTGAATTATTTATGAAGAATCATGGGAATATTATTTGTTGTTTTTTTGTGTTCATTTTTAACTTTATGGTTCACTTTTGACATTTTTCTCCTCCTTGGATTTTTGGATTCAGGAGCGCCATAACAAAGCAATATCTCGGGACACCTGGTCCCAGCTACTGGAGTTTGCAAGGGTAAATTAAGATGCAAGAAATGAATGAATATAAGATTTGTTTGGGACTGGAGCATGCTCTCTCTTGCGTTTAATTCCCACCACCCAAAATTTTACATCGTCTCTGTTCTTTTTTGCACGACTTTTAAATTTTGTTTGATCAAAATGTGAAAATTTCAGCATTGTACCCATGAGGGTGCATTAAGAAAGACGAATTTGATATTGGATCTCAACTCCACATGATTTATTTTTGGTTACCAAGATCCACCAGGATTATCTAATCGCCGTTCATGACAGATATGCTCTTTTGTGTAAATGCAGACCATTGATCCTACTTTATCAAACTATGATCCTGAAGGTGCTTGGCCATATCTTATTGACGAATTTGTTGACTACTTGAACGAAAATGGCATAATTCACAAGGGAAAATCAAGTGATTGGAGCTTCAAGCATTAATGGGTTGCTCAGGTATGTAGCAAATGCTGGTCTTTGCCTACAAGTCGATCATTAAAGGTTGAAATTCGAAAAGAAAATAGGAACTATACATTCGTATTTCTTGTTGTTTGACTATTTCATGGTCCATTCTGTTAGAAGCAATTGTTAAGATATTTAATTTATAATTTGAATAAAGAATGAATGCAGCTTGTTTGTTGTGAAATATAGTTGATATGGAAATATCGAATGCAAAAACTGCCAAGAAATCACAAACACAGTATTAGAATATATCATCTTTAGAAATTAGGAAAAATGTATCTGAATATGTGAAAAGAAAAAAAAAATACATGGCAGCCCTTGCTTAGTATTTGAAAATTAATGTTCAATTTTTTCTCCCAATTTATTTTATTTTTTCTTCTTTCAAATGTCTTAGAAGGTGTTCTCACAACCATATTGAACTTTATTCTCATAACTAGTCGTTTGCCTGTGCAATGCACAGGCTAGGAAATTTTGAAGGTAATATTAGCATGTTCAATGTTAAGGATTGACAGAAGATATACATTGATTGAATAAAGACTGATGCGTAAATGCACATGTTAAGAGTCATGTATTTTAAACGATGGATGCAAATTCCATTTTCATACGTACCATCCCTATTTGTTACAATTTATGCTCATAAAATAAATGTATGTAATATGATAAATTATATTCGAAGGCTTCAGAAAATTTGAAAACTAATATCTAAACCATGAATGTGAGAAGACGTTACTATTCAACATTGCAATATGCAATAATTAAGGAGTAGTTAAGCGAGTTTTGGCATGAAAACAACTGCACTCTATTACAATTGACGATAACAGTAAAATTTAATTATGTCCGTATGAATGATAAGATAAAAATACACATGGCCAATAGAAAGACTGCCTACATTACAAGGCACAATTATTGATAAGCATTCCAAACACATATAGCCAAGAAAATTTGGAAGAAGCTTCCTGCATGGGTCCACTCCTATGTGTGCGCATTTGTACAAACCTTATGCAAAGGGGCCTGGACAGGTAGTACAACTGAGAAAATATAGTTTAGAATACTGTTTTTATTTCATTTTCAACCTAGAATTCTAAACGTTGAACACAATTTTTATAACTTACCGACGATCACATATAGCCAAGAAATTATAGTTTAGAATACTGTTTTTATTTCATTTTCAACCTAGAATTCTGAATGTTGAACACAATTTTTATAACTTACCGACGATCTCATATAGTCAAGAAATTATTGTTTAGAATATTGTTTTTATTTCATTTTCAGCCTAGAATTCTGAAGGTTGAACACAATTTTTATAACTTACCGACGATCACATAGAACAAGGCCCCTACTTTTGAAACAGGTAAAACAAAACATTCTCTCCTACCTTCATCCTAGCTGAAGCTTTTGCTGTGGCCTTAAAACTTGAAGGACCTTTTGAATTCCTCACCCTGTTCCGCTTCTCTCCAGACGACTTCATCAGTTTGCCCACATCTGTTTCAATCTCCATTTCAGTGTCTTCAGTCTTGGTGTCCTCTACAGTGGTTGCTTCATCAACCTGAGACTATCCCAGCCAGTGGATCATTCAACTCCAGACATATGGAGGTGGCACTAAGTTTTGAATGAGTGAGTGAGAAAAGCAAAGTGTGCAGATTTAAGAAGGCACTATATTCATGAAGGTTATGTCTTGCTTTGTCCACATGTAAAATACCGGCAAAGGGATTGTATAAATAAAACATTGAGAAAAAAGAGCATAGCTGAGAGAGAAAGATCTCCCTATACATGAGAAATCTCTGCACACACATCAAGCACAGGAATAAGACAATCTCTATTTCCCAAAACTATGAGATTATGTCAAACTAATTAAATCGGACGTTTAAGCAGGCATCCACACTGTAAATAATAACGAAAACTTAGCATTAATAAACTACAGCTTGTGGAAATGAGGTATTCATTATCACGACTTACCCCAGTCGACCCTGGATTATGTACATTTCCACGAGCCAAGTGAACAATATTATATGGGATGCCCGAAGGAGTGTTCCATGTAGGCAGCAGTCTATCAGCAACGTCTCTAACCTTCTCAAGGAAAATTTTATCTCCACCTACAACTCTGAATTGTTAAGAATAAAATTATGAGCATTAAAACAAGAGAAAATAAAATTAGATCATGGTATATTCTTCATGAGCACACAACTCTTCATTAATGAAAGCTGCTCTTCAGCATTACAAATTTTACATATGTAAACAAGGAGGAAAAATAAACAAAATAAAGGGTAAAAGAAGGCATATTGAACCTTATAAAGCCACTCTATGGTTGTTTCATAAACACTGCCATCAGAAATGCTTCTATTCAGAACTAATGGTATATGTCTCTCAAAAACACTGCCATTAGTCCTTCCATGGTATATGTCTTGCCAGTATCAGTTTGCCCATAGACTAATATGCAGACATTGCAACCGTCAAAGACACAGGTTACTATAGGTATAGTTTAAAGAACAAATAGCTTCTGCATTAAAGCACAGCAGTGAATGATTAAATAATGCAAATATTTTGTATTCAATTAGCTTCTTTATACTGCTGCTTTTTTCAGTTGTTCATGTTTTGTGCCTAACATTTTAAGCAATACGCAGCGAATGAACATCCATTAAAATTAAATACCGAGAATAAATCTTAGAAATTCCTTGAGATGTAGAATAGTGATACACACCAAGATTTTGAAAAGCAGTCAAAGCTTCCGAACTAAGTAAACAATTGGCACCAAGGCCTTTGACTTCAATGTTGCATTTGGTGAGATAGCTGAAGCACCATCAGAGGCTGGTTTATTCTTCTTGCCAAATCCATCTGCAATAATAGAACATATAGAATTGAACCTCTGCCTAATTTATTTGATTTCCAGTTTAGAGTTTAACAAATTACAAAATTGGTTCTTACATTATGACTTGACTGTGAGAAGAGCCTTTTCACCCTTCTTCATCATCTTCGCAGCCTTGGCGCGAGCAGGAGAAAGTGACCTTAATAAATGGTTACTTTCAGAAAGAAAAAGGTATAGCACAACTGTAACATGGACAAATAAATTCAAGTTTACCTTATTTAACAGCGAATTCAGTTCCGTCTGATTTTAAGATTATGGTACCATCTTCCAATTGAGCCTCATATTTCACCGGATAGCAAAATAAAATAACAGTTAATATTATTCAACGAATCATCATCGTACCAACTTTGAAGAGGGTGTTTCATGTACCAACCACTTCATCATGATCCTTGGGATTCTGCTATTTCTCTCCCTCGGTACAGAAAATCAACATCAACTGTAGAGTTGCATTTGGAGGAAGAGTAAGAGGAGAACAAGATTCACCATTTGTCAACTGATGTATGGTAAAAATGGCATTTTCACCCTCCTCCATCGTTTTGACACCATTGTCCCATCCCTTGATTACTAGCCCTGCCACGATAGAATGTTGTATGCTTACTCAGAAGCTTTTAAAGGGAAGAATCAGTCCATGACTCCATGGCATACCAACTACAACATAAACCTTATAATTGTGAAGGTACACAATAAGAAAAATAACAGAAGCAAATGCTATGGACATCGACCTAGCTAAAACATGTTGAAGTTTGCAGTTGCTAGCATGTAAATAATCTCTTTCCCTCGACAACCAAAATCTATTATTTAGGTAATTGTCCTATACAGGATTACGACAATGCATAGAAAAATGACCCACCTCTTTAACAATCTGGTGATATGAAGTTTTAGATTGCAACTCGATGGTTTTATTTTTCATCTCTTCCTTCATCAGATACAGAAGTGTTCAAAAATAATTAGAGGAGAATCCAAGAAAGCTACTCGCCCTTCCCAGCATAATTGGAATCAGAAAGATAAAATTAGATCAAATTAATGGACGTGAATTCAAGAACATCTACTACTTTTAAAAAAGAAAAACAAGAATACAAATATGCAATATAACAAAACACAGTTTACCATTCTAACAAAACAAAACAAAGATAGTGGGACCCAGTGAAGTCATTGTTTTCTGCTTAATCCACTCCCTCAGACTCTTGGTCATTCTAGCACATCATAGCCCAGCCATGTTAGCAACACTGCCACTTGGCAACGTGCTTCTTCCATTATGCTTTTCACATCATATCTGTTTATTTTGAATTAGTCACTGCATTTAGTACTCGAAATTTAATGGATGCAATATCGTAAGCCTCTATTGCTTCCTCTTGTGTGTTTGGAATCTGAAATCTGAAAACGAAGAAAAGACGTTTAACATACTCCTATACTATGTATGTATTGAAGTCCATTTTAGTTAAGCTTATCAAACAAGCCATTAGAATATAGCCTATTCAGGTAGGTTACTTACTGAAAGTTCCCAACTATAAATCTTTATTAGCAGCAACTCTTCCGATCCTAGCTTGCCATCTTTCATGCCGGTGATGTCTGTTGATGAAAATATTATATGAGATGTGATTATAATAAACTGAAAATACTAATTATCATGCATTATAATACAAAATTTGGTAATTTTGGCACTCATTATAATTTAGTTTTCAATTTAAATTAGAATACCTGTCATTTCAATAGACTATACTCAAGTAGAAGAGAAATTTATTAGCCAAAGAAGGCAACATTTATTTATACCTAACATAACATAAATAATACCAACCTTGTTACCCAGATACAATTGTTCATATGGAATATCTGAGTAATGTTATGATAAGATCAAACGTTGTGCCATTTAATTTAACTTGTAAACCCTCGATAAATCCAAGCGCCGCAGGAAAAACCCACTACTTGCTCTCCACGGATTGATGAAAATATAAAAACTTTACATCATCAGTTCATGTATGAATCTACTTTATTGATTGTTAAAACTTAATTAACTTGAATTTACTTTCTTAATAATGCAACATATTCATGTCATGTCATAGCTTGATGTGCTCCAATTCTTTCTCATAATTGGCAATCTCAAATTTTTACAAAGAAAGGCTTTAAACAGCAAAGATGAAGAAGGTAAAATGCATGAATCTATTATTGAAAATAATTATTAATGAAATAAAATAACCGCATACTTCAAGTTCAAATGGAAGAAAAAAAATCTGTTGATAAATGAATTCCAATTTGTTGGCTATTACTTATCAATTTCAAACTTCCAAAAATAAAAAGCATTCCTCACAAAGTACTACTCTAGCATAAAATTTATTAGGTAATTTAATTCTTGTACATTGATGCATCAAAATTATTTGTTTCATCTTATTATATATATAAAAGCTTCATATTATTCGGTCATAACAGGAAAATAGCATCAAATTTGAAAATTACCATCTTTATGTATTTCGATAGAGAATGAGAAACCCGTTTATCAGATTATGAATGAAACAAATGACCCAACAAATTAAATCTCACACTACTTGCCAATAAATAGAAGGCATTCTAGAATACTTATATAATGAGCTATAGGAAGGACTGTGCTTATAAGTTATAAGCACGGTTAAAACCTTCATTTTCACAATGAGACCCTGGAGAAGATGGCCTAGACCCTGTCGGCGAGGATAAAACACAATTATGGATTATCCAAAGACTAAATTGTCAAGCACATCATGTCCATGTCACTTAGATTGGAAAGTAATTAATTGATTTAGAATTTAATGCTAGAATAATCTGGAAATAGTTAAAACTTAAGCAACCTAACAAAGGCTTTTCGAATCACCAAAAACACGGCAAAATACAATCTTGCAATACTTGAAAAATTTTAAATTCTTCCACCAAATTATTAATATGCATCATAAAACTCATATGGCTACGGAAAAATTGGAGGAAATAGAGATGGAGAATGTAAAGCAGAGATTGTTGATCAATATATATTTACACAAACCAGACAAAGGAGACCCCCTAGAACGGATTTCTAATTTTCAGCAAGAAGGTTGATTTTCGTCGTCACTTCCACACAAATCTCTTCTACAGCTTTTGATGAAAAAAGGACAAGAAAAAAATCAATAAAACATACCTACAAGTAGTATTAATCTAAATAACAAAGAAATTAAAATGAAAATGAAAATCGCAGAGAGAAAGTACAAGTTAAGATGAACCTTTGAAGCCCCGCGACTGATGTAAAAATGGAAAAATTTCTATGTATGTGAAATCAACAATAGTGCCGTATCACGTTACAACATCCTTCATCCTCAATATTGAAGAAATTGCTTTTCTTCTCCAAGTCCACTTATTAATTAATTAAGAATCCACTTAACAAACTAAAGAATCCCGGTCAGTTAAACCTCCAAGGATCCTTAACGGTAAAACTCTCTTTCTAAGTCGACGATCTTCCAACAAAATAATTTATTTTCACAATAATTGTTTGGAAAAATGGAAGTTACATGTGAATTCAATTTGCAAAAGAAGAGAGTTTAATAGAGGATTTTATTATCTCAGTGTATTGGAATGAGAGAGGGCTCTGGCAAACGAGAGAAGTTAACTTGTAAGGAAGCCCCTGATTCCTATCTCTGCTTTTGTAATTATTTAATATTTTATTATTATATGAAAGATATTTTTGCACGTGCTTATCTTCCAACAGATAGGTGCAGAGCACATGTGGAAGAAATAGCTCTTGCTCTTTTTCCAACAGAACCAAAAATAACACTTAAGTCAAATTTTCAGACAAGTAATGAATGCTCACCCACAATTGACGAAGTTGGAAAAAAATATCTAACATCTACTTTTTCTTACCACACACAAACAGTTACAGTGTAGCACATCAGATGGCATGACTTCACACGTGGAAAAAAATCCAATCCAGTTAAGGTACGTGGCACATCTGAACCAGCTAATGAATAGTAATTAACTATTTACAGTGTGAAAACAAGGTTACACGAATGAATAGTGAAAGATGGATTCACTCTTTTAAAGGAATGTAGATAATTCACATACATACGTAGGAAGAGCTAGGTAGAACATTTTCAGGACTCTCAAAATGCAACACACTTTCTATTTTAGAGAGTTGATGCTTAAAAATTAAGTTTCCGTAGACTTTCTATTTTAACTTTTTTAAAATTAAAAGTGATTCACTCTTTATTCTTAATTAACAATGATTGAATTTAATAAGTTACAAGCTTCAATAATCCACAATTTAAATTATTCAAATCACATTTGAATTTATTGGCTATGTTAAATAAGAGATGGGGAGAAATTAATATATGTTCATTGGAAAAACAAAATAATGAGTCAAGATAGAGAGTAATACTAAAGTATATAAAACATTTACTCTCTAAATCTAAAATGCTCTTTATTATGCATAAAATGTTTTTATAGATAGGTGGTCTCTTGGAGATGTTCTTAGAAGCCAAAAAAAAAAAAAAAGATGATGCGAAAAGAAGGAGTTATGCAATGAATGGAACTTATATTTTCTAGTATATTCAATTTTTACTATTGGATTTTGCACAACACTTCACTAACATACTTAACTTTGTTATGTTCTTCAATTTGTGGGTGGAACTTATATGCTTTTTCAATTTTCATGATCTATCAGCCATGGAGGTGCATGAGCCTTTTAAATGACCCTTTTTTCTCATTATTTTCAAGAAATTGAAAATTTTCACATTTCTCTAAAGCTTTTGCCAATAAATAAAAAATATTGCACTCTCAATCCAGTATTTGCAGGAAAAAAGATGGGCTCTTTTAGATTGTCAAATCTTGCTCATTAAAGTGCTTTAACACTTACATCAACGGTTGAGACTCGCATGTGTGTCTTACACCTACGTAGTTTGCGATTCGCATACATTTTTGTCTTGAAATGTAACCAGAAGAGAACTTGGAGTTTCCTAATTACAAGGGAAGTTTTACCAATTTGGAATTGATGGCATCAATGCATGTATATCAAACATTCTCTTCTCTCACTTTTATCCATTGAAATTAATTTAAACATATCGATCATGAACAAAGATGTGTATGTTTTTCTATTTCTTTTAATTAAGGGAGGATACTAAATTGTCCCTATTCATGAAATCAATCAATATGTTAGCTGCTAATTTGGGCAATAGGAATAACGTTTGGGTATTGTGTCTGATCATCGGGAGCTCATAGCTCTCGCCTAAGAGGACAGGAACCCCACAAGGAAACACGTAAAAGTATCTAATTAATTCTATACTGTGTAACTGCAACAAATTCGTATGATGAGTTCACATGAGATATGAAAAATAATTGTGACTTTGACTACTGCAATTTCGTAGAATTATCACAAACTCATATGACGGTTATTCATGTCGATGTAAATGGTAGCCAAATATGACCGTTGCATCATTGACAAAATTTTAGTGACGTGTTATCAAGGCTCATACAAGTCGTATTCCTTCTATATTGCAAAGTTGGACGTTGAGGCGAATTTTTTGGCATTCTAATCGTGTAAATAAAAAGATAATGATTTTTCTTATTACTGATTATATGAACGATTCAATCTCTCCATATCGTGATAAAAAGAGCATTGTTTTAATTACCATATTAAGAATAATATAAAGAATGTAAATGAAAAAAAAAATTATACATGAAATTCTGAAATTTTTTAATTATTTAAATTCTTAAACATATGATTTAAGAAATTTTTATTAAACAAATTTTTTTATCACGATAAGAAAAAAAAATCCTTTAAATTACCTAATATTTAGAACAATATCAGAAATATAAGAAAAATATATATAAAACAAAATCTAAAATTTTTGCATTAATTAAATTCCTAAAAACTTTTATTAGTCACAATTTATCAAAAGCAAAACTTAATTTAACTTAGTGGAAATTACACCGTCTCAGGTGTTTAAAGATTGAACTACAAACATCAGGTGGGAAAGTTTTTTATGTACAAGTTAGGTTTTTATATAATAATTAAATGTGAAACATTTTTTTTTATCATTTAATAGTTAGTTGATACGTATATTAACTCATGGCGCAATTCCTTAATTATCATAATTCAAATTACAATTTTCTTAACTACCATATCAATCATCTCCTATCTCTCTCTTCCCCCACGATTTCACGTAATGTCCAAACCCTCTCTCTCTTCCTTGCGATTTCATGTCATCTCCAAACCCTCCCTCTTTTGAACTCATCCATCAAGAGTCCAGACATCGCCGTTTAGTTACTTTACAATCTCACTATTGTCAAATTCAATTTGTGCAGGAACCACCGTGGTGAGTACATGCCTATATTTACCGGAAAAATCAAATTCTAATGGAGAAATTGAAGGATGTAGGAGGGGTTATTAATGTCGAAGACACAACAAAAAGAAGAAGTGAGAGGAGGTCTGAGAAGAGCCCCAAGGAAACCCCAACGAAAAAACATTTGGTGTCTGTGACTGAGCAGAAGTCCAATAGAATTAGGTTATTTCTTTTTCTTTTTTATTTTATTTTTTGTTTATCGAAGAATGAAAAAACATGATGGACATTTTGTACAAAGTAAGGATTACGTACTGGACATTTGTGAACTTTAGTCGATTCCAGTCGGTTTCATCACTCTAATATGTTGTCTGATGTCAGAGGATCTTAATGTGACCATGGTAGATAATCTGTGACTTGAGCCCAGTGTATGTGACTTGGATGATCTAACAATGAATTGTTCTTATCCCATCACAGCAGTGTACGTAATTTCAACAATACATAAATTTCTTCGTGCGCAGCCAGTTCACAGATATGTGTATTAGTTTTCAATCAAATGAATAACTCACACTGAGGATCTAATATGTTTATCGAAGAATGAAAAAACATGATGGACATTTTGTACAAAGTAAGGATTACGTACTGGACATTTGTGAACTTTAGTTGGTTCCAGTCGGTTTCATCACTCTAATATGTTGTGTGATGTCAGAGGATCTTAATGTGACAATGGTAGATAATCTGTGACTTAAGCCCAGTGTATGTGACTTGGATGTTCTAACAATGAATTGTTCTTATCTGTGACCTTATTCATTTGATTGAAAACTAATACACATATCTGTGAACTGGCTGCACACGAAGAAATTTATGTATTGTTGAAATTACGCACACTGCTGTGATGGGATACAATTCAAACTGTTGGTTTTATTACAAGACTTCTAGTTATTGATTTGTTAGTGACAATGAAGCATGTGTATGGAATTGCATTTGTGCTTTTAATTTGATGTCTAATATGTTGCGTGATGTCAGAGGATCTAAATGTGACCATGGTAGATGATCTGTGACCTAAGCCGAATGTATGTGAATTGGATGTACTAACAATGAATAGCTCTTATCTATGACCTTGTTCATTTAATTGAAAACTAATATACACATATCTGTGATCTGGCTGCACACAAAGAAATTTATGTAGTGTCGAAATTGCAACACACTGCTGTGATGTGGTACAAATCAAACTGTAATGTCTAATATGCTGCATGATGTCTAAGCATCTAAATGTGACCATGGTAGATGATCTATGACTTGAGCCGACTGTATATATGACTTGGATGTTCTAACAATGAAAATCTCTTATCTGTGACCTTATTCATTTGATTGACCCGAGTGTACATGTGTATGCATATGTGACCTGTTTGACATAGTATGTGATTAATTTAATCTCTTGTGTTGTAATATATCATCCGTGTGTGATCTCAGTACAAGTGTTTAACATTGTCTCAACCTAAATACAGGCCTGGAAATTCATAATACTAGAAGACAAGTGGTTTCCTGGGAAAATTACAACCTCAATTTGTAAATGTGTCTTGAATATCATTCAGGCAAGCTTAAGCTGACGACAGAGCGTATATTGATGGGAACCCATTTTGCTCATTTTCTGGAATGCGATGAGATCGTGATACAACCACAACTGATTCACTTCTTCCTTCTGAGGTAGGTTGAAGAAATGTGGTTTTATGTGGCTGGAGGTATGTGAGGTTCTCCATCTCCGAGTTCTGTTTACTTATAGGCCTGAGATGTCATGGAGAGGGTGACACACAGATGTCTGACAAAAATACTTTTCTCAAGTCGATACTGTAACACATGAAGACATCAAGCCCACCTTCTTGTTTGTGTGTCAAATGTTGGACTTTTGAGCACCTCACAACATATTCTTTCTTGTCTGACCGTTCCACCATAAACTCAAACATATTCTGTATGACAAAAAATACAAGCTTAACTTTAAAATATCTTTATCACATAAGATCCTTCCTTCTTCGACCTCTCTAGCATCTGCAACATAAACAACTTTGATTTTGTTGTCACAAATGTGATCTACATTTTCAATTGCTACTTCGCAGATGTCTAGTACCATATCCTGCAACGTACATAGCTAACCAACAGCGTGTGGATTAACTGGTAACGTGATAGATGGTTTATCTACCTCTGCCTCCATAACATCAATAATTAATGGGTATTTAGCAGGTTCGCGCTCCATATCCTTCAGTAAGATGTAAGAGATCACATTGCTGTCATTTCTAATCCTAATTGGAGGCAAATCTTCATACAATATGTACTTCAATGAGACTGTTACCTTTGTAGGATCCAAATCGATCTCCTTCATAACCGTGTCCACATGGTTTACATATCTGTAATTTCGATCTACCAATGCCAAATAAGTTTGAGATGCATATAACAGGCACACGTGCAAGTACACCATTTATGCAAATTAAAATTACATTTGTTAGTGGTCTAGTGATGAAAGTGTAATGGTTGACACAGTTTGTATATGAATTCCTAAAATAATAAGCATGCACGTTTTTCAAAAAGTCACATTTGAATATATGGTTGAAACATAGATCACAGGTTATGCATGACAACTCACATACACAAAGTATGCAACATATACAGCGTGCACATACAATTAGGAGTGTTTACATTCAGGTCACATTTGTTGAAGAACATCATTTAGGAATAAATATGGCTGCACATCACATAGGTCACAGATCATGTTATACAATTGTCTCACTCATATTATGAGCATTAGTTCCATATACAGAGTTAAGGTAATATTCTGGAGTGCTTAAATTCAGATCACATTCTTCAAGAAGTCTCATATGTAGCCATCATATTACATTACTTACAATACGCGCATTGGTCACATACACAGAGATCAGATCATATGTTGATTAGCCTTGTGTTAACAGTGTGACGGACAAAATTGAAGCACGTACTTGTATTCTATTTCCAGCGATGATAGGGACTTCTGTGACTAATGTTAGATTTTTCCTGTTGCAAATGTGATTGTATTACTAAATTGATAATCGTAGTATGAAATTCAATGACTATTTTTGTCTACAGCGATTGTATTCGAATTATCGAACACAATTCCGGAGTATGTGACTCGATGTTTCAATGCGGGTGAAATTGTGAAATTTGTCATCAAAATCAGTGAAAACTGTTATTTGCTTTGTTATTGTCGACGGCTGAATTAGGTTTTCACCGTGAGAATTTTGAATGCTAGCTGAATTTTTTAATTTTGGGATGTCGATTTTGTACTGAAATTAGTTCTGATATAGAAGGAAAGTAGGCATAATTGTAGGAAACAGCTGTAACAGTAACTACACACACACACACACACACACACACACCTGATTTTTAAATCTTCAAACTATGCACCTGATATATGCTTCGATGTATACTTAATCACTGAAGTATGATTTTTTTCCTTACACAAATTCAAGGCTTAACCACTGAGCGTGAGCCTATAATTAAACAAAAAATCAAAATTTTAATAATTAAAATATAGATCTATTTCTCTTCGTCAACTATGCAGGTAAGGAAATCGGACTTGAGGACCGTAGATCCAATGGTACTATTAATAATGCTTATGAAAGAAAGGTTTGATTGTAACTTCACGACAAGCAACCCACCCGGACACCTTGTAAAAAAAAAAAAAAAAAAAAAGTTTACTCGAGCGATAACGTCCAAGGTATTACTAACGTATTTTTTTATTATTATAAATAATAAAAATATTATAATTGTTTGGGCTTTCCAAAAACCCGAGAAGCCATTTCCCAATTAACACCTCTTTATTCATTTCAATTTCCATTATTTCTCTTTACATCTCATAATTTTTAAGCAAGTTCTCTCAAATTATAGCGTAACGCTCCGACCTAATCGCAAACATACGTATCTTTGTCCGTATTGTTTTTTCTACATAAATGAATACCATAAAAATAGATGGAAGCATAAATTTTATTTATATATTTTTTAATATACACCTACATTAATAATGATTTTAAATAGGATTAGTTCATATTTGGTAATATCAAGGCATATTCTAAAATTAAGAAATCAAATTTTTGTAAATTTTGATAAAAGTTGATGAAATGTATGATTAAAAAATCATGAATTTCATAAAATGTGCAGTTAGAATTAATTGTTAATTTTGATTTAAAATTTTAATTTGATTTTAATCTATACCAAACGAGGGCTAAATAATATATATCTACGATTTTAATGAAACTAGATAATGCAATTAATTGCAGTGGTTTACATATAAACCTAACCTTTTAAGTCCACTACAATATAATAACAGTCTACCTTGAAATAATCAAGTGTCAAGGCCATTTTTGAGAAAATTTGACTCTTCACGAGCTTTTAATGTTTAACTAACATTCAACAGAATCGATCTTTTGCTCATAATGAATATGAGATATTTCACTCATCGATGATATGACAACTCACATCATCAGTGGAGTCAAAAATACCAATGATGTGATATCATCAATGGACAATGTATCTCATGTCCAATATGGGCAGGAGATTAGTTTTGTATCATTCAACACATTGAACATGCTCCAAGGTAAGATATGTTTCTTTAAATATCAATATTCTTTTTAGGTGACTTAACAAACCATTTTATAAGGTTTCGTTTCTCAATAGACAAATGTTTCTCTTACATATCTTTGTTTATAGTAGTGTGATTTACATTCTTAGCTCATTGAAAACATTGGATCTTAATTTCAGTGTGAGGAAAATTGTTCATGTGGACAATATAATGGCTCGCGACTTTCATATGATTTCAAATTGGACGTTCAATCGTTTGATGATTTTGCCTTTCAAATATAAATCGCGTTAAAGTAAGTACAATTCTAACTTTCAAATTGATCGTTTCCATCCCATGAGATTCAAAATTACATATTTAAATAGTTGGGGATTCAAAATCTCATTTTTGAACGTTAAAAACCTAAAATTACACTAATTAAAAGGCAGAGGATTGCAGTCATAATTTACTCTCAAATTTGAGAACTATATGATGACTTTATAAACAGATGTAAACATTTCATCGCATTATACAGAATAAATAAAACGAAAGTTTTGTCTATATTTAGGGTAAGAAAACAGTGGAGGTCCCCAGCCATTGATGCTTGACACTTTTGTCTCCAACTTTTAAAAGGTGACACTTACATCCTCAATCTTTCATTTTGGTAGCACTTAGGTCCCAAGTGGAGAATTTTACCGTTTTCTTTAAACGCCTAGTTAAAATTCATTCAAAATGATGATTTTACCCTTACATTTTAATAAACGAAAAAGTAAATATTAGCAAGATTTATGGCCTGTTTGATTCCATCAGTTTAGTTTATTTCAAGGCTTGCTACAATATTATTTTCAATCAGGCATTCACACAATAAAATATTTTATACATTCTCCCAAAACTTTTTTTTAATCGCACATTTTCCTAAAAATACTATTCAAAACTTATTTTCTCTCCAATGAAAGGGAATCAAATAGGCACTTAGACAAAGAAATAAAAAAAAATAAAAATAAAATTCATATTCTTCATTTCTCAACTCATTATCTGTCAAAACACCTCCACCCGACCCCCTTCAACTCCAATGTCAACACCACCAAACCCATCGTCTCGTCCCAATTTATACTTTCATGAATATAATTTTTGATGTGTTTGGATATGGTACTGAAGGAAAAACTCCCTCCCCATTAACTCGCCCCACATTGTTCTGACCCGTGCCAGACGGGAACATAGTTTCTTCCCCATATTCCCCAAATATGTTCAAATCTTTGTTTGTTGTTTTTATGTTTTTAATTTAATTAGTATTTAGAAAATAAAAATAACATTGTTAATTAATTAATTAAGTGAGAAGATAACTAAATACTTTTTATTCCCCCATCTCGATAGTAGAGTTTAGAGCTAAAAAAAAGTTCCCAGTCGACAAGAGAGAGGGCATACTATACTTTTTGAAGGATTCTTTTTCTTCGTAAGTCATTCATGGCAGGTAGGAAAGGTTTGTGCACCTACAAAAGGATTTGCAAAAGAAATAAATTGCGATTTTGAACCTCTCGCCCAAGTCCTTGACGTAGTACTATTCATCAAAGTCTAGTCCCATCCAATTGTCATTGCTAGAATGGTCTTCAAATGTTAATCAATCTTCACGTCATTATTTCAAAAAAAAATTTGGTAGGTGCAAATTAACATCATTAGATTATTATTATTATTTTTTTCTATTTCTATTTTTTCTACTTATTTTTGTTTATTGAATTTCAATATACAATGGCGAAATTGCCTTGTAGGACAATTTTAACCAGTTTATTATAGATAAAATTGTCCATCAAGGACCAGAGTGCTATCAAAATGAAAAATTGAGGACATACATTCTATCTTTTAAATGTTGGAGATAAAAGTGCAACAAGTGTAGGTTGAAAACCTCTACTTTTATTTACCTTAATAAGAACTTTATCTAAATCAAAGTGCTAAACTTTAAGCCATTGTTTGAGTTACATTATTATTTAGAAATGTATTTTTTTTCAAACTCATTTTCAATTATATATTTTTAAATAAAATAATTTTGCATTATTCCCAAAAGGTTTTCATACATTTTAACTGCATATTTTCCAAAAAATTAATAATCCATTCTCCCAAAAAGTAGGGTTCTAACAAATCCTAAATGTTACTCAAGCAAGTAATAGCAATCCGTGTACTTCGAAATTTAGATTGAAACAAGATAATTTATACTTTTTCAAGCAAGTGAAGAACAAAAGATATATATTATCTTTAATAATAATAATAAAAAAATCGAAATAATATTGTTCTATGTTTCCAATTTATAAGTTTGATCTCAATCACTTATGAAGGATAAATTTCATCTACAATTAATTGAAGTTTGATTAAAATCTCAATTTATGCACTAAACTTTAATATAGTTTTAATTTAGTTTCTAATTTTACGACTTCTTGTCTTTCGTCTCTCAAAATTGATGAAAATTAATTAATTGACATACATAAAAAACGAAATACCACAATGAATCACTGATGTAATTAGTACATTGTATTCAAACCTGCTACTATATATGCACATTATAAAAGGGCTTAAAATAACGCATTTCAACATTCTTCATTCAAAGATATTATCATAACCATCGTTTTATCACTTTCTTATCTATGGTGTCATGTAATGATTATGTAGAAGATTAAATATTGTATAATTGCCAACTACGTGATTTCTACTAGTGAGGAATGAGGTAACGAAATGTGACCAATGATGAAATTTGAAATTAAATTAAGGTTCAATGACCTAATAATTAGTAAAAATAAAGTTTAGTGTCGACCAATGTAACTGAACTTTGTGAAAAACTTCAAATTCATCCTAAAAGTATATTTCTTATCATTTGGTCACTGAAGTTATTATTGATGTCACAATTGATTACTTGATTACTAAAAATACCATATAAACTAACGTGGTATCAATTAAGGGACTTTGCTATGGGTACAGAAAAGGCAGTACAGAATGAGTACAGAAATTCAAAACATACACACATACTTGGTGGTGGTGTGATTTTTTCAATATAAAACTCACATGGCCCCCACCCCATGTGAGCACCCTATTTTCCTCCTGTATAAATAATTCTGTACTTGAAGAATTATTCATCAGTTAAGTCTCCCCAAGACATGACATGTTGATTTCTTGGGTGCTAAAAGATGGATAAAATTCGTTTTAACTTGCTAAAATTCTACCTTTCCTTGTTTGGTGTAGATTAAAGTCAGTTTTTTAATGGATTTTGATAAAAATTGAGAAATTTGTAATTAAAAATTTGTGAGTTTTATGAAATGTGTGATTAAAATTAATTATTAATTTTTAATCTACATCAAACATGGACTTTAATTGACCACTTTTACTTGTAGTTAATGTTAGTTTAAACGATAGTTGGATTCGGGAATTTTATCCTACAACGATTTGTGATTGACCGAAGAAGTTAAATAATTTAGTTGACCTTGGCACTTTTAGACATTAATTTTAACAAACGAGTGATCAATTGTGAAATTGTTTAATAACTCTAGGGACCAATAGGATAAATAAAAATACTTTAATGGTAAATTTGAAATTAACTACTTTTTATTCTTGCTATGTCCAATGTCTTTGTCTGATCATTCTTTCTCCCAGCAGTAGAAATACGCATTTAACCGCCTATCCATTCCCAATTCACAAAATTTCCACTTTTCAGTGTTCCCATTGCAAAATTCCATCCCTTATTCTCTTCCCTACGAATACAGTATGGCAGTCAGCAACAATCTAACGGCGATCCTCAATTTCATAGCATTCATGTGTTCAATTCCCATAATTACCGCCGGAATATGGCTCGCATCCAAGCCGGACAACGAGTGCATCCACTGGCTCCGGTGGCCGGTGGTCTTCATGGGAATAGCAGTCCTTCTTGTTTCCTTACTGGGCTTCGTCGGAGCTTACTGGAAAAAGGAAGGTCTTCTCGGAGTTTACCTTGTGCTAATGGCCATTCTCATAGTTCTACTCCTCGTTATACTGATCCTTGCCTTCGTCGTCACGCGCCCTAACGGCGCGTACCATGTGCCCGGCCGGGCTTACCAAGAGTACCGGCTGGAGGGTTTCTCCCCCTGGCTGAGAAATCATATTACTAGCTCTGATTACTGGGGGAGGATAAGGACGTGTTTGGCTGACTCTTCCATTTGTCCTAAACTGTCTCAGGAGTATATAACTCCTAATGATTTCTTTGCTGCCCATCTGTCTCCGATTGAGGTAAAGTTACGTTTTCTTATGCTTCCAAACGAGGTCTCAATATGCTTTACTTGTGGTTTGACTTATAAGTTGCTTTTATCGGAGTTGAAATGATACTGGGCATCATACTTTTAAGTGAGAATGGGAAATAATTGGATTGTATATTGAAGTTGTAGAAGAAATATATGTTGTGTGAAGGATTTCATGAACATTAGGCCAATGGTTAGTGTAACTTTTTCATCTAGGATGAAATCCTACGATATAGGGGGATCGAATCAATAGGATCCGGATTTAGGGGTTGAGACATTTAACCATTGTGAATGAATCTAGATATCGAATTCTAGTAAACAGGGTAGTATAGAGAATCTAGATATCGAAACATAGTGTAGTATAGAGTGATACGAACAAATTTTAACTTCCTGAGGAAGTCGGTGGTGATTTTGAACCTATTATGGGACTATTCGACTGATTTGCTATGTTATGTTCATGGATTTCAGTATTGCAGAACATCCCGGAAGTTTCTCTGGTATTATGTGAGAATTACAGGTGATTTTGATGTTCAAGTTCAATCTATATGGGAGAGA
This sequence comes from Olea europaea var. sylvestris, assembly GCF_002742605.1. Classification (NCBI taxonomy): domain Eukaryota; kingdom Viridiplantae; phylum Streptophyta; class Magnoliopsida; order Lamiales; family Oleaceae; genus Olea; species Olea europaea. The sequence continues at coordinate 6,147,864 of NC_036245.1, read as the reverse complement.
ATGTCCATACTAGTATATAAAATGCAAAATGAAAATGGTTCCCATTTTGAATGAACAAAAAGAGAGGTGATTTGGACCTACCACAACTTTTTGTTGCATATCAGTCAATTTGTCCATAATTTGCTTGATTAATCTAATATGACTTTAAGCTTAAGAGTCAAAGACTCCATTATCACACAAATCTTGGACAAATCTGGATTCTTTGGGCCAGAATTCCATGTGGATTCCACCATTCTTTATTCTATAATATACTAATTGAATTCGAAGAAAATGAGGTTATCAATCCAGCCAACCTGTAGTTTTGTTTGTTGTCTAGGTAGTGCCTAGTGGTGGTCCCTGTGGCATCTTCCGATCACATGCAGTCATCTATAATATTCCCTTTTTCGTGGAAAGTTTCCACCTAACGCAATTACTCTACAATAATTGGGATCGTATCTTTTCTGTGCCCCATCATACATGTTCTTAGGGTTGCTATTTTGGCACCGTTCTTTACATTTTGTGTGCCAATTAGTTCATGTCACGACCAATCCTCAGGCGTGCACAACACATTTTCTTGAAGGATTAATATATGTGTACAAAATAATCTACTAAAAGTTTGACAAACTCGACACTTGGCGGCCCCTTGTTGGAGGGGTGGTTGGCTCCACAGCCTCCCCTCCAACAGGCAGCCGCCAAGTGTCGAGTTTGTCAAACTTTTTGTAGTTGGTTTTGTACTTCTAGCATAGTCCTTTCTTGAAATTTCCCCCTTTGGCTATAACATATCTTTGAAATTTTCACATTGCAGTCGGGTTGCTGTAAGCCTCCAACGATCTGCGGGTTCCAATACATGAGTCCCACATCGTGGATCAGCCCATCAAACCAAGCCGTGGATGCGGATTGCTTCGTATGGAACAATGATCCAAGCCAACTGTGCTTTAACTGTAATTCTTGCAAGGCTGGTCTACTGGGAAACCTAAGACAGGAATGGAGGAAAGCCAACATAATCCTTATAGTCACAGTTGTGGTTCTGATTTGGGTTTATCTTATTGCTTGCAGTGCATATAGAAACGCTCAAACCGAAGAATTGTTCGGCAGATACAAACGGGGTTGGACTTGATTTGACAACACCACCCAAACATCTCCGACTTTTTCTCGAATTCCACTGGTTTTGTGTCCAACTTTTGTTCTTTGCTTTAGTGCATCGTTGCTTTATGACTGGTTGTATATATTCTACGTATTGTTCTTTCTAGTTTTGAATTTTAATGGACCTTTAAAGGAAGAAAAGGTATAAAGTTTGTATTTTCCGTCGGTTACTTTGTTCTGTATTCTTATTGGCTGGTCACATTAAGCTATAGAATCGTATTCTAATTTTCACTTTTTGCGAGATTCTTGGAATTCAATGTTTTCTTCCATGTATTGGATGGTAGTTGAGTTGTGTTATTTGAACCTCTTGTCCTTTCGATACATTGCAAATAACTATTTTAGCGAATGAAAGTTATCAACACATTTTCGAACATCTATTTGTCGAGCTTTGGTAGATTTCCCCAATGCAATCTACATAAATTACATATGCTGATTTTTTTTTCTTTTTTTTTTCCCACTAATTAAGAAGGAAGTGATATGTCGAGATGTAAAAAATATATTGCGGCACATGAAGTTCGGGACAATGTATATGGGGATCATACAAACTCATTTTCATTTTTTACAATTTTGTCATATATTGTTCGTGAACTGACAATGTTGCTCAGTTTCCAATCAAAAGTTACTAATCTTACACGTAATTGTTGTTTTACATCCTACAAATAAAATAGTAAACTAAGGATTATAACAATATTTTTAAATATTCTGAAAAAAGAACCAATATTTTAAAATTAAAATGTTAAAAGACGTTTTTTTTAACACTTTTACAGTGTGCCACTATAGTAAATTGGCATGCCATGTAGTGATTTCGTGGTGCATTCGTTGCGGTAAGATTAAAAATTAAACAATTTTCATTAAGAGTCCATTTGATAACAAAGGTAGAAAAGGCAAATCAATTCCATATAAGTTGGAAAAGAAAAAGTCACCAAAACGACAAGAATTCGATTTTCATGAAATTGGCCAAAAACATGCTTTAAGTGTTTGTACTTTGGAATTCAAGTTCTATTTCCACTTTCATATCAAACAACAAAGGTAGAAAACGAATTCTTCGGATGTGACATTTTTAATGGAATACGACGCTATCAAATGACCCTGATTTCAAAAATGGCAGTGGTTAAATTAAATTGAAGTTCATGCTTAATTAATACAAATTAATGTTTAGTGGTTCAATTAAACTTTCACTAAAAGTTCAGTGACTGTAGATGAAATTTATCCATTTCTTCTTTCCCGGTTGTTTTGTTTTGATAAAAATAAGAATTTTTAGTAGATTTTCGTAAAAGTTGATGAAATATATAATTGAAAAGTTGATAAAAATATGAGCATCAGGATAGGTAGGATTAAAAACGAGTTTGAAAAAAATGAATTTTAAAAATGAGATTCAACCGAGGTTAAATTGTGTGTGGTGTTAACATACACTAATATAAATTATTTATTTATTTATTATTATTATTATTATTATTATTATTATTATTATTATTATTTTTATTTTTTATTTTTTTTTTCCCACCACAAACATCTCATTTAAACTGTCGACTATAGAAGCTCACAAACATGTGCACCGACAATTGGTCATTACTATGTAGTATATACAAAAATCAAACATTCACTACAAAAATATTTGTTTCTCCAATATGTTTCGGAACTAGCATCGATGCATGCTCAAGTTGTGGGCATTCCTAAATTTATAGATGGACCGCCATCACCGACCCATGGAATGTAAAACATTAAAATTTTCAAATTAAAAGATGAGGTATTTTCAAGAATATCTAATTTTAAGGGTTTGAGACTTTGAGTTGAAAAGTATCCACTCATTTGAATTTAGTGCCAACTTGTCTATTGTGCTCTTAATGAAAAAATGAAGCAATTGAATGTCGTTCTCGACATTTGATTTTTTTTTTCAATTTGTCACGAATTTCGAAAAGTATCTTTTATGAGAAGCTACATTAAAATAATGTTTCTCGATATTTCATGTCATTCTCGACATTTGAACACCGTTTCATTTGTCTAGAATGACATTTCATTTTGAATATGACATTTCTCTACATTTGAAATATAGTTTTTGACATTTCTGAGTCAATGAAAAATATAGCATTTATTGTGATTTGACATATATGATTTTGAAATAAATATGACAGGTTATGTGTCAAAATTTTATTAGCCAATAATAATTTTGCAAAAATGTCCATTTTTTTTTTGTCTTATTGTGGAATTATAAATTATTAATAAGGGTATTTTGGTCTAAATTCTTCCAAAATAGACATTTTTGCAAATGACTAGGTGAAATGGACATCCTATGAAATTTCATCTTAAAAGAATTATTTTAAGAAAACTAACCAAACAAGTTTAAAGTATCTCGTATAGTTAAAAGAATTATTAAAATTTTACGACCCAATTTGTTTAGCTAATTTTATGAAAGTATCTCTTTTACTTAGAAGAGCTTTTAAAAAAAATTGGTCAAATGTGACTTTCTTGAAATGCACTTCTGAAATAAAAATCTCTTTTAAAAATTAGTTTTCAAACAAAAATTAAAGTAATTTTTTCTAGAAGCAAAAACAAAAGTAAAAGTCATTCCAAATAGACCCTACAAAGAGTGAAGTGACAAAAACCACAATTAAGCTCGTATAGTGAAACTACGATATCGAAAGAAGTGGCAGCATTATTCGCCAACTGAAAATCACTTTGCAAACTCTGAATTTCTTGAAGAGAATCACATTTTGCAACCAAAATAACCGAGCTGTGATATACTGTTAGATGGAGACCCTCTCTAAGGGTTAATGAACCACAATTTTAATGACTTTTGTTCTTAAAGAATCAATGTTTTGGCTATGAATACTTATTTTGATTTTACATTTTTCTTACAATCTCCCATATCTCACAATTTATTTATTTCAATTATGATACAATATAAATGAACTTAAATTCCACTCCCAAAAAAATGGATAATAATGGGTTGTACCAGCCCAGCCTGAAATATTAGCAGGACCGGGGCCTAGGTCGGTCCACAGATTTGAAGACGGTCCAGGCATAGCTCTAAACATATTTTTAAACAAGCCAATTCAAACATGCTACACAATTGAATCGGACCTAGTTGTAGGCAAGTTGATCCATACCAGCCCAACCAAATTTTGACACCACTAAATACAAAGCAGTTCATGAGTTGAATCAAGTTAATTTCTTGGTTCCATGTTTATGACTCGATGTGACAGTTGTCAAATTGTTAGAAAATATGGGTTGTGGGTCGTCCATGTGGGTGACCCGACCCACAAGTTAGTAAAATGGTTGGAGGGAGTGGTTAGAATTTGGAATTCAAACCTATAACTTCTGGTTACCTCCTTTTAACTCCTACATAACTTCTATTGATGAGGGTATGGAAGGCAGACATAAAAAGAAAAAAATGATGGCATAGAAAATAGTGTGAAATTTTGGATGTAAATTCATACCAAAATTGGAAAGCTCTAAGAACCACATTTTCGGTATGAAATCTCATAAAAGATGGTACTTAGATTGTGGATAATAACCTACTTCTATTGTGATTGGGACTGATACCATTGAAGTACAAAAAATGCAGAATTTGAAGATTTGAAAGCAAAGTAATTCAACCTCGATTTTGCGATTTCATGTAAGTAACACTACTTGAAACTCGGTTATAAGCATGCAAGCATGTTTTTCACAAATTTTGTCACTAACTCTCTTAAATCTTGTTGAGTCCTATCGAGTAGCAATTGGTTCCCTCTGTCTCCAATTAGTACAGCTATAGCAGCTAGATGGCTTGCCCGAATTTTTAAACCCCCATACCCACTTCTATCAAAGAATTTAGTTTCCAAAAATCACAGAAAGCACATTCAACCAGGTTTAGAGATCAAATTTGCATTCAGAACAAGTTGCCTCATATGTTAGTAACTCGGATAAATATTCGTTACTGCTGAGATTCATAAATGTATGCATTCACAACAACACATTCACAGCATAAACTGAATAAGTTGAATAAAAAATGTACCAGGTTCAAAGAGAGTGTTTGCACTGTGATCCTATCTCAGGCAGTTGCTGATTTTCTCGAGTACTCAATGTACATGGGATCTGTGCGTCCAGGGTTAGGAGATATATCCACAGCCTACAAAAAATGCTGAACAAATTATCACAACACAGGGACTACATTGAATCAAATAATTACGTTAAACTTCAATAGTGACATCCTCGTTAAAGTGATTAATTAGGAAACCTTCATGATTATGCTTACATTTCCAAGTTTTTAATTGTAGAAGGAATGACTTAATACCTTTGCCCAGTGCATTTTCTTCCAATTATCGCCATCGATAAAGAGTTGGCTCATCCGCCAAACATGGATCGGAAACGAATAAATAAAATTTAGATGGACAATGAGTCCTACTTTTGGAAATTTCTATTTGGTAATGATCAGAATATTCATTCCAAAAACACTAGGTTTAAGTTATCAAGTAATAGCCAAAGGAGCAAATTCTTAATATGCCAAATTGAAAAATTAGGATGTACCTTAGGAGGCTCAAACCCTGTAGGGAAAATTGCAGCAGTGGTCCCAACCTTTTTCTTTTTTTGTAGACTTTACCCAAATCTTCACTTTGTGTCACCCACGGTCCCAAACCTTTCAAAAATATTCACCTGGGAAAAAACATCAATTTGACCGTTAGTTGACTAGTAAAATTGAACTTTGACCAGTTTTAACCAATTATAAGGGTAAAATCGTAACTTTGTTATTTAACCCTATAAAACAAAATAAAATTATAAAAGGAAAAAATACACTATCATTTCCAATAAATGAGAAAATCACCAATAAACATAGTGACGTAGCGGAAACTTATAAGAAAGATAAGAAAATCTTTCAAATAACTTCAATGAGTAGAAAACTGAAGAAAATAATTTATTCTTCAAAAATTGTCCCGGCCACCAAGACTTACAAAGCTTTAAATACCGAAATTAAAATGGACAAAAATGATAGAAATGGAAAGCCCTAATCTTCAAGATCATCCCACAAAAAGGGAAATCAAATCGGAACTCATTTCCTGGAGATATGCCTAAACGAAAATTACCAGAAAGGAAAAAATGCCAAAACAGAGGCCTAAATGAAGAAATTTGCCGGAAATTGGCCGTACGTCTTGTTCGTTGGTCCGTTTCCATTCAAATTTGACTAAAAATTTGCCAAAAAACATACACCAAATTTCATCAAAAAAATCCACCATAATTATGTGCATCAATGGAAATATTTATAGCCACTAATTACATTAAAAAAATCCACCAAGATTTTTTCATCCATCTATATAGAGCAGATACCTCAAATTAACCAGAATTCTATCATGAATAAAAAAAAAATGTCATTCCTTCTATCTTTTTTGTGTCTTTCCCTTTTGTTCATCTACCCATTTAGGAGCTTCAATTGGAGGAGTATCCAGTATCCACAGTTACCCACAAAGAAGAGATGTTCATCGGATTGAGTATGTTTTCATAGTAAGTCAGGTAACTCTCAACTAAATAGCACCCGTCCACAAAAAAATAAATTTTGTTGTATGGAAGTGATACTTGGAACAACATTCTTAAATTTTTAGGACAAATTGACATCAATTTTACAAGTTTAGTAGCCAAAACTCAACTATCTTAAAGTATGGTGAGCAATCAAATATGTCTTTAAAAGTATAGTGAACAATCAATCTTTTGAAGTATAGTGATCAATAAAAGATATCTTTTTTACGTGACAATTTATATAACGATATTTGACCCGTTGCCATGTCACCAATTCTATTAGAGTTGTGAAATGAATATCATGATAGTCAGTAACGTCCAACATTTTATTAAATTTAGTAGCCAAAACTTGATATCTGAAACTTTAGTGAATAGTCGAAAACACAGACATAAATTTAATAATTAATGGAAAAATTAACTCTTGCATTTATGGCTAAGAGTTACTTAGCCATATTTGCATTCTTTGAAAATTAAAATTTTTAAAATTCATTTTTAATCACGTCTTTCTTAATAAAATAATTTTACACATAAATCTAAAATATTTTCTTACTTTTCAAGTACACATTCTTCAAAAATCACTGTTGCAATATCTATTCTTTCAAGAAATGAGCATCAAACAAACCCTAAGTATTCATATTAAAAAAAAAAAATTATTTGTAAACAAAAATCATATTAAAATTTTAAAAGAAATAGCAGTTGGGTTGGGAATTAAAAATGGTTTGCTACAGGAGAGTCAGGATTCAAGAAAGAAAACATTTCCTCCTTTTCACCTGATTCCTTCGTCTTAAGAATACTGATTATAAGAATGGTGATTGTCCTTCTCTAGTATATTTTTTTCAGTTTCAAGACAAGAAGTCTTTATTTTCCCATTGACCTATCTGCTAAAATAATACTACATTATTTTTTTCTTTTTTTTTTTTTACACACGAAAGTCGGCTAAGCCGACTTTTTACCGTCAGCTCTATCGACGATTTCCAATCGGCTTAGCCGGCTTCCCCTTTTTTCGTTTTTAATTTCTTATGTGTAATATTATTTTATTGAAGAATGTGTGGTTAAAAAAATTTATAGAGAAATGTGTTATGAATTTAATGGGGCTCAAATGGGAGATAAAAATTGTGAAATTTGAAGAGAGTTTTTTATCTGTATTTTAGAGTTGTGAAATGAATATCGTGATAGTCAGTAACGTCCAACATTTTATTAAATTTAGTAGCCAAAACTCGATATCTGAAACTTTAGTGAATAGTCGAAAACACAGACATAAGTTTAATAATTATTTGAAAAATTAACTCTTGCATTTATGTTCAAGAGTTACTTAGCCATATTAGCATTCTTCGAAAATTAAGATTTTTAAAATTCATTTTTAATCATGTCTTTCTTAATAAAATAATTTTACACATAAATCTAAAACATTTTCTTACTTTTCAACTACACATTCTTCAAAAATCACTGTTGCAAAATCTATTCTTTCAAGAAATGAGCATCAAACAAACCCTAAGTATTCATATTAAAAAAAAAAGATTATTTGTAAACAAAAATCATATTAAAATTTTAAAAGAAATAGCAATTGGGTTGGGAATTGAAAATAGTGTTGCTACAGGAGAGTCAGGATTCAAGAAAGAGGACCTTTCCTCCTTTTCACCTGATTCCTTCGTCTTAAGAATGCTGATTATTAGAATGGTGATTGTCCTTCTCTAGTATATTTTTTTCATTTTCAAGACAAGAAGTCTTTATTTTCCCATTGATCTTTCTGCTAAAATAATACTACATTATTTTTTTTTCTTTTTTTTTTTTTTACACACGAAAGTCGACTAAGCCGACTTTTTAACATCAGCTCTACCGACGATTTCCAATCGGCTTAGCCGGCTTCCCCTTTTTTCATTTTTAATTTCTTATGTGTAATATTATTTTATTGAAGAATGTGTGGTTAAAAAAATATATAGAGAAATGTGTTATGAATTTAATGGGGCTCAAATGGGAGATAAAATTGTGAAATTTGAAATGAGTTTTTTATCTGTATTTTAGAGTTGTGAAATGAATATCGTGATAGTCAGTAATGTCCAACATTTTTTTAATTTAGTAGCCAAAACTCGATATCTGAAACTTTAGTGAATAGTCGAAAACGCATACATAAGTTTAATAATTATTGGAAAAATTAACTCTTGCATTTATGGGCAAGAGTTACTTAGCCATATTTGCATAGCAATTGGGTTGGGAATTGAAAATAGTGTTGCTACAAGAGAGTCAGGATTCAAGAAAGAAGACCTTTCCTGCTTTTCACCTTATTCCTTCGTCTCAAGAATGCTGATTATAAGAATGGTGATTGTCCTTCTCTATTATATTTTTTTTCATTTTCAAGACAAGGAGTCTTTATTTTCCCATTGACCTATCTGCTAAAATAATACTACATTATCTATTAGAGTTGTGAAATGAATATCGTGATAGTCAGTAATGTCCAACATTTTTTTAATTTAGTAGCCAAAACTCGATATCTGAAACTTTAGTGAATAGTCGAAAACGCATACATAAGTTTAATAATTATTGGAAAAATTAACTCTTGCATTTATGGGCAAGAGTTACTTAGCCATATTTGCATAGCAATTGGGTTGGGAATTGAAAATAGTGTTGCTACAAGAGAGTCAGGATTCAAGAAAGAAGACCTTTCCTGCTTTTCACCTTATTCCTTCGTCTCAAGAATGCTGATTATAAGAATGGTGATTGTCCTTCTCTATTATATTTTTTTTCATTTTCAAGACAAGGAGTCTTTATTTTCCCATTGACCTATCTGCTAAAATAATACTACATTATCTATTAGAGTTGTGAAATGAATATCGTGATAGTCAGTAATGTCCAACATTTTTTTAATTTAGTAGCCAAAACTCGATATCTGAAACTTTAGTGAATAGTCGAAAACGCATACATAAGTTTAATAATTATTGGAAAAATTAACTCTTGCATTTATGGGCAAGAGTTACTTAGCCATATTTGCATAGCAATTGGGTTGGGAATTGAAAATAGTGTTGCTACAAGAGAGTCAGGATTCAAGAAAGAAGACCTTTCCTGCTTTTCACCTTATTCCTTCGTCTCAAGAATGCTGATTATAAGAATGGTTTTTACACACGAAAGTCGACTAAGCCGACTTTTTAACATCAGCTCTACCGACGATTTCCAATCGGCTTAGCCTGCTTCCCCTTTTTTCGTTTTTAATTTCTTATGTGTAATATTATTTTATTGAAGAATGTGTGGTTAAAAAAATATATAGAGAAATTTGTTTTGAAATTAATGGGGCTCAAATGGGAGATAAAATTGTGAAATTTGAAATGAGTTTTTTATCTGTATTTTAGAGTTGTGAAATGAATATCGTGATAGTCAGTAACGTCCAACATTTTATTAAATTTAGTAGCTAAAACTCGATATCAGAAACTTTAGTGAATAGTCGAAAACGCATACATAAGTTTAATAATTATTGGAAAAATTAACTCTTGCATTTATGGGCAAGAGTTACTTAGCCATATTTGCATTCTTCGAAAATTAAGATTTTTAAAATTCATTTTTAATCACGTCTTTCTTAATAAAATAATTTTACACATAAATCTAAAACATTTTCTTACTTTTCAACTACACATTCTTCAAAAATCACTGTTGCAAAATCTATTCTTTCAAAAAATGAGCATCAAACAAACCCTAAGTATTCATATTAAAAAAAAAAGATTATTTGTAAACAAAAATCATATCAAAATTTTAAAAGAAATAGCAGTTGGGTTGGGAATTGAAAATAGTGTTGCTACAAGAGAGTCAGGATTCAAGAAAGAAGACCTTTCCTCCTTTTCACCTGATTCCTTCATCTTAAGAATGCTGATTATAAGAATGGTGATTGTCCTTCTCTAGTATACTTTTTTCATTTTCAAGACAAGGAGTCTTTATTTTCCCATTGACCTATCTGCTAAAATAATACTACATTATTTCTTTCTTTCTTTCTGTTATTTTTTTTACAAACGAAAGTCGGCTAAGCCGACTTTTTACCGTCAGCTCTACCGACGATTTCCAATCGGCTTAGCCTGCTTCCCCTTTTTTCATTTTTAATTTCTTGTTGTGTAATATTATTTTATTGAAGAATGTGTGGTTAAAAAAATATATAGAGAAATGTGTTATGAATTTAATGGGGCTCAAATGGGAGATAAAAATTGTGAAATTTGAAAAGTGTTTTTTATCTGTATTTTAGAGTTGTGAAATGAATATCGTGATAGTCAGTAACGCCCAACATTTTATTAAATTTAGTAGCTAAAACTCGATATCAGAAACTTTAGTGAATAGTCGAAAACACAGACGTAAGTTTAATAATTGTTGGAAAAATTAATTCTTGCATTTATGGGCAAGAGTTACTTAGCCATATTTGCATTCTTCGAAAATAAAGATTTTTAAAATTCATTTTTAATCACGTCTTTCTTAATAAAATAATTTTACACATAAATCTAAAACATTTTCTTACTTTTTAACTACACATTCTTCAAAAATCACTGTTGCAAAATCTATTCTTTCAAGAAATGAGCATCAAACAAACCCTAAGTATTCATATTAAGAAAAAG
>NC_036245.1:6122680-6135288 GCF_002742605.1 Olea europaea var. sylvestris | reverse complement strand
ATATAGAGAAATGTGTTATGAATTTAATGGGGCTCAAATGGGAGATAAAAATTGTGAAATTTGAAAAGAGTTTTTTATCTGTATTTTAGAGTTGTGAAATGAATATCGTGATAGTCAGTAATGTCCAACATTTTTTTAATTTAGTAGCCAAAACTCGATATCTGAAACTTTAGTGAATAGTCGAAAACACAGACATAAGTTTAATCATTATTGGAAAAATTAACTCTTGCATTTATGGGCAAGAGTTACTTAGCCATATTTGCATTCTTCGAAAATTAAGATTTTTAAAATTCATTTTTAATCACGTCTTTCTTAATAAAATAATTTTACACATAAATCTAAAACATTTTCTTACTTTTCAACTACACATTCTTCAAAAATCACTGTTGCAAAATCTATTCTTTCCAGAAATGAGCATCAAACAAACCCTAAGTATTCATATTAAGAAAAAAAAAAGGATTATTTGTAAACAAAAATCATATTAAAATTTTAAAAGAAATAGCAGTTGGGTTGGGAATTGAAAATAGTGTTGCTACAAGAGAGTAAGGATTCAAGAAAGAAGACCTTTCCTGCTTTTCACCTTATTCCTTCGTCTCAAGAATGCTGATTATAAGAATGGTGATTGTCCTTCTCTATTATATTTTTTTTCATTTTCAAGACAAGGAGTCTTTATTTTCCCATTGACCTATTTGCTAAAATAATACTACATTATTTCTTTCTTTCTTTCTGTTTTTTTTTTACACACGAAAGTCGGCTAAGCCGACTTTTTACCGTCAGCTCTACCGACGATTTCCAATCGGCTTAGCCCGCTTCCCCTTTTTTCGTTTTTAATTTCTTATGTGTAATATTATTTTATTGAAGAATGTGTGGTTAAAAAAATATATAGAGAAATGTGTTATGAATTTAATGGGGCTCAAATGGGAGATAAAAATTGTGAAATTTGAAAAGTGTTTTTTATCTGTATTTTAGAGTTGTGAAATGAATATCGTGATAGTCAGTAACGTCCAACATTTTATTAAATTTAGTAGCCAAAACTCGATATCTGAAACTTTAGTGAATAGTCGAAAACGCAGACATAAGTTTAATAATTATTGGAAAAATTAACTCTTGCATTTATGTGCAAGAGTTACTTAGCCATATTTGCATTCTTCGAAAATTAAGATTTTTAAAATTCATTTTTAATCACGTCTTTCTTAATAAAATAATTGTACACATAAATCTAAAACATTTTCTTACTTTTCAACTATATATTCTTCAAAAATCACTGTTGCAAAATCTATTCTTTCAAAAATTGAGCATCAATCAAACCCTAAGTATTCATATTAAGAAAAAAAAAGATTATTTGTAAACAAAAATCATATTAAAATTTTAAAAGATATAGCAGTTGGGATGGGAATTGAAAGTAGTGTTGCCACAGGAGAGTCAGGATTCAAGAAAGAAGACCTTTCCTCCTTTTCGCCTAATTCCTTTGTCTTAAGAATGCTGATTATAAGAATGGTGATTGTCCTTCTCTAGTATATTTTTTTCATTTTCAAGACAAGGTTTCTTTATTTTCCCATTGACCTATTTGCTAAAATAATACTACATTTTTTTTCTTTCTTTTTTTTTTTTTTTAACCCACGAAAGTCGGCTAAGCCGACTTTTTACCGTCTGCTTTACCGACGATTTCCAATCGGCTTAGCCGGCTTCCCTTTTTTTTTTTTTATTTCTTATGTGTAATATTATTTCATTGAAGAATATGTGGTTAAAAAAAAAAGATAGAGAAATGTGTTATCAATTTAATGGGGCTCAAATGGGTGATAAAAATTGTGAAATTTGAAAAGAGTTTTTTATATGTATTTTTAAGTTTGAAATTCATCCAAATATTTTAAAATCCCTCTATTGATGAAGCCCCTATTTGACAACCATACTTTTAAAATCTCTCTATTGATGAAGCCCCTGTTTGACAACCAAATAATCGGTGATAGCCTGATGACCCACTGAGGTATACTCGGGCACCGTGTACTCATTATCCGTAAGTTCGAGCGACAAACAGGGGCTTCATCAATAGAGAGATTTTAAGAGGTTTGGATAGATTTCAAACTTAAAAATACATATAAAAACTCTTTTCAAATTTCACAACTTTTAGCTCCCGTTTGAGCCCATTAAATTTATAATACATTTCTCTCTCTCTTTTTTTAACCACACATTTTCAATAAAATAATATTACACATATGAAATTAAACACACAAAGGGAAAGCCGACTCGAAATCGTCGGTTAAGCCAACAGTAAAAAGTTGGCTTGGCCGAGCCGACGATAAAATGTCAGCTTAGCCGACATCCATGTGTGCCGACTGTTTAACAGTCGGTGGAAACTAACCCATTATCTACATTAACATTATACGCTGAAATAAATTTTATCGATGAAAATCGACTTCAATGTGCGTATTTTATACTTACTGATCTGATGAGATTGATATAAAAGAATTTTCAACTACCGCGTTCGATAAATTTTAAAATTTTTGAGGTTGGAGCAGATGAAAGATGAAAGTGTTTTTATCTATGTTGGAGTAAACAGATAACAAAAGTTTGCCGATTTTGATGTTTGAAGTGGGAAGTGTTTGTTTATTTGTTAACAAAAGGGTAGTAGTATCATTTAAACAAAACCATCTTTTATAGTTGTATAATTTACTTAAGCGTATTTTTGTCTTTTACCACTCAATAGGCCATTGTTATATTATTAACAATCCAACAAGTTAAAGTAGAATTTCACTTGTTTGACAATACCATTTTTAAAAGTACCTCGGCACATTGGAATGGAAAACATTAAAATGTACAATGACAAATTTTCTAGAATTACAAATTATTGCGAAGTGAAATTTCTGCTTTGATATGTAATTCTCAATTTTCAATTTCACCCCACCATCCTCTAGGTGATAGGTTTCATCTCCACTCAATAATTCTCAAAGTACAGTTCAATTGGAAAAGCCATAAAAAAAAAAAAAATCAGCAAATTTCAATCTGGTAAACAATGCTGAGGCAAGGGTCTTGCTTTCGACTAACAATTAGCTAGATGATGCACCTTTCAGTATTTTTTTCTGTTTTCCTTATTGAGATTATCTTCAACAAATCATGATATTTCTCTTTGGAGAGCTCTTGCTTTGGCATTTTCAGACACTTGGTGTAGTATACGATGATATGGGCACAAGCCCTTTATACGTCTTCTCTAATGTATTCAGTAAGGTACCCATAACGTCAGAGGTCAATGTCTTGGGAGCTTTATCTCTTGTAGTGTACACAATTGCTCTCATTCCGTTAACAAAATACGTTTTTGTAGTGCTCAAGGCAAATGATAATGGGGAAGTTACTAACTTTTTGCTTAAAAATCAAGTTTGGCAAATTCCATACTAACGACTTCCATTGTTCGATTAGCAGGAGGAACATTTGCATTATATTCACTGATTTGCAGGTATGCAAATGTTAATCTTCTTCCAAATGGTCAACAAGCAAATGAATATATATCGAGTTTCAAGCTCAAACTTCCAACTCCAGAACTTGAAACGGCTTTGAGTATAAAAGATGTATTGGAACATGAGTCTTCAATAATTGCCCACATCTTCGACAAACAAACAATGAGGGAGCGTGAGAGTGAGAGAGAGGAGGCCAAAAAAAAATAAAATTAAAAAGCCTAAAAATGGAAAAAAAAAAATTCAAAAATCACACAGTCAACTATTAAGATCTGATCCCATCAAGCTCAAATCTCTACCTTTTGTGAGAGTTTCTTGGAACAAGGCAAATTTTTCATATTTTTCATTTGAATTTTTTTGTAAATTTGTGGACTATACGTTGTTATTACTGAGGTAAAATCTTCATTTTTGGTGTTGATTAAATTATTAAGTTAGTTGGAGAGTTAAAAGTGACAGTCGGTTGGTTTCCACCGACTGTTAAATAGTCGGCTAGCCGACTTCGAAAGGCGACTGAGTCGACTTTTTACCGACGGTTTCCAGTCGGCTTTGCCAGCTTCCCTTTTTTTGTTTTTAATTTCTTATGTGTAATATAATTTTATTGAAGAATGTATAGTTAAAAGAGAGAGAGAGAGAGAAATGTATTATAAATTTAATGGGGCTCAAACGGGTCTAAAAATTGTGAAATTTGAAAAGAGTTTGTTATATGTATTTTTAAGATTGAAATCCATCCAAATCTTTTAAAATCTCTCTATTGATGAAGCCCCTCTTCGACAACCATACTTTTGGG
This sequence comes from Olea europaea var. sylvestris, assembly GCF_002742605.1. Taxonomy (NCBI): domain Eukaryota; kingdom Viridiplantae; phylum Streptophyta; class Magnoliopsida; order Lamiales; family Oleaceae; genus Olea; species Olea europaea. The sequence goes on along the minus strand of NC_036245.1, from coordinate 6,131,055 downwards.
AGGAAAAAAAGGAACTTAAAATAGTGATTTTTGTGAGAATGTATATTTAAGTAGGAAGAAATTTTGAGTTTACGTATAGAATATTTTATTGTGTGAATTTTTTGTTGAAAATAAATATGTATAAAAAAGAGTTTCAAAAGTATTATTGTAAACTAAGAGCGAAATCCACATAAATTCATGAGTTATTGAGGACACTTAAATTTTAATGAATTTCATTAAAATTCATTAAAATATCGATTGACGATTTAGACACTTAGATTTTAACTGATTTCATTAAAATGCATTAATATCTCAATTGGGAACACATCTCATTTTAGAAAACCCTTTTGTTCATCATTATTTAATGTAAAAATGAGAAATTCAGAGCTCGGACTCCAACTTGACCAAAAAAGATACTTTCTTACTCAATTTGGCCATGGTCTTTTCGATTCAGACTCGTTTGGTACATATACGTCCCATATAAACTTGTCCAAGGATGTATTATTTCTTGTCCTGAAATACAGAAATATCATTATCCAAAAATATTGTTCAATCGAGACGGCAAGAGGGGGTACTTTTAAAAATAAGATTGTCAAACAAGTGAAATTCCACTTTGACTTGTTAGATTGTTAATATTATTACAATAGCCTATTGAGTGTTAAAAGACAAAAATACCCTTTAGTACATTATACAATTACAAAAGATGGTTTTGTTTAAATGACAATACTACCCTTTAGTTAACAATTAAAATCCAAACACTTCCCGCTTCAAATATCAAAATCAACAAACTTTTTTTATCTGTTTACTCCAGCACAAATAAAAACATTCTCATCTTTCATCTACTCCAACCTCAAAAATTAGAAAACTTATCAAATGCGATAGCTGAAAATTCTTTTATATCAATCTTATCAGATCGGTAAGTGTAAAATACGCACATTTAATTTTGTTTTCCTTAAATTATTGTATGTTTTAATCGATAAAACTTATTTCAACATATAATGTTGATGTAGATAATGGGTTGATTTCCACCGACTGTTAAACAATCGGTACACACGGAAGTCGGCTAAGCCGACTTTTTACCGTTGACTTTACTGACGATCTCCAATCGGCTTAGCCGGCTTCCCTTTTTTGTTTTTAATTTCTTATGTGTAATATTATTTTATTGAAGAATGTATGGTTAAAAAAAAGATAGAGAAATGTGTTATGAATTTAATGGGGCTCAAACGGGAGCTAAAAATTGAGAAATTTGAAAAGAGTTTTTTATATGTATTTTTAAGTTTGAAATTCATCCAAATCTTTTAAAATCTCTCTATTGATGAAGCCCCTATTTGACAACCATACTTTTAAAATCTCTCTATTGATGAAGCCCTTGTTTGACAACCAAACAGTTGGTGGTAGCCCGATGACCCGCTCGAGTATAGACTCGGGCTCCGTGTACTCATTATCCATAAGCTAGAGGGACAAACCGGGGCTTCATCAATAGAGAGATTTTAACAGATTTGAATAGATTTCAAACTTAAAAAGATATATAAAAAACTCTTTTCAAATTTCACAACTTTTAGCTCCCGTTTGAGCCAATTAAATTTATAATACATTTCTCTATCTTTTTTTTAACCACTCATTTTTCAATAAAATAATATTACACATAAGAAATTAAAACCAAAAAAAGGGAAAGCCGATTGGAAATCGTCGGTAAAGCCGACATCCATGTGTGCCGATTGTTTAACAGTCGGTGGAAACCAACCCATTATCTACATTAACATTATATGTCAAAATAAATTTTATCGATTAAAATGTTCAATAATTTAACGAATACAAATTAAATGTACGTATTTTATACTTACCGATCTGATGAGATTGATATAAAAGAATTTTCGACTACCGCGCTCGATAAATTTTCCAATTTTTGAGGTTGGAACAAATGAAAGAGGAGAGTGTTTTTATCTATGTTGGAGTAAATAGATGACAAAGGTTTTCTGATGTTTGATGTTTGAAGTGGGAAGTGTTTGGCTTTTAATTGTTAACTAAAGGATAGTAATGTCATTTAAACAAAACCATATTTTGTAGTTGTATAATGTACTTAAGCGTATTTTTGTCTTTTACCACTCAATAAGACATTGTGATAATATTAACAATCCAACAAGTTAAAGTGGAATTTCACTTGTTTGACAATACTATTATTAAAAGTACCCCGGCACACTGGAACGGAAAGGATTAAAATGTACAATGATGAATTTTCTAGAATTACAAATTATTGCGAAGTGAAAGTTCTGCTTTGATTTGTAATTCTCAATTTCCAATTTCACCCCACCTTCCTCTTGGTGCCAACTTTCATCTCCACTCAATAATTCTCAAAGTACAGTTCAATGGAAAATTTAAAAAAAAAATCAACAAATTTCAATCTGGTAAACAATGCTGAGGTGAGGGTCTTACTTTCGACTAACAGTTAGCTGGATGATGCACCTTTCAGCATTTTGTTCTATTTTCCCTATTGAGATTATCTTCAACAAATCATGATATTTCTCTTTGGAGAGCTCTTGCTTGGGCATTTTCAGACACTTGGTGTATTATACGGTGATATGGGCACAAGCCCTTTATACGTCTTCTTTGATGTATTCAGTAAGGTACCCATAACGTCGGAGATCAATGTCTTGGGAGCGTTATCGCTTGTAATGTACACAATTGCTCTCATTCCATTAACAAAATACATTTTTGTGGTGCTCAAGGCGAATGTTAATAGGGAAGTTACTAACTTTTTGCTTAAAAATTTGGTTTGGCAAATTCCATAGTAACGACTTCCATTGTTCGATTGGCAGGAGGAACATTTGCATTATATTCACTGATTTGCAGGTATGTAAATATTAATCTTTTTTCCAAATGGTCAACAGGTAGACGAATATATATCGAGTTTCAAGCTCAAACTTCCGACTCCAAAACTTGAATGGGCTTATATATATATATATATATATATATATATATATATATATATATATATATATATATATATATATATTTATTTATTTATGTAGGTTTATATTTTAGATAAATAAATGGGCAAACTTCAATATTCGCCCTCATCTTCAACAAAAAAAACAATGAGGGGGAGAGAGAGAGGAGGCCAAAAAAATTAAAAAACTGAAAAAAAGGAAAAAAATAATAAAAAATTACACAGTGAACTTTTAACATTTGATCCTATCGAACCCTAATCACCACCTTTTGTGAGAGTTTCTTAGACCAAGGAAAAGTTTTCATATTTAAGCTTTGAATTTTTCATTTGAATTTTTTTTGTTAATTTGTGGATTATATGTTGTTATTATTGATGTAAAATCTTCATTTTTTGTGTTGATTAGATTATTAAGGTATTTGGGGAGTTAAAAGTGACAGTTGGTTGGTTTCCACCGACTGTTGTTAAACAGTCGGCTAGCCAACTTCGATAGGCGGCCAAGTCGACTTTTTAACGTCGGCTTACCGGCGATTTCTAGTCATCTTAGCTGTCTTCCTTTTTTTTGTTTTTAATTTCTTATGTGTAATATAATTTTATTGAAAAATGTGGTTAGAGAGAGAGAGAGAGAGAGAGAGAGAGAGAGAGAGAGAGAGAGAAATGTATTATAAATTTAATGGGGTTTAAACGGGGCTAAAAATTGTGAAATTTGAAAAGAGTTTTTTATATGTATTTTTAAGATTGAAATCCAACCAAATCGTTTAAAATCTCTCTATTGATGAAGCCCTTCTTCGACAACCATACTTTTCAAAAAAAAAAAAAAAGAACATTAAGTAGTGATTTTTGGGAGAATGTGTATTTAAGTAGGAAGAAGTTTTGATTTTATGTATAGAATATTTTATTTTGTGAATTTTTTGTTGAAAATATATATGTATAAAAAAGAGTTTGAAAAGTATTGTTGTAAACTAAGAGTAGAATCCATATAAATTCATGAATTATTGAGGACACTTAAATTAAAATTCATTAAAATAACGATTGACGATTGAGACACTTAGATTTTAATGGCTTTAATTAAAATTCGTTAATATCTCAATTGGGAACACATCTCAGTTTAGAACACCCTTTAGTTCATCATTATTTAATGTAAAAAATGAGAAATTCAGAGCTCGGACTCCAACCTGACCAAAAAAGATACTTTTTTACTCAATTTGGCCATGGTCTTTTCGATTCAGACTCGTTTGGTACATGTGCCTCCCATACAAACTTGTCTAGGGATGTATTATTTCTTGTCCTGAAATACAGAAATATCATTATCCAAAAAATATTGTTCAATCGAGACGTCAAGAGGGGGTACTTTTAAAAATAGGATTGTTAAACAAGTGAAATTCCACTTTGACCTGTTGGATTGTTAATATTATCACAATGGCCTATTGAGTGATAAAAAAACAAAAATACCCTTAAGTACATTATACAATTACAAAAGTTTGTTTTGTTTAAATGACATTACTACCATTTTGTCAACAATTAAAAACCAGACACTTCCCACTTCAAAAATCAAAATCAGCAAACTTTTTTTTATCTGTTTACTCCAGTACAAATAAAAACACTCTCATCCTTCATCTGCTGCAACCTCAAAAATTAGAAAATTTATCAAATGTGGTAGCTGAAAATTCTTTTATATCAATCTCATCAGATCGGTAAGTGTAAAATATGCACATTTAATTTTGTTTTCGTTAAATTATTGTGCGTTTTAATCGATAAAAATTTTTCGACATATAATGTTAATGTAGATAATGGGTTGGATTCCACCGATTGTTAAACAGTCGGCACACGCGAAAGTCAGCTAAGCCAACTTTTTACCGTTGGCTTTACCGATGATTTCCAGTCGGCTTAGCCGGCTTCCATTTTTTTGTTTTTAATTTCTTATGTGTAATATTATTTTATTGAAGGTTAAAAAAAAGAAAGAGAAATGTGTCATGAATTTAATGGGGCTCAAACAGGAGCTAAAAATTGTGAAATTTGAATAGAGTTTTTTATATGTATTTTTGAGTTTGAAATTCATCCAAATCTTTTAAAATCTCTCTATTGATGAAGCCCCTATTTGACAACCATATATATATAAGTGTCCCTCCAATAGGAAACCGCCACTTGGCTTTTTTGTCGATGATTTTGTACAAAATTGTGTGTGTGTGTGTGTGTGTGTGTGTGTATATATATATATGTATGTATGTATGTATGTATGTAGAATAATCCTTCATTTTATCACAGTAGATACACATCAAATGTACTAAAAATGATTAACGATCATCTTAATTCATTACAGATTTTCAAACATAATTCCAATATAAGTAGAAGTCAAATGTAGGCTTATCTGTTTTCAAGTTGTGTTTTCATTCAGGTTATCACTTATCACAAATGAACTCCATCAGAAAATTGTTCACACATATTGCAAATCTACTAAGCTAGTCTAATTAAAGAGAAGGTACAATATCTCCCTATCAAAGGAGAGAGGAATGAATGACTTAAGGATTCAATGGTACAGTTCTATTGGACCTACATCCTTTACCAGAGATCTCCCAATAAATCTGCTCTAGAAGAGGCTAACTTTATTATGAAATACAGCAGATGAACCAGCAAAAGCATTAATTGAACCATTGTATTGATATAGTTTGCCAAGTATATTTTTAAAGAGAGAGACTCAACTTCACTATAGTTCATTTACTATTGCTACTATCTCATCTTCAATTTCAAGATAGGCTTCATATAAAATTCAAAAAATACCAAATGTCATGAAAGAAATGTGATATCTGTGCCATCTGTTCAAAAGCTGAAAACCTGATTAAACAAACCTATTTTTGTTTTGCTAAAACAATTGCAGTACATGGATTTCAATATGTTTTACAATCTCAATATCAATTCAAAACAATAAACTCTTGGATGAACATTAAATCTAAAGATTGTGCTATCCTGGAACATTTTGAAGTTGAAATATCTTCCATTGTGTTGGAGGGTAAACAGATGGAAGATGACTCCCAGCCCGTTGAAATCAAATAAACTGACAAGACATATCACTTTTTTCCATCATATGCCATTCCAGAATTATAGATTGAACAAGATTGCCATACCAACAGTCAACTATTATAAATAAAAAATGTGACTATTTTGCAGATTGGGCACCAATTTCTTGTTGATTAGAACACCGATGGCCAACTATGGAGACACACTGGCGACCAATATTCAGTGGATAGCAAATGTGGTGGTTGATCTTTGGCGGATTGTGGAGAATCCACCGATTTGGGAGAGGAGATTTGGAAAGACGTGAGTTGAGAGGTTTCTGGGAAGAAAGAAATGCGTGAAAGGAGGATGAAAAGTGAGCCAACACATTTCCTTTTTAATTCATGTAATTAAAAATTAATACCACATAGCACGCCCGTAGGATGCCACGTAGGTCAACTATCACAATAGGCGACTATAAATAGCATTATTCTACAAGTTATCAATAGCTCCCAGTTATTTTATTTTATTTTTGTTGTTGTCAATAACGTATAATGAGATTAGAAAATTGTATTGTTAAACAAAGTGATAGAAATCTTCAAATTTTATGTTTGGAAAAGGAAGAACAGAACCTCAAATCGTTAAAACTCCTTAGTAACAATGAAAATGAAGAAGATATCAACATATTTACCAGCTTGAATTGTGAATTAACGTTACCTTAAAAGCGCTATTTTCTACCTCTCGCTGAATTTGAGATGCTGTAGGAACTCCAAACATATAGCTTTAGTGGATTCTTCAAGCCTTAATCTGGATAGCAAAAGAACAAAAGAAATCTCGGAAAAAGAAGAACTTCTCAAAAATCTAAATTTTAGGTCATGAAATTGGTCTTCATTAATGCACAAGTCTGGGGATGTTATTGTTATGTTTTCACATCAATTTCAACTCATATTTATAGTAAATAATCAATGAAATCATTAAGGGACACCACGGTTGAAGAGTCACCTCTTGAAGAGGAATTTCAAAATTCTCACTACATTTGTACACAGGGCAGTGAAACCGCGTAGCCAAGTAGACCAGGTGCGCTCATCAGGCAATGTACCTCCTTTGTCATGCAACACTTTACCGCACTTCATCTCTTCCAATCCTTCATATATTTGAGAGATTCATTGTTACTTTTTGAGATAATTGGAGATTTCCTTTCGAAAATAGGACTCTATTTACTTAATTAAATTAAACCAGAATTCAATGGAAATCTAGTAGTTTTCATCTTCATCAAAAAATTGAAAGATTACTTCAAAATTATCTGCACAGGGTGGCTGCCAATCTTGTTAAATGATTAACTTTAATTAAATATGACTTCTTTCAACTACAATATCATGGGCCGAATTTATTCGAATTAACTTTTTTTTCGAGTCCAAAATGCGTTATTTAATATTAGCTGCAAAACGAGTCCAATATTCACATACTAATTCTTGTTAATTCAATACTTGATTTTTTTAATATTTTTAGTTTTAAATTTTTTTTTACCCAATAAATAAAAATATTGATGTCAAAACTTACTCTCAAATTAGTCCCTTAACATCACAAAATTATCAAAATGTGCCAAAATGATATAGAAGAAATTTTATTTTCAGTAACTACTGCAGCGTAGAGCGATGAAGCAACAAGACTAGTATTCTCAAAGTCATCTCAAATATGTATTAAAAAAAAAAAAAACTGATGAATTATTGGCAATCTCGATACTTCGAGAAAAGTTCGACAAATTTATCATTAGGAAAAGATAGATCAACTTTAGAGAGATAATCCCAGAGACCACTAACATAGGAGTGAAACTCAACAATAGATTGACCAGGTTCTTGATGCAACCGATACAATATGGAATCCAACCGAAAGTGGTAAACACCATCATTAGAGTAAGTAATTGTACCAATTTGCCAAAAGAATTTCAAGCAACTTTGACATTCTGAAATTTGGGAAGAAGACTTCGAATAGAAGGAACAGATGTATTGATGAACCTAGATAAAATTTTACAATGAATGTCTTTTCATATCTCAAGATGGTCATCAAAAGCATCCCCAGAATTCTTCTAAATTTTTTGTTGGCTCTATTTTGTCTACCATGACAAATGCCACAGTCTATGACTAATCAGAACGATCGACATCTGTTGGGCCTAAATATTGTAGTTGGGCCATCCAAACAAAACAATATGGCGAGTAATGTTAACATTATTAGTTGAAGCATAAATGAATGATACTAACCGAATCAAAGCAAACAGAGGTCACTGATGGAAAGAGCAGTGGAAGTTTGCTATAGCTCCATTGAGCGACAAGGACGTGATGGCTGTAGACGTTGACCTGCATAGGCGTTGTGTGCGGTGTTTTTCGACGATGTTCTTTCCACCAAACCAAATAAATTAAGGGATATATATATATATATATATATATATATATATATATATATA
>NC_036245.1:6010535-6121698 GCF_002742605.1 Olea europaea var. sylvestris | reverse complement strand
ATATATAGGTACTAAAACACCAAAAATCAATTAACAAAAGCCTCGAAATTGATGAAATAATGAGGAGATCGTTGTGGACTCAGTTTCTGATATTAAAACATCAAAACTCGAAGAACATATAGCTTTCATACCATGTTGAAATAAGAAAGTTATGGGGAAGAAGAGAGAAGTGGAGAATATTTGTATATTATGAAGTGTGTATAAACTATAAAAGATGTGATGTGAAATAACATAGTTGAGAATTGTTTATAATTGAAGTAATTTGAGTGACTATAAATTGATTATAAACAAGAGGCAAACAAGTTCTTAGCCTAAAGATGTTTTTGCTTGTGCGAAGTGCAAACCGTGGTGATCTAAAAAGATTCCTATTTAAGCCAACCTAATTGATCTGGGCCACTTCACAAGTTATTCCTCCGTAATAGACAAGCCGTGTTGAGCTTAATTGTCGTGTCTGACGAGTGACTGCCCATGAGGAGGACATCCATCATTTATTAAAATAATAAATAAATAAACGAGATATTAATATGTAAAGATGAAAGTAAAAGAGCAATTACAATAATTTAACTACGTAAAATACAATTAAGCTATAATGATCTATTTATTATTACCAGTAAATTTACTTGTTAATTATGTTTTATTATATTTCAAAAACAAATTACCAGAGTAATTGCAAGCATATCAATAATAATCTGTATCTTCTTTTTTTTCTTTAATTATGTACTAGTTTTACGATATTCAAGCAGAAATTCTAATATTTGGAATTGATCGATAGCAAATGTTTATGATAAATGTAATTATATTACAATAATTCCACCGTAAGGAATATACTATTTCTTTTTGCTCGTTACCTTTCGGCTTGGACTAATTTTACAACTACTTCTACCTTTCGATTTTTCTGAGTTTCCTTCTCTCACATCAAGAAAAACGTAGTTTGACTTGAGCATTAAGTGCTTGTATGAAAGAGCCAAAAAGTGATTTTTAATTTTTTAATTAAAAAAAAGGAAGGAACGATGGGTTCCACAAATTACGTGGTAAAAATGTAATTACTAATTGTGGATACAATGTGAGCCCCCCCCCCCTCCCGTTGGACCCCATTTTGTGGAAATGAAAATAGTGAAAAAAAAAAGAAAAAATTTTGATTTACGTGTAATATTATTTTATGGAATATTGTGTGGTTGAAAAGAAGAAAGTGAAAAATGAAATGTAATAGAATGAAAATCAATGGGGGCCAAACGGGGGCGTAATAAGTTGTAAAATTTAATTTAATTTTTTTTATTTTGACTTCAATATTTTAGTAACGGTTTAAGATTTTATTATTATTATTATTATTATTATTATTTTATGACCTTGGGCCAATTTATGCTTACATCAACTAATCACACAAGACCCTGAAATTTACAGTCAGGTACTCACTTCAGTTGTCCTAAGAGGACTCGAACTGGTGACTATTGGGGAGTAAACACAATGCCTAACCATTGAGTTATCCCTTAGGTTTAACGGTTTAAATTTTTTTAAAGAAATAGTAAATATCTGCAAGCTTATTATTTTTGTTTGAGAGCTGCAATTCAGCACAAGTGGTTTTAGCACTGACTTATGTAGCATTGAGGTCTAATGATACATTTCAATTTACACGTTTCACTAATTTGTTGGTAGTTAATGAAAGAAAAGATAGCTATTGATATGTCATTGGGATTGTCTAATGGCTCTAACCTAAGCTTGTGAATATTGAGGTGTTTTTTTTTTCCTTGCAACCAAAATAACCGAGCCGTGATAAGCTGTTAGATGGAGACCCTCTCTAAGGATTAATGAATCACAATTTTAATGACTTTTGTTCTTAAAGAACCAGCGTTTTGGCTATGAATACTTATTTTGATTTTACATCTTTCGTACAATCTCCCATATCTCACAATGTATTTATTTCAATTATGATACAATATAAATGAACTTAAATTCCACATAAAAAAGGTAAAAATGGGTTGTACTAGCCCAACCTGAAATATTACAGGATCGGGGCCTAGGTCAGTCCGCAGATTTAAAGACGGTCCATAGCTCTAACCATATTTTTAAGTGGAAATTACACAAAACAATAGATTAACTATTCAAAATTCCTAAATCAGACTGAAACTTTAATATTTCAAAAATCAGATTTTTTATTAATTATTTAATAAATTAATTACCAAAAAAAAATAAAACCCCACCCAGCCTTCACTACCCACTGCCATCTCTTCCCTTTCCCTTGCTTGTCTCTCTCTCTGTCCCTCACACCCTTCTCCAGCAGCGATCTCATCCTACCTACGGCCACCACCACGACCGCGAAAACCACAATCGTCGTCCAACTGTTGTGAACTCTCCATCCCTGGGAGGCTATTGCGAACTCCCTGTTGTTGGAAGCCACTACCGGAAATCACCGTCAATGAGATTGTTACACAATCTGATGTTTGATGCTGCGAGATGTGGTGGGTCTGCTGCTTGATCCTCCTTGCTACATCCCAAAATTTTTTCTTGATTTTGGTGGCCGAAGGGTTTCTGTGTTATTCGATTGTGGTATGATTTGAGTGCGGTGTTGTATTGTGTTTTGTTGTGTGTGATAGGTGCGAGGTGGTGGTGGTGTTTGACGGTAGTGAGATGGTGGTTTTGGGGGGTTACAGTGGTTTAAGTGGATTTTAGGTGATGGCGGTGATGTTCGACGGTGCAGATGGTGGTTTTGTGGGTCACAGTAAGTGGAGTTTAGGTGATGGTCATGGTGATGGTGTTGGTGTGAGGCTGCGAGGATGGTGGCGATGATTTGGGGCGGTTGTGGACGATGACTATGACTCATAGCTTGGTGTTGGTGTGTGGCGGCGACCGTGGTGGCGATGAAAATTGTGATTGTGACTCACAATTTGAAATGTGACCTAAAAATTGTGATCGTGACTAACAATTACAATTCACAATTGGATATGTGACCTGAAAATTGTGACTGTGAATCGTAAGTGTTGTGATTGTCACAAATTATTTGGTTGACTGTGACAATTAAATTTGTTAATCTATGACCAATAAATATTATGCGACCTGTGAAAAAGATAAATTGTTATCGAAAAATAACGTGTGACATAAAAAATTATTAATCTGTGACAAATAATTTGTGACTGTATAATAAGTTGTAACTTGTAATATTTGTGATTTGTGACCAAAAAATAAATCATGACTTATAAATTTTTCGATTTGTGAACGATGAACAAAATGTGACCTATAAAATTTTTGAATTATGACCATAAAATAATTTGTGACATAAAATTTTGGATTTGTGACAAAAAAAATTATAAGTGACGAATTAAATCATTAATTTGTGACCAAATTATATAAATTTGTGACTTAAATATATTTAATTACTAAAATAAATAAATAAATAATTAAATTAAAATAACTTTTAATAAAAATCTGATTTTTGAAATTTGAAACTTGTTTTCTTGTTTTTGAAATGTGCCATAATTAATCTCTTACATATGAAATTTTCCCTATTTTTAAACAAGCCAATACAAACATGCCACACAATTGAATCAAACCTAGTTGTAGGCTAGTTGATCCATACCAGTCCAACCAAATTTTGACACCACTAAATACTTAGCAGTTCATGAGTTGGATCAAGTTAATTTCTTGGTTCCATGTTTATGACTTGTGGTTACTACGGGTCGTGGATCGTCCATGTGGGTGACCTGACCCACAAGTTAGTAAAATAGTTGGAGGGAGTGGTTTGAATTTGGAAATCGAACCTATAACTTCTCGTAACCTCCTTTTAACTCCTACATAACTTCTATTGATGAGGCTATGGAAGACAGAGATAAAAAAATAAATAAATAAAATGATGGCATAGAAAAAAGTGTGGAAATTCGGATGTAAATTCATACCAAAATTGGAAAGCCCTAAGAACCACATTTTTGGCATGAAATCTCAAAAAAAATGGCACTTAGATTGTGGATAATAATCCACTTCTATTGTCATCGGGGTTGGGACCATTGGAGTACAAAAAACGCAGATTTTGGAGATTTGAAAGCAAAGTAATTCAACCTCGATTTTGTGATTTCAAGTAAGAAGCACTACTTGAAACTCGGTTATAAGCATGCAAGCATGTTTTTCACAAATTTTGTCACTGACTCTCTCAAATCTTGTCAAGTCCTATCCAGTGTAGCAATTGGCTCCCTCTGTCTCCAATTAGTACACCTATAGCAGCTAGATGGCTTGCTCAAATTGTTAAACCCCCATACCCACTTCTGTCAAAGAATTTAGTTTCCAAAAAGCACATAAAGCACATTCAACCAGGTTTACAGATCAAATTTGTATTCAGAACAAGTTGCCTCATATGTTAGCACAACTCATTCACAGCATAAACCGAATAAGTTGAATTAAAAATATACCAGGTTCAAAGAGAATGTTTGCACTGTGATCCTATCTCAGGCAGTTGCTGATTTTCTCGAGTACTCAATGTACATGGGATCTGTGCGTCCAGGGTTAGGAGATATATCCACAGCCTACAAAAAATGCAGAACAAATTATCACAACACAGGGACTACATTGAATCAAATAATTACGTTAAACTTCAATGGTGACATCCTCGTTAATGTGATTTAATTGGGAAAACTTTGTGATTATGCTTACATTTCCAAGTTTTTAATTGTAGAAGGAATGACTTAATACCTTTTGCCCAGTGCATTTTCTTCCAATTAGCGCCATCGATAAAGAGTTCGCTCATCCACCAAACATGGATGGGAAACGAATAAATAATATTTAGGGGCTGTTTGGGAGTGATTTTTCACCCCAAAAAATTGATTGTTTGACCGTTATTTTACTATTTCATTCGTAAAGTTTGACTTCTTCTCTCACAGTGGCCCCCGCTTTTCTCCTACCGGTCAAAAAATCAATTCTCAAAATCTCTCCCAAACGGGGCCTTAGATGGACCCTGAGTCCTACTTTTGGAAATTTCTATTTGGTAATGATCAGAATATTCATTCCAAAAACAATAGGTTTAAGTTATCAAGTAATAGCCAAAGGAGCAAATTCTTAATATGTCAAATTGAAAAATTAGGATATACCTTAGGAGGCTCAAACCCTCTAGGGAAAATTGCAGCAGTGGTCCCAACCTTTTGTTTTTTTGTAGGCTTTACCCAAACCTTCACTTTGTGTCACCCACAGTTCCAAACCTTTCAAAAATATGCACTTGGGGGTAAAACATCCATTTTACCGTTAGTTGACTAGTAAAAATGAACTTTGACCAGTTTTGATCAATTTATAAGGGTAAAATAGTAACTTTGTTATTTTACCCTATAAAACAATTAAAAAATAACTAAAAAAATAAAATATAAAAGGAAAAAATACACTATTCATCTCCCAATAAATGAGAAAATCACCAATAAACATAGTGATGTAGCGGAAGCTTATAAGAAAGATGAGAAAATCTTGCAAAGAACTTCAATGAGTAGAAAACTCAAGAAAATAATTTATTCTTCAAAAAATTGCCCTGACCACCATGACTTACAAAGCTTTAAATAGCGAAATTAAAATGGACAAAAATGATAGAAATGGAAAGTCCTAATCTTCAAGATCATCCCACAAAAACGAAAATCAAATTGGAATTCATTTCCTAGAGATATGCCTAAACGAAAATTACCAAAAAGGAAAAAAAGCAAAAATGGAGGCCTAAATGAAGAAATTTGCCGGAAATTGGCCCTACGTCTTGTTCGTTGGTCCATTTCCATTCAAATTTGACTAACAATTTGCCAAAAAACATACACCAAAATTCATCCTAAAATATCCACCATAATTATGTGCATCAACGGAAATATTTATAGCTACTAATTACATTAAAAAAATCCACCAAGATTTATATATATATATATATATATATATATATGACCAGAATTCTATCATGAATATAAAAAAAAAATGTCATTCCTTCTATATTTTTTGTCTTTCCCTTTTGTTCATCCACCCAGTTAGGAGCTTCAATTGGAGGAGTATCCAATATTCACAGTTACCCATAAAGAAGAGATGTTCATCGGATTGAGTATGTTTTCATAGTAAGTCAGGTAACTCTCAACTAAATAGCACCCACCCACAAAAAATTAAATTTTGTTGTATGCAAGTGATACTTGGAACAACATTCTTAAATTTTTAGGACAGATTGACATCAATTTTACAAGTTTAGTAGCCAAAACTCAACCATCTTAAAGTATAGTGAGCAATCAAATATGTCTTTAAAAGTATAGTGAACAATCAATCTTCTGAAGTATAGTGATCAATAAAAGACATCTTTTTTACGTGACAATTTATATAACGATATTTGACCCGTTGCCATGTCACCAATTCTATTAGAGTTGTGAAATGAATATCATGATAGTTAGTAACTACCAACATTTTATTAAGTTTAGTAGCCAAAACTCGATATCTGAAAATTTAGTGAATAGTCGAAAACACAGACATAAATTTAGTAATTATTGGAAAAATTAGCTCTTGCATTCTTCAAAAATTAAAATTTTTAAAATTCATTTTTAATCACGTCTTTCTTAATAAAATAATTTTACACATAAATCTAAAATATTTTCTTACTTTTTAACTACACGTTCTAAAAAATGTTTGTAAACAAAAATCATATTAAAATTTGAAAAGAAATAACATTTGGGTTGGGAATTGAAAATAGTGTTGCTACAAGAGAGTCACGATTCAAGAAAGAAGACCTTTCCTCCTTTTTGCCTGATTCCTTCGTCTTAAGAATGCTGATTATAAGAATAGTGATTGTCCTTCTCTAGTATATTTTTTTCATTTTCAAGACAAGGAGTCTTTATTTTTCCATTGACCTATTTGCTAAAATAATACAACATTCTTTTTTTCTTTCTTTTTTTTTTTTTTGCCTCTATATCCAAATTTTCTCTCTAATGATCTATGGAAGAGCAAATAAAAAATCTTGGATCTTTAGTACATCTCATATAATTTCTTTTAGCATTAAAATTTTTCAATAATCTATTCAATTATTAGGTCGATCCGCACGAAATTACGAGCTAGCCAACAAAGCTCAGTGCTATCGTTTATTATGGAGGGTCACCCGACAATCGACATGAATTTTGTTGGCGACTGTTTTACATCTCATTTTTTGTTAATGGGTTGGATCATAGCTAGCGAGCCTAACCCAATTTGACACCACTAGAACAATTTTTTTCTTAAAAGTAACTTTTGAATTTTAATTATTAGAATTAATTGTCTCAATAATCACTAAATTTATGTCTACTCACTAAAGTCTTAGATGTCGAGTTTTGACCACTAAACTTATCAAAATGTTAAAGTCACTCACTGACATGACATATGCTTTATACATTTAACGAAATTGGTGACAATATTTTTAAAGATGGGTCTCAAATGCACAGGTAGATGAAATGCACAAGTGGGTCCCAAATAACGTTATGCAAGTTGTCACGTAAGATAGACGTCTTTGATTGGTTGCAATATTTTTAAAGATGTCTTTGACTGCTCATTATACTTTAAGGTGGTCGAGTTTTGGTCAATAAACTTGTAAAATTGATGCCAACCTGTATTGAAAACTTGGGAATGTTTTTATAAGCATTACTTGCATGCGTCAAAATTTGATCTATATTTGAAGCAAGTTTTTTAAGGGAAAAAAATCAAGGATAGATGCTGGAACTTGCACATTCATCCATTAAAGCCTAAACATCTTGATGCTTGATCTTCCTAAGCCAATTCTGATCACTTAATGCATTATACCTATTGAATTTAACTTAGACAATCTACAATTTGTCAAATAAATACTGATCAACTTTTGCAACTAGTAGTTAAAACAAAACAATGAAGATTGAAGAGGGACAAAATAAAATGCTAAAAAATATTGGATTAATTTTAACAAAAATATGTTTGACATTCCCTAAAAAATTTCATAATCTAGATTAACAGGAAACATGTATCATTTGCAGCAAGCATTTTTGTGCAACCAAAAAATATACACCAAAAACCATCCAAAAACATCCACCATAATTATTTGCATCAATGAAAATATTTGCAGCTACTAATTATATTAAAAAGTGTCCACCAGAGTTCTATCATCAATGGAAAAAAAACATGGATCAGACACCCCCTATTCATTAGAATTCCGTGATCAATAGAAAAGGTCAATTCCTTCTCTTTTTTTGTTTCTTTCCCTTTTGTTTACCCACCTTTTGTTTACCCATCCATTTAGGAGCTTTGATTGAAGTAGCATCTACAATTAGCCACAAAGAGAGCCACCGTTCATTGGATGGAGTATGTTTTCATAGCAAGCCACGTAAGTCGCCATTGAATAGCGTCCATCCATATAAAATTAAATTTTATTGTATGCAAGTGATACTTAGAACAATATTCCTAAATCAGTTTTACAAGTTCAATGGCCAAAACTCGAGTATCTTAAAGTATAATGAGCAATTAAAGAAGCAACTCTCCTGTGACAATTTGCATAATGATGTTTGGATGTCAAATATACATGCAGTCTGTCATGTCACCAATTTCGCTAAATGAAAAACGAATGTCATGTTGTTGAGTAACGTCTAATATTTTGATAAGGTTAGAAGCCAAAACTCAATATCTGAAAGTTTAGTGAGAATCGAAGTCAAAGACACAAGTTTAATGATTATTGGGGCAATTAACTCTAACTATTATATACTAACACATGAAAATTGAATAATAATAAAAGTTCGCATCAATATCAACTTTATAAATAATATTAAGAAGTGTCATCAAATATGATCTTGATGGATTTTAAAAGAATATAATTCTAATGAATTTCTGGGATTTGAATAGATTTTTTATACAATATATAAGAATCTCATTAAACGGCTGTTTGGTCCCCATTATTTGATGTTATAATTTTTGGAATAGTATTTTTTTGAGAATGTGTGGTTGAAAAAGAATGAAAATTTTTTGGTTTATGTGTAATATTATTTTATTGAAGAATGTGTAGTTAAAAGAGAGAGAGAGAGAGAGAGAGAGAGAGAGAGAGAAATGTATTATAAATTTAATGGGGCTTAAACGGGGGCTAAAAATTGTGAAATTTGAAAAGTGTTTTTTATATGTATTTTTAATATTGAAATTCATCCAAATCTTTTAAAATCTCTCTATTGATGAAGCCCCTGTTTGACAACCATACTTTTGAAAAGAGAGAGAGAGATTTAAATAGTGATTTTTGGGAGAATGTATATTTAAGAAGTAGGAAGAAGTTTTGATTTTATGTATAAAATATTTTATTGTGTGAATTTTTGGTTGAAAATAAATATGTATAAAAAAGAATTTGAAAAGTATTGTTGTAAACTAAGAGCGGAATCCATATAAATTCCTGAGTTATTTGAGGACACTTAAATTTTAATGAATTTCATTAAAATATCAATTGATGATTGAGACACTTAGATTTTAATGAATTTCATTAAAACTCATTAATATCTCAATTGGGAACACATCTCAGTTTAGAACACCCTTTAGTTCGTCATATTTAATGTAAAAAATGAGAAATTCTGAGCTCGGACTCCAACTTGACCAAAAAAGATATATTTTTTTTACTCAATTTGGCCATGGTCTTTTCGATTCAGACTCATTGGGTACATGTGCTTCCCCTACAAACTTTTCCAAGGATGTATTATTTCTTGTCTTGAAATACAGAAATATCATTATCCAGAAATTATTGTTCAATCGAGACGTCAAAAGGTATATGCTTTTCTCCCTAAAATAAACGTCGTACAATGCATCATTTTCAAATTTTAAACACGTGCGTCCATACAAACTTGTCCATGGATGTATTATTTCTTGTCCAGAGATACAGAAATATCATTATGCAAAAATTATTGTTCAATTGAGACATCAAGAGGGGGTACTTTTGAAAATTGGATTGTCAAACAAGTGAAATTTCACTTTGATTTGTTGGATTGTTAATATTATTACAATGTCCTATTGGGTGATAAAAGACATAAATACCCTTAAGTATATTATACAATTACAAAAGATTATTTTGTTTAAATGACATTACTACCCTTTATTTAACAATTAAAAATCAAACACTTCCCACTTCAAATATCAAAATTAGTAAATTTTTTTATCTGTTTACTCCAACACAGATAAAAATACTCTCATCTTTTATTTGCTCCATCCTCAAAAATTAGAAAATTTATCAAACGCGGTAGTTGAAAATTCTTTTATAACAATCTCATCAAATCGGTAAGTATAAATTACGTACATTTAATTTTGTTTTCATTAAATTATTGTACGTTTTAATCGATAAAATTTATTTTGATATATAATGTTAATGTAGATAATTTTTTTATTAGATTTGTGAAAATTTTAAGCATTTGACGAGGAAAAATTCATCTGCATATACGAAAAAATTCATCAATATGTTTTCGTTGATGTTGCAATCGGCCGGATAGCCGATTGTTTTTCCAAATTATTTATTTTTTTTGCTATTTTTATTGCCTTTGATATTTTTCTTACAATTAAAAATTATGTTTCGTCATGCAGATTTGGTTGTAATCTTAGTTTGTTACTTTGGTGATTTCGAATTGGATGAAAGAGATCGATGGGTAGGGAACTGGACGAGCGATAAACGTAATGATATTTCAATTTCTATAATATCAAGTACATCATATGCAGAACTCTATAATGTTTTACAAAACAAGCTGAATATCGATCTCTCTCAATATGACGTGGAATTGAAATTTAAATTCAGCGAGCACGATATTTCGATTCCACCTATGACGATTTCTTCTAATGCCGAAGTGAATTATCTGTTTGAATTGAACAATAAGCACCCGACTCCTCTTTACATGACTTCAGTGAGGAAGTATGTCGTCGAAAGTGAACAAGTAGACTTGGATGGAGGGGATCACAATGGTAATGATTTTTGGGATATGGTCCAGATAGCTCATGAAGATTATGTGATTATTCCAGAGGCAGTTACGCAGAAAATTCCCTCCGTAGTTCGTGACAATGTGTGAAAATGCAAATATTTTTACAGATAAGAATTTGATTGATTTATCCCAGTAGAGACATGAGCAGGGTGGGACCCCAGGGGCTGGATTGGGTGGACCGTCCTCTAACTCCTCGCATGTGATTCCCGATAGTGATGATTTGTAAGTCAAGCAACTGTTTTGAAACAAAAAAAAAAGATTTGCAGGAAACTGTGCACTTAATTGCACTAAAATACAACTTTGAGTTCAAAGTGAAAAAATCGAACAAGTCATTGTTGACAATCGCCTGCGTAGAAGATAGTTGTTGTTGGGGTTTGCAAGCGATGAAGATGAACATAAATGAGTGCTTTGTAGTTTGCAAGTACACATAGGAACATCTTTGTGAGTAGGATTACATCGAGAGAATGCACGTTTGAGGATTTAATGGGCTCTATAGAGGAAAGCTATGCTAAATTGGCTAGGTAGTGCCATAAAATGGAGAAAACTAATCCTTGCTCGTCATTTTTTATTGAGATGGAGGGTGAGAATTGCTTCAAATTCTTCTTCATGGCTCTTGCACAATGTATTCGGGAATTTCGAAATGTTATGTGACCCCTAATTCTATTTGATGGTAAAACACCGAAATCTAAATATCAAGGAAAGTTGCTTATTGCTGTTTGTTAATATGACAACATCCAAATTTATCCTATTGTATTCGGCATAGTCGATAGTGAGAATGATCTGTCGATGTAGTGGTTCTTCACAAAGTTTAGGGAAGTAATCGAGGAAGTCGAGGACCTTGCTTTTGTAACCGATCGGAGACTGTCTTTAATAAATGGTATCACTGAAATTTTTTCGATGTATATCATGGTTATTGCATGTACCATATATAGGGCAACCTGAAGACCAGGTATTGGACAAAGGTATCATTTCATTATTTAGGAGAGCGGCTGAAACTTACAGTGTTGAAGAGTATAATAAATTCATGGTTGAAATAGGAAGTAAATCAGCTGAGGCATGGGATTATCTAACAAAAATAGGGATTAAACATTGTGCCCGCTCATATTTTTCAGGATGTCGATACAACATGATGACGTGAAATAACTCGGAGTCTCTTAATGCATTATTTAAGAAGGACGGAGAATTACCCATCCTTGCACTAATTGAGAATATCCGCACCAAGCTGCAGTAGTGGCTTCACAATTGATGTTAAAATCGCAGAATTGCATGAGCGTGCTAGCCTTGGCGCAAGAGGAAAAGCTATTCAAGGCTGCAAAGTTTGTGAGATAGTTGAATGTCGAACCACTAGATGAGTAGTGCTTCTCTATGGAATGTGCACGAAATGTGACATAGATGGTAGACTTGACTGATGACACAAGCACTTGTAAAAATTTCAATTGGAGACTTTTCCATGTGAGTATGTAGCCGTGATGGCAATGTATCGAGGACTTGCAGCAAGAACATTGTGGTCTTATTATTACAGGACTGATTATTGGAGAGCTGCATATTCTGAGACAATATTTCCTCTGCCGAACGAAGCCGAGTGGGAAGTTCCCGACCATATTCACCCACTCAATATATTGTTGCTACCTCTCATTGATCCGTGTAGTCCTTGACATCCAAGTACATCTAGAATACTATCTACTGAAAAATTTTCTTGATCGCGTAGGTGCAGTAAGTGTAAATCAGTAGGGCATACTCGCCAATATTATACAAGTCAATTTCTCCTAAATGACAGCTAGACCATTTTGTAATGTTGTCGATCTGAAATAAATGGTATTTATAATTATTTTATGATACTTCAAATTACATCGTATTTTAATAAACAATTGTTTCATATGATAAAAAATTTCAATTTATAAAGATTAATAATTTCGACGATTATACATACATTATAAAGAATAATTACAAAAAATTTAAATAATTAAAAAATAATTACAAACAAATAATAACTACAACTAATAATTACAATAAATTTATGGATCACCATTAAAGTCGTATAAGCCGCATGCCAATTTCTTCTGCTAACTCTGTATTCAAGATTGGTTGACTCCATCAACCTTATGTGCTATGCTAAAAAATTCAATGTACTTGATTGCAAAAATGTCAGAGTCACCTCTGCAAATGAAGAATAATGTGTTAGTTCAGTTCCAATTACGTAAAAACTAATTTATAGATTTAAAAATAAATTTACAAACACTTACGATATGGATTGTCTCATAGTCGTCATGTCCCGCATAATGGCTAGTTTGTCCTGCACAATCAAGCCCGCCTATCTAGTCATTCGAGGAACAATCGTAGCCACCAGCTCCAAGTTCAGCTCGAGCTATCCCTGTGTCAGACATGAGTGATCACAGTCGTACACATATATCATCGAATCAGGGACTACAAACTCCAGAGCAATGCAATGATGATTCACGATCACTGTAATGTACATATACAGACAACCCTCCCATGGCTTTCCCTGGACACTCGATGATAGCCCGATGACCCACTCAAGGATATATTCAGGCACCATGTACTCATTAACCATAAGCCGAAATGACTGGTACTCGAAGGTAATGGTACGGAAGAACTCAGTGTTCAGTATTATTCGACCAGGAATGTGAAACGATCGTGGATATCTCTCAGCTCGATCGTGCAACAAGTCTATGGCCAAGTTGATGTGCTACATCAAGGTAAACAAAATAGATGAAGTTATTTCATTTAATAAACCAAGCCAAACATAATGTATAAATAAAAATTAACAATATCACTACTTACATCGTCAGCGAGCCAAACCCCCTGAGTAGTAATATCATAGAACCACTTATACGCATCAAATATCATCCTTCAGGCTATCTCACCGCTAGCTCTGAAAAAAATAAAGAAAATGTTAAAAGAAGCATATACAAGTTATCGTAGTATACTAAAATCATACAATACTTACTTGGGTAGTTTTTTTCGCCATTTAGTCTTGAATGCTTTTCATTTGGCATGGTTGACCTCCCAGAATAGATTGGAGTAGGTCATGTCGATAAGCCTCCTCCTCTTTATCTCAGTCGTTAAGGGAGAGACGGTGTACTGTGATGGCACTCTCGGCCTCTTGCCTACCACCAGCTCTGGCACGTCAATAGCACACTTTTTTGCCTCAATCACGACAATCGTCCTTCCTTCATCTACGTCAGGGATCGCCACCTCCTCCTCTCTCCCTGTCACCACCCCTCCTCGACCATTCCTCTCATCTTCGAGGGGGCCACCTCCGTCACCACCCTATCCTCTACCCCATCGCCACCTCCTCATCCATCACCACTTTTGTTTTTGACGGGGTCACCTGCCTCGCTCCATGGACTGTAAAAAGGATTCCAATGCATCATCCGACCATGATTGCTGGTGACCCCATCTCTATCCTCTTCTCAATCACCCCCATCGCCACCTCTATCACCTGTCGTCTACTGGCTATATCACCTTAGAGTGTTGTAATCTCATCCTGAAGGCCCCTAAATGGCCATGCAATACTCTAACATCATCGAATATATCTTCGACCCTCCCTACCAACTGGCGTCCCAGATCGTCGACCTTCTCCACCATCTCTCAATGCAGCACACCGATCTCCTGCACCATAAATCCAATCAAGTGAGCATATAGATCATCAGAATAATGACCCTGGGGGAGGAGGTGATGTCAGGGGCGAAGGTGATGCCCGATCAACTGGATCGCGGTCCTACACAAACAACATTACAAATTATTAACTTAATCAATAATTACTAACTCATACAAAATAGTAATGAAATAATTCACTCACCCAGTCTCGATCGTGGATCGAATCGGACATCAAGTCGTGTTGGGTGTGCGGAACAGCTAATTCACACACTAGACCTTAGGCCTTCTCCTCCACCGACGGCGTCAAATCAGTTATTACTTCAAGCTAACATATTGACATTTCAAATCATTAACAATCATGTAATGAGATTTTAAACTATGTACAATATAAATCACAAATATATAATACTCACATGAGGGTCATCGAAGAGAGCTGATAATTGTTTCCTCGTGTGACATCCCTCCGCTCGAGATGCTTGCCAATGGGTCACCCGAGGGCAGCGTGTCTCCTCTTGTCGTGCAAAGTGGGTACCCAATAGGGGGCAGTCTCATACGCCCAGATTTACAACACGTAAATAGGTACATTCAAATGGAAAAATATTTTAACATTGATTATGTTAATCATTTACCTGCATCGTCGGGACAATCTGTAGGTGTCGTACTTACTCACGGATCCCTTGGGCTTCGAGTGAGATCTGGTGAAGACATGTACGGTGTCTTCAAAACATCTGCGACCCCATGGATAGGTATTGAAGCGATCAATATCATCGACGATCTCCAGGTAGAAGAGGTCAATCGCAATCTTCTTGTGGTGATACCGCATCATGCTCTCAATAATGTAGACCGGACCTAACTTTAGTCTATCTAATATCTCGTCACAGCTCTTGATTGTATCGATAAGTTGAGGCAAAACCACCGTCCTTGTCCGTGGAAGTAAGTGTCATGTAGCCTATTTCTTCTCTGAGTCTCATCACTAGCTGCATCATCACCCATAATCTTCAATCTGGCAAGCAGGGCAAACTCAAACATTGAGATGCTGGGGCCTTTGCCCCCAAGGTCGAAGTGGAGAGCATCGTCGTTGACTGAACTCAGCAACCGACATAGAAAAGCATCAATAATCTAACTCGAGTACTGTAAGTCTCTCAACTGGTACAGGGGCCACAAAAAGGACTGTCGCAGCATATATGCATGTTGATAATCGAGTAGCTCCAGTACACTGGTGAAACTGTCAAAGCACATGGCTTTGCCTTGCATCCGTTTCAGCTCTGCATCTAAATGATAATCCATCATATAAAAATTGAAACAGAATATTAGAACATTGTACAAACGATAATGGAATGAAGCATAATAACCAAAATTAAGCGAACCAAATTATAATTATTATATGCAAGAAGCAGATTCATTTTAAAATTAAAATTAAAATCGTAACTACTATATGCCAGACGCAAGAAAATGAAATTTTTACCCTATTAGAGAATTTTAATAACTAAAATTATTAAAATTAAAATAAAAAATAAAAAATTAAAATTAAACTAAAAAAATAAAAATAAAGAATAAAGAATAAAAATAGAATTAAAAAATTAAATTGAAAATGAAAATATAATAAAACAATTTTAAAAAATTATAATAATTTTTTTAAAAAAAAAACAAAAAAAGTTGTTAGAAACAATTTCAGAAAATTATAATAAAAACAAAAGAAACTAAAAACAAAAAAAAGGGAAGCCGGCTAAAAAAGGAAAATTGACTTAGCCAACTGGAAACCGTCGATAAAGCCGATGGTAAAAAGTTGGTTTAGCCCGACTGTGTGACTATCGGCTAGCCTACTGTTTAACAATCGATGGAAACGGTTTCCATGGACTGTCTCGCCGAAAATTGCGAGAAATCGCCATTTTCGGTGAGCTCCACCCACTTTTAACCCCCCCCCCCCATTAACTTGAAACTAAAAAAGGAAAATTGACTTAGCCAACTGGAAACCGTCGATAAAGCCGATGGTAAAAAGTTGGTTTAGCCCGACTGTGTGACTATCGGCTAGCCTACTGTTTAACAATCGATGGAAACGGTTTCCATGGACTGTCTCGCCGAAAATTGCGAGAAATCGCCATTTTCGGTGAGCTCCACCCACTTTTAACCCCCCCCCCCCAATTACCTTGATAATCTAATCAATACCAAAAATGAAGATTTTACATCAATAATAACAGCATATAATCCACAATTTAACAAAAAAAGAAATCAATTGAAAAATTCAAAGCTTAAATATGAAATGTTTACCTTGTTCTAAGAAACTCTCACAAAAGGTGGTGATTTGGGCTCGAGCAAATCAAATCTTAACAATCGACTGTGTGATTCTTGAATTTTTTCCCTTTTTTCTGTTTTTTTTTTTTGCCTTGTCTCCCTCTCTCTCTCTCGCCCCCCGTCTTGTTTGTTTGTTGAAGATGAGGGCAAATATAGAAGTTTGCCATTTATTTATCTAAAATATATGTATTTTTTAAATTGGTCAAAGGCCAATGTGGAAATAAGGATTAGTCAAATAGTCATTTGGGCTAATTTCCTCCGTCAAGAGGTATATGCTTTCCTTCCTAAAATAAACATGGTACAATGCATCATTTTCAAATTGTTTGTCTGTCTTCTTACAATCAGTTATCTGTGTGCTTCAGCCAATGACGCTATAATTACAAGACAGCTTTTCGAGGTAGAAAGAGATAAAGCCATATGCTGGAATGATGATCGTGGAATGTTAAGTATGAATCATTTATTAACATAGGAGTCATTTTTTTATAGTGTATTGAAGGGAAAACCAGAATGGAAGAAGAAGGGGATGAAGAGAATAATGTGAGATTTTTGGGAGGCAACGGCGGTGGTGGTGGTGGAGAGACTAGGTCGATAGATGGAAATGAAGTAGACTTAGAGCCACCACCATGGTCTTCGATTGGTACTATGGATATTAGAGAAGGGAAAAGAAGAAAAATGAAGGAGAAGAGGGTAGTGTGAGATTGTTCAGTGGTGGTGGTGGTGCAAACAGCGGTGGTGGGGAGATTAGGTGGGTAGATGGAAGTGAAGTTGATTCAGAATCACCACCATGGTCTTTGGTTGGTGATGTGGTGATAATTGAAGGGTTAGGATCTATTAGAAGGAGACCTAAAAGAGTTGAATCTTTTGATGTTGAAGCTATGGAAATTGTTGACTCTTCTAGTCATCATAAAAAGGTCCGAATTTTTTTACCTTGATGAATTGTCTCATGGTGTTTCTAGATTTCTAGTGGTTTGAATATTATTGCTCTTAGAGTAATCGAATTGATCTTTATTGGTATATTATTTGTATTGTAACCATGTCTAGCACACTAGAAGAAATAAGCCCAAAAGACTCTTTGATTAACCCTTATTTCCACATTGGCGTTTGACCAATTTAAGTATATGTATATGTATTTATATATTTTAGATAAATAAATAGGCAAACTTCAATATTTGCCCTCATCTTCAACAAACAAACAATGAGAGAGAGTGAGAGAGAGGGAGAGGAGGCCAAAAAAAATTAAAAAACCTAAAAAAAGGGAAAAAAAATTCAAAAATCACATAGTCAACTGTTAAGATCTGATCCCGTCTGGCTCAAATCACCACCTTTTGTGAGAGTTTCTTAGAACAAGGAAAAATTTTCATATTTAAGCTTTGAATTTTTCATTTGAATTTTTTTGTTAATTTGTAGATTATACGTTGTTATTATTGATGTAAAATCTTCATTTGTGGTATTTATTAAGGTAGCTGAGGAGTTAAAAGTGACGGTCGATTGGTTTACACCGATTATTAAACAGTCGTCTAGCCGACTTCGAAAGGTGGCTAAGTTGACTTTTTACCGTTGGTAGCCGACTTCGAAAGGCGGCTAAGTTGACTTTTTACCGTCGGCTTTGCCGGCTTCCCTTTTTTGTTTTTAATTTCTTTTGTATAATATAACTTTATTGAAGAATGTGTGGTCAAACAAAGAGAGAGAGAGAGAGAGAAATGCATTATAAATTTAATGGATCTCAAACGGGGCTAAAAATTGTGAAATTTGAAAAGAGTTGTTTATATGTATTTTTAAGATTGAAATCCATCCAAATCTTTTAAAATCTCTCTATTGATTAAGCCCCTCTTTGAAAACCATACTTTTGAAAAAAAAGAAAAAAAAAAAGAAAAAAAAAGGAACTTTAAATAGTGATTTTTGGGAGAATGTATATTTAAATAGGAAAAAGTTTTGATTTTACGCATAGAATATTTTATTGTGTGAATTTTTTGTGGAAAATAAATATGTATAAAAAAGAGTTTCAAAAGTATTGTTGTAAACTAAGAGCGGAATCCACATAAATTCATGAGTTATTGAGGACACTTAAATTTTAATGAATTTCATTAAAATTCGTTAAAATATCGATTGACAATTGAGACACTTAGATTTTAATGGATTTCATTAAAATTTGCTAATATCTCAATTGGGAACACATCTTAGTCTAGAACACCCTTTAGTTCATCGTTATTTAATGTAAAAAAATGAGAAATTCAGAGCTCGGACTCCAACTTGACCAAAAAAGATACTTTTTTACTCAATTTGGCCATGGTCTTTTCGATTCAGACTCGTTTGGTACATGTATGTCCCATACAAACTTGTCCAAGGATGTATTATTTCTTGTTAGAGATACAGAAATATCATTATCCAAAAATTATTGTTCAACCGAGACGGCAAGAGGGGGTACTTTTAAAAATAGGATTGTCAAATAAGTGAAATTCCACTTTGACTTGTTGGATTGTTAATATTATCACAATGACCTATTGAGTAATAAAAGATAAAAATACCCTTAAATACATTATACAATTACAAAAGATGGTTTTGTTTAAATGACATTGCTACCCTTTAGTTAACAATTAAAATCCAAACACTTTCCACTTCAAATATCAAAATCAGTAAACTTTTTTTTATCTATTTACTCCAGCACAGATAAAAACACTCTCGTCTTTCATCTGCTCCAACCTCAAAAATTAGAAAACTTATCAAACGCGGTAGCTGAAAATTCTTTTATATCAATCTCATCAGATCGGTAGGTGTAAAAATGCACATTTAATTTTGTTTTCATTAAATTATTGTACGTTTTAATCGATAAAATTTATTTTGACATATAATGTTAATGTAGATAATGGGTTGGTTTCCACCGACTGTTAAATAGTCGGCACACACAGAAGTTGGCTTAGCCGACATCTGTGTGCCGACTGTTTAACAGTCGTTGGAAACCAACCCATTATCTACATTAACATTAATGCCGAAATAAATTTTATCAATTAAAATGTACAATAATTTAACGAAATCAAAATTAAATGTGCGTATTTTATACTTACCGATCTGATGAGATTGATATAAAATAATTTTCAACTACCGCATTCGATAAATTTTCAAATTTTTGAGGTTGGAGCATATGAAAGATGAGAGTCTTTTTATCTATGTTGGAGTAAATAGATAACAAAAGTTTGTCGATTTTGCTGTTTGAAGTGGGAAGTGTTTTGTTTTTATTTGTTAACTAAAGGGTAGTAATGTCATTTAAACAAAATCATCTTTTGTAGTTGTATAATGTACTTAAGCGTATTTTTGTCTTTTACTACTCAATAGGCCATTGAGATAATATTAACAATCCAACAAGTTAAAGTGGAATTTCACTTGTTTGACATTAACATTTTTAAAACTATCCCGGCACACCGGAATGGAAAAGATTAAAATGTAATTCTCAATTTTCAATTTCACCCCACCTTCTTCTAGATGCCAAGTTTCATCTCCACTCAATAATTCTCAAAGTACAGTTCAATGGAAAAGAAAAAAAACCAACAGTTTTCAATCTGGTAAATAATGCTCAAGAAAGGGTCTTGCTTTTGACTAACAATTAGCTAGATGATGCACCTTTCAGTATTTTTTTCTATTTTCCTTATTGAGATTATCTTCAACAAATCATGATATTTCTCTTTGGAGAGCTCTTGCTTTGGCATTTTTAGACACTTGGTCTAGTATACGGGTGATATAGGCACAAGCCCTTTATACGTCTTCTCTGAGGTATTCAATAAGGTACCCATAACATCAGAGGTCAATGTTTTGGGAGCTTTATCTCTTTTAATGTACACAATCGCTCTCATTCCATTAACAAAATACATTTTTATGGTGCTCAAGGCGAATGATATTGGGGAAGTTACTAATTTTTTGCTTAAAATCTGGTTTGGCAAATTCAATACTAATGACTTACATTGTTGGATTAGCAGGAGGAACATTTACATTATATTCACTGATTTGCAGATATGCAAATGTTAATCTTCTTCCAAATCGTCAATAGGCAGATAAATATATATCGAGTTTCAAACTCAAACTTTCGACTCTAGAACTTGAAAGGGCTTTGAGTATAAAAGATGCATTGGAACATGATTCTTCTTTGAAAACCCTTCTCTTGCTTTTGGTTCTGTACACACACACACACATATATATATTTGCCCTCATCTTCAACAAACAAACAATAAGGGGGAGAGAGAGGAGGGCAAAATTTTTTTAAAAAACTAATAAAAGGAAAAAAATTCAAAAATCACACAGTCAACTGTTAAGATCTGATCCCGACGAGCCCAAATCACCACCTTTTGTGAGAGTTTCACACGACAAAATTTTCATATCTAAGCCTTGAATTTTTTTTTTGTAATTTGTGGATTATACGTTGTTATTATTGATGTAAAATCTTCATTTTTGGTGCTTATTAGATTATTAAGGTAGTTGGGGAGTTAAAAGTGACTATCGGTTGGTTTCCACCGACTGTTAAATAGTCGGCTAGCCAACTTCGAAAGATGGCTAAGTCGACTATTTACCGTCGGCTTCACCGACAATTTCAATAAAATAATATTACACATAAGAAATTAAAAACAAAAAAGTGGAAGCCGACTGAAAATCGTTGGTAAAGCCGACAACAAAAAGTCAGCTTGGCCTAGTGGACGGTAGAAAGTCAGCTTAGCCGACATCCATGTGTGCCAACTGTTTAAAAATCAGTGGAAACCAATCCACTATCTACATTAACATTATATGCCGAATTAAATTTTATCGATTAAAATGTTCAGTAATTTAACGAAAACATAATTAAATATGCTTATTTTATACTTCCCAATCTAATGAGATTGATATAAAAGAATTTTCAGCTACCGCGTTTCATAGATTTTCTAATTTTTGAGGTTGGAGCAGATGAAAAATGAGAGTGTTTGGTTTTTATTTGTTAACTAAAGGGTAGTAATGTCATTTAAACAAAACCATCTTTTGTAGTTGTATAATGTACTTAAGCGTATTTTTGTCTTTTACCACTCAATAGGCCACTGTCATAATATTAACAATCCAACAAGTTAAAGTGGAATTTCACTTGTTTGACAATACCATTTTAAAAGTACCACGGCGCACTGGAATGGAAAAGATTAAAATGTACAATAACGAATTTTCTAGAATTACAAATTATTGCGAAGTGAAAGTTATGCTTTGATTTGTAATTCTCAATTTTCAATTTCACCCCACCATCCTCTAGGTCCCAAGTTTCATCTCCACTCAATAATTCTCAAAGTACAGTTCAATGGAAAAGAAAAAAAAAACAACAATTTTCAATCTGGTAAACAATGCTGAGGCGAGGGTCTTGTTTTCAACTAACAATTAGCTAGAATGATGCACCTTTCAGTATTTTTTTTCTATTTTCCTTTTCAAGATTATCTTGAACAAATCATGATATTTCTCATTGGAGAGCTCTTGCATTGGCATTTTCAGACACTTGGTGTAGTATACGGTGATATGGGCACAAGCCCATTATACGTTTTCTCTGATGTATTTAGTAAGGTACCCATAACATCAGAGATCAATGTCTTAGGAGCTTTATCGCTTGTAATGTACACAATTGCTCTCATTTCGTTAACAAAATACATTTTTGTGGTGCTCAAGGCGAATGATAATGGGGAAGTTACTAACTTTTTGCTTAAAAATCAGGTTTCGCAAATTCCATACTAATGACTTCCATTGTTTGATTAGTAGGAGGAACATTTGCAATATATTCAGATGATTTGCAGGTATGCAAATGTTAATATTCTTCCAAATCGTCAACAGGCAGATGAATTTATATCGAATTTCCGACTCAAACTTTTGACTCCAGAACTTGAAAGGGCTTTGAGCATAAAAGATGCATTGGAACATGAGTCTTCTTTGAAAATTCTTCTTTTGCCTTATATATATATATATATATATATATATATATATATTTGCCCTCATCTTCAACAAACAAAAAGTGAGGGAAAGCGAGAGGAGGCCAAAAAAATTAAAAAACCTAATATAAGGAAAAAAAAAATTCAGAAATCACACAGTCAACTGTTAAGATCTGATCTCAACGAGCCCAAATCACCACCTTTTGTGAGAGTTTCTTAGAACAAGACAAATTTTTCATATCTAAGCTTCGAATTTTTTTGTTAATTTGTGGATTATACGTTGTTATTATTGATGTAAAATCTTCATTTTTGGTGTTGATTAGATTATTAAGGTAGTTGGGGAGTTAAAAGTGACTGTTGGTTGGTTTCCACCGACTGTTAAACAGTCGGCTAGCCGACTTCGAAAGTCGACTTTTTATCGTCGGCTTTACCGACGGTTTCAATAAAATACTATTGCACATAAGAAATTAAAAACAAAAAAAGGGGAAGCCGAATGGAAATCGTTAGTAAAGTCGACGGCAAAAAGTCGGCTTGGCCGAGCTGACGGTAAAAAGTCAGCTTAGTCGACATCTGTGTGTGCCGATTGTTTAACAATCGATGGAAACCAACCCACCATCTATGATAACATTATATGCTGAAATAAGTTTTATCGATTAAAACGTACAGTAAGTTAACGAAAACATAATTAAATGTGCTTATTTTACAATTACCGATCTGATGAGATTGATATAAAAGAATTTTCAGCTACCGAGTTTCATAAATTTTCTAATTTTTTAGGTTGGAGAAGATGAAAGATGAGAGTGTTTTTATCTATGTTGAAGTAAGAAGATAACAAAATTTTGCCGATTTTGATGTTTGAAGTGGGAAGCATTTGGTTTTTATTTGTTAACTAAAGGGTAGTAATGTCATTTAAACAAAACCATCTTTTGTTGTTGTCTAATGTACTTAAGCATATTTTTTTCTTTTACCACTCAATTGGCCATTGTGATAATATTAACAATCCAACAAGTTAAAGTGGAATTTCACTTGTTTGACAATACCATTTTTAAAAGTATCGCGGCGCACTGGAATGGAAAAGATTAAAATGTACAACGACGAATTTTCTAGAATTACAAATTATTGCAAAGTGAAAGTTCTGCTTTGATTTGTAATTCTCAATTTTCAATTTCACCCCACCATCCTCTAGGAGCCAAGTTTCATCTCCACTCAATAATTCTCAAAGTACAGTCCAATGGAAACCAAAAAAAATCAACAATTTTCAACCTGGTAAACAATGCTGAGGCGAGGGCCCTGCCTTCAACTAAGAATTAGCTAGAATGATGCACCTTTCAGTGTTTTTCTTTCTATTCTCCTTTTCGAGATTATCTTGAACAAATCATGATATTTCTCTTTCGAGAGCTCTTGCTTTAGCATTTTCAGACACTTGGTGTAGTATACGGCGATATGGTCACAAGCCCTTTATACGTCTTCTCTGACGTATTCAGTAACATCGGAGGTCAATGTCTTTGGAGCTTTATCGCTTGTAATGTACACAATTGCTCTCATCCTGTTAACAAAAAAGGTTTTTGTGGCACTCAAGGCGAATGATAATGAGGAAGCTACTAACTTTTTGCTTAAAAATCTGGTTTGGCAAATTCCATACTAACAACTTCCATTGTTCGATTAGCATGAGGAACATTTGCATTATATTCACTGATTTGCAGGTATGCAAATGTTAATCTTCTTCCAAATCATCAACAGGCAGATGAATATATATCGAGTTTCCAACTCAAATTTTCAACTCCAGAACTTGAAAGGGCTTTGAGTATAAAAGATGCATTGGAACATGATTCTTCTTTGAAATCCCTTCTCTTGCTTTTGGTTCTGTACATATATATATATATATATAAAACAAACAATGAGGGAAAGAGAGAGGAGGCCAAAAAAATTAAAAAAAACCTAATAAAAGGAAAAAAATTCAGAAATCACACAGTCAACTGTTAAGATCTGATCCTGACGATCCCAAATCACCACCTTTTGTGAGAGTTTCTTAGAACAAGACAAATTTTTCATATCTAAGCTTTGAATTTTTTATTTGAATTTTTTGTTAATTTTTGGATTATACATTGTTATTATTGATGTAAAATCTTCATTTTTGGTGTTGAATAGATTATTAAGGTTGTTGGGGTGTTAAAAGTGACTATCGATTAGTTTCCACCGACTGTTAAACAATCGGCTAGCCGACTTCGAAAGGCGACTAAGTTGACTTTTTATCGTCGGCTTTACCGATGGTTTCAATAAAATATTATTACAAATAATAAATTAAAAAAATGGAAGCCGACTGGAAATTGTCGGTAAAGCCGACAGCAAAAAGTTTGCTTGGCCGAGCCGACGGTAGAAAGTCGGCTTAGCCGACATCCGTGTGTGCCGACTGTTTAAAAATTAGTGGAAACCAATCCACTATCTACATTAACATTATATTTCGAATTAAATTTTATCGATTAAAATGTTCAGTAATTTAATGAAAACATAATTAAATGTGCTTATTTTATACTTGCCGATCTAATGAGATTGATATAAAAGAATTTTCAGCTATCGCGTTTCATAGATTTTCTAATTTTTGACGTCGGAGCAGATGAAAGATGAGAGTGTTTTTATCTATGTTGGAGTAAAAAGATAACAAAAGTTTGCTGATTTTGATGTTTGAAGTGGGAAGCATTTGGTTTTTATTTGTTAACTAAAGGGTAGTAATGTCATTTAAACAAAACCATCTTTTGCAGTTGTATAATGTACTTAAGCGTATTTTTGTCTTTTACCACTCAATAGGCCATTGTGATAATATTAACAATCCAACAAGTTAAAGTGGAATTTTACTTGTTTGACAATACCCTTTTTAAAAGTACCGCGGCGCACTGGAATGGAAAAGATTAAAATGTACAATGACGAATTTTCTAGAATTACAAATTATTACAAAGTGAAAGTTCTACTTTGATTTGTATTTCTCAATTTTCAATTTTACCCCACCATCATCTAGGTGCCAAGTTTCATCTCCACTCAATAATTCTCAAAGTACAGTTCAATGGTAAGAAAAAAAAAATCAACAATTTTCAATCTAGTAAACAATGCTGAGGCGAGGGTCTTGCTTTCGACTAACAATTAGCTAGAATGATGCACCTTTCAGTATTTTTTTCTATTTTCCTTATCGAGATTATCTTCAATAAATCATGATATTTCTCTTTGGAAAGCTCTTGCTTTGGCATTTTCAGACACTTGGTCTTGTATACGGTGATATGGGCACAAGCCCATTATGCGTCTTCTCTGATGTATTCAGTAAGGTACCCATAACTTTTGAGGTCAATGTCTTGGGAGCTTTATCTCTTGTAATGTACACAATTGCTCTCATTCCGTTAACAAAATACATTTTTTTGGTGCTCAAGGCGAATGATAATGGGGAAGTTACTAACTTTTTGCTTAAAAATCTGGTTTGGATAATTCCATACTAACGACTTCCATTATTTGATTAGCAGGAGGAACATTTGCATTATATTCACTGATTTGCAAGTATGCAAATGTTAATCTTCTTCCAAATCGTCAACAGGCAGATGAATATATATCGAGTTTTCAACTCAAACTTTTGACTCCAAAACATGAAATGGCTTTGAGTATAAAAGATGCATTGGAACATGTGTCTTCTTTGACAACCCTTCTCTTGCTTTTGGTTCTGTTCATATTATTATATATATATTTGCCCTCATCTTCAACAAACAAACAATGAGGGAAAGAGAGAGGAGGCCAAAAAAATTAAAAAACCTAATAAAAGGAAAAAAATTTCAGAAATCACACAGTCAACTGTTAAGATCTGATCCCGACGAGCCCAAATCACCACCTTTTGTGAGATTTTCTTAGAAAATGACAAATTTTTCATGTCTAAGCTTAGAATTTTTTATTTGAATTTTTTTTTGTTAATTTGTGGATTATGCGTTGTTATTATTGATGTAAAATCTTCATTTTTGGTGTTGATTAGATTATTAAGGTAGTTGGGGAGTTAAAAGTAATTGTCGGTTGGTTTCCACCGACTGTTAAATAGTCAGCTAGCCAACTTCGAAAGGCTTCTAAGTCGACTTTTTACCGTTGGTTTCAATTAAATAATATTAGACATAAGAAATTAAAAACAAAATAGGGGGAAGCCAGAAATCGTCGGTAAAGCTGGCAGCAAAAAGTCGGCTTGGTTGAGCCGACGGTAAAAGGTCGGCTTAGCCGACATTCATATGTGCCGATTGTTTAACAATCGGTGCAAACCAACCCACTATCACGATAACATTATATGCCGAAATAAATTTTATTGATTAAAACGTACAATAATTTAACGAAAACATAATTAAATGTGCTTATTTTATACTTACCAATCTGATGAGATTGATATAAAAGAATTTTCAGCTACCGCGTTTCATAAATTTTCTAATTTTTTAGGTTGGAGCAAATGAAAGATGAGAGTTTTTTTTTTTTTTTATCTATGTTGGAGTAAACATAAAAAAAAAAAGTTTGCCGATTTTAATGCTTGAAGTGGGAAGCGTTTGGTTTTTATTTGTTAACTAACGGGTAGTAATGTCATTTAAACAAAACCATCTTTTGTAGTTGTATAATGTACTTAAGCGTATTTTTGTCTTTTACCACTCAATAGGCCATTGTGATAATATTAACAATCCAACAAGTTAAAGTGGAATTTCACTTTTTGACAATACCATTTTTAAAAGTACCCCGAGAATGGCAAAGATTAAAATGTACAATGACGGATTTTCTAGAATTACAAATTATTGCGAAGTGAAAGTTCTGCTTTGATTTGTAATTCTCAATTTTCAATTTCACCCCCACCATCCTCTAGGTGCCAAGCTTCATCTCCACTCAATAATTCTCAAAGTACAGTTCAATGGAAAAGAAAAAAAAATTAACAATTTTAAATCTGGTAAACAATGCTGAGGCGAGGGTCTTACTTTCGACTAACAATTAGCTAGAATGATGCACCTTTCCGTATTTTTTTCCTATTTTCCTTTTCGAGATTATCTTGAAAAAATCATGATATTTCTCTTTGGAGAGCTCTTGCTTCGGTATTTTCAGACACTTGGTGTAGTATATGGTGATATGGGCACAAGCCCTTTATACGTCTTCTCTGATGTATTCAGTAAGGTACCCATAACGTCAGATGTCAACGTCTTGGGAGCTTTATCGCTTGTAATGTACACAATTGCTCTCATTCCGTTAACAAAATACTTTTTTGTGGTGCTCAAGGCGAATGATAATGGGGAAGTTACTAACTTTTTGCTTCAAAATCTAGTTTGGCAAATTCCATTCTAACGACTTCCATTGTTCGATTAGTAGGACGAACATTTGCATTATATTCATTGATTTGTAGGCATGCAAATGTAAATCTTCCTCCAAATCGTCAACAGGCAGATGAATATATATCGAGTTTCCAACTCAAACTTTCGACTCTAGAACTTGAAAGGGCTTTGAGTATAAAAGATGCATTGGAACATGAGTCTTCTTTGAAAACCCTTCTCTTGCTTACACACACACACACACACATACATACAAATAATGAGGGAAAGAGAGAGGAGGCCAAAAAAATTATAAAACCTAATGAAAGGAAAAAAAGTTCAGAAAGCACACAGTCAACTGTTAAGATCTGATCCCGACGAGCCCAAATCACCACCTTTTTTGAGAGTTTCATAGAACAAGACAAATTTTTCATATCTAAGCTTTGAATTTTTTATTTGAATTTTTTTGTTAATTTTTGGATTATACGTTGTTATTATTGATGTAAAATCTTCATTTTTGGTGTTGATTAGATTATTAAGGTAGTTGGGGTGTTAAAAGTGACTGTCGGTTGGTATCCACCGACTATTAAACAGCCGGTTAGTCGACTTCGAAAGGCGGCTAAGTCGACTTTTTACCGTCGGCTTAGCGGGCTTCCCTTTTTTACATTTTTAATTTCTAATGTGTAATATAACTTTATTGAAGAATGTGTGGTTAAAAAAAAGAGAGAAATATATTATAAATTTAATTGGGATCAAACGGGGCTAAAAAATTGTGAAATTTGAAACGAGTTTTTTATATGTATTTTAAAGATTGAAATCCATCCAAATCTTTTAAAATCTCTCTATTGATGAAGCCCCTCTTTGACAACCATGCTTTTGAGGGAGAAAAAAGGAACTTTAAATAGTGATTTTTGGGAGAATGTGTATTTAAGTAGCAATAAGTTTTGATTTTACGTATAGAATATTTTATTGTGTGAACTTTTTGTTGAAAATAAATATGTATAAAAAAAAGTTTCATAAGTATTGTTGTAAACTAAGAGCGGAATCCACATAAATTCATGAGTTATTGAGGACACTTAAATTTTAATGAATTTCATTAAAATTCATTAAAATATCGATTGACGATTGAGACACTTCGATTTTAATCGATTTCATTAAAATACGTTAATATCTCTATTGAGAACACAGAACACCCTTTAGTTCATCATTATTTAATGTAAAAAATGAGAAATTCTGAGCTCGGACTCCAACTTGGCCAAAAAAGATACTTTTTTACTCAATTTGGCCATGGTCTTTTTTATTTTGACTCGTTTGGTACATGTAAGTCCCATACAACCTTATCCAAGGATGTATTATTTCTTGTCTTGAAATACAGAAATATCATTATCCAAAAATTATTGTTCAATCGAGATGGCAAGAGGGGGTACTTTTAAAAATAAGATTGTCAACCAAGTGAAATTCCACTTTGACTTATTGGATTGTTAATATTATCACAATAGCCTATTGAGTGATAAAAGACAAAAAATACTCTTAAGTACATTATACAATTTCAAAAGATGGTTTTGTTTAAATGACATTACTACCCTTTAGTTAACAATTAAAATCCAAACACTTCCCACTTCAAATATCAAAATCAGCAAACTTTTTTTTTATCTATTTACTCTAGTACAAATAAAAACACTCTCATCCTTCATCTGCTCCAACCTTGAAAATTAGAAAATTTATCAAACGCGGTAGCTGAAAATTCTTTTATATCAATCTCATTGGATTGGTAAGTGTAAAATATGCACGTTTAATTTTGTTTTCGTTAAATTATTGTACATTTTAATCGATAAAATTTTTTTCGACATATAATGTTAATGTAGATAATGGGTTGATTTCCACCGACTGTTAAACGGCTGGCACAAACAGAAGTCAGCTAAGCCGACTTTTTACCGTCAGCTTTACTGATGATTTCCAAACGGCTTAGCCAGCTTCCCTTTTTTTTTTTAATTTCTAATGTGTAATATTTTTTTATTGAAGAATGTGCGTTAAAAAAAGATAGAGAAATGTGTTATGAATTTAATGGGGCTCAAACGGGAGCTAAAAATTGTGAATTTTAAAAAGTGCTTTTTATATGTATTTTTAAGTTTGAAATTCATCCAAATCTTTTAAAATCTCTCTATTGATGAAGCCCCTATTTGACAACCATACTCTTAAAATCTCTCTATTGATGAAGCCCCTGTTTGACAACCAAACAGCCGGTGATAGCCCGATGACCCACTCGAGCATATACTCAAGCACTGTGTACTCATTATCCATAAGCTGAAGCGACAAACAGGGGCTTCATCAACAGTGAGATTTTAACAGATTTCAAACTTAAAAATACATATAAAAAACTCTTTTCAAATTTCACAACTTTTAGCTTCCGTTTGAGCCCATTAAATTTATAATACATTTCTCTATATTTTTTTTAACAACACATTTTTCAATAAAATAATATTATATATAAGAAATTAAAAACAAAAAAAGGGAAAGCTGACTGGAAATCGTCAGTAAAGTCGACAATTAAAAGTCGGCTTAGCCAACATCCGTGTGTGCCGATTGTTTAACGGTCGGTGGAAACCAACCCATTATCTACATTAACATTATATGTCGAAATAAATTTTATCTATTAAAACGTTCAATAATTTAACGAAAACATAATTAAATGTGCGTATTTTATACTTGCCGATCTGATGAGATTGATATAAAAGAATTTTCAACTACCGTGTTTGATAAATTTTCAAAATTTTGAGGTTGGAGCAGATGAAAGAGGAGAGTGTTTTTATCTATGTTGGAGTAAACAGATAACAAAAGTTTTCCGATTTTGATGTTTGAAGTGGGAAGTGTATGGCTTTTAATTGTTAACTAAAGGATAGTAATGTCATTTAAACAAAACCATCTTTTATAGTTGTATAATGTACTTAAGCGTATTTTTTTCTTTTACCACTCAATTGGCCGTTGTGATAATATTAACAATCCAACAAGTTAAAGTGGAATTTCACTTATTTGACAATACTATTATTAAACTTCCGACTCCAGAACTTGAAAGGGTTTTCATCCTGTCGAACCCTAATTACCACCTTTTGTGAGAGTTTCTTAGATCAAGGAAAATATTTCATATTTAAGCTTTGAATTTTTCATTTGAATTTTTTTTGTTAATTTGTGGATTATACGTTGTTATTATTAATGTAAAATCTTCATTTTTTGTGTTGATTAGATTATTAAGGTAGTTGGGGAGTTAAAAGTGACAGTCGGTTGGTTTCCACCGACTTCGGTTAGTTTCCACCGACTATTAAACAGTCGGCTAGCCGACTTCGATTGGCAACTAAGTCGACTTTTACCGTCAGCCTTACCGACGGTTTCTAGTCGGCTTAGCCTTCTTCCCTTTTTTGTTTTTAATTTCTTATGTGTAATATAACTTTATTGAAAAATGTGGTTAAAAAGAGAGAGAGAAATGTATTATAAATTTAATGGGGCTCAAACGGGGCTAAAAATTGTGAAATTTCAAAAGAGTTTTTTATATGTATTTTTAAGATTGAAATCCAACCAAATCTTTTAAAATCTCTCTATTGATGAAGACCTTCTTCAACAACCATACTTTTCAAAAACAAGAATTTTAAGTAGTGATTTTTGGGAGAATGTGTATTTAAGTAGGAAGAAGTTTTGATTTTATGTATAGAATATTTTATTTTGAGAATTTTTTGTTGAAAATAAATATGTATAAAAAAGGGTTTGAAAAGTGTTGTTGTAAACTAAGAGCTGAATCCATAGAAACTCATGAATTATTGAGGACACTTAAATTAAATTCATTAAAATATCGATTGACGATTGAGACACTTAGATTTTAATGGCTTTCATTAAAATTCGTTAATATCTCAATTGGGAACACATCTCATTTTAGAACGCCCATTAGTTCATCATTATTTAATGTAAAAAACGAGAAATTCAGAGCTCGGACTCCAACTTGACCAAAAAAGAAACTTTTTTACTCAATTTGGCCATGGTCTTTTTGATTCAGACTCGTTTGCTACATGTGCCTCCCATACAAACTTGTCCAAGGATGTATTATTTCTTGTCCTGAAATAAAGAAATATCATTATCCAAAAATTATTGTTCAATCGAGACATTAGAGGGGTACGCTTAAAAATAGGATTGTCAAACAAGTGAAATTCCACTTTGACCTGTTGGATTGTTAATATTATCACAATGGCCTATTGAGTGATAAAAAAACAAAAATACCCTTAAGTACATTATACAATTACAAAAGATTGTTTTGTTTAAATGATATTACAACCCTTTAATCAACAATTAAATACCAGACACTTCCCACTTCAAATATCAAAATCAGCAAACTTTTTTTTTATCTATTTACTCTAGCACGGATAAAAACACTTTCATCTTTCATCTACTCCAACCTCAAAAATTAGAAAATTTATTAAACGCGGTAACTAAAAATTCTTTTATATCAATCTCATCAGATCGGTAAGTGTAAAATATGCACATTTAATTTTGTTTTCATTAAATTATTGTACGTTTTAATCGATACAATTTATTTCAACATATAATGTTAATGTAGATAATGGGTTGGTTTCCATCGACTGTTAAATAGTCGGCACACGCGAAAGTCAGCTAAGCCAACTTTTTACCGTTGGCTTTACTGACGATTTCCAGTCGGCTTAGCCAACTTCCCCTTTTTTGTTTTTAATTTCTTATGTGTAATATTATTTTAGTTAAGGTTAAAAAAAAAAGAGAGAAATGTGTTATGAATTTAATGGGGCTCAAACGGGAGCTAAAAATTGTGAAATTTGAAAAGAGTTTTTTAACTGTATTTTTAAGTTTGAAATTCATCCAAATCTTTTAAAATCTCTCTATTGATGAACCCCCTATTTGACAACCATACTTTTAAAATCTCTCTATTGATGAAGCCCTCGTTTGACCCACTCAAGCATATACTCGAGCACCGTGTACTCATTATCCATAAGCTAGAGCGACAAACAGGGGCTTCATCAATAGGGAGATTTTAACAAATTTGGATAGATTTCAAACTTAAAAATATATAAAAAAAAACTCTTTTCAAATTTCACAATTTTTAGCTCCCGTTTGAGCCCATTAAATTTATAATACATTTCTCTATCTTTTTTTAACCATACATTTTTCAATAAATTAATATTAAACATAAGAAATTAAAAAAAGAAAGGGGGGAAACCAGCTAAGCTGACTAGAAATCGTCGGTAAAGCTAACGGTAAAAAGTCGGCTTAGCCGTCTTCCATGTGTGCCGACTATTTAACAGTCGGTGGAAACTAACCCATTATATACATTAACATTATTTGTCAAAATAAATTTTATCGATTAAAACGTACAATAATTTAATGAAAACAAAATTAAATGTGTGTGTTTTATACTTACCGATCTAATAAGATTGATATAAAAGAATTTTCAACTACTGTGTTCAATAAATTTTCAAAATTTTGAGGTTGTAGCAGATGAAAGATGAGAGTGTTTTTATTTATGTTGGAGTAAACGGATAACAAAAGTTTGCCGATTTTGATGTTTGAAGTGGGAAGTGTTTAGTTTTTAATTGTTAACTAAAGGGTAGTAATGTCATTTAAACAAAACCATCTTTTGTAGTTGTATAATGTACTTAAGCGTATTTTTGTCTTTTACCGCTCAATAGACCATTGTGATAATATTAACAATCCCACAAGTTAAAGTGGAATTTCACTTGTTTGACAATACCATTTTTAAAAGTACCTCGAGAATGGCAAAGATTAAAATGTACAGTGACGGATTTTCTAGAATTACAAATTATTGCGAAGTGAAAGTTCTGCTTTGATTTGTAATTCTCAATTTTCAATTTCACCCCACCATCCTCTAGGTGCCAAGTTCCATCTCTACTCAATAATTCTCAAAGTACAGTTCAATGGAAAAGAAAAAAAAATCGACAAATTTCAATTTGGTAAACAATGTTGAAGCGAGGGTCTTGCTTTTGACTCATAATTAGCTAGATGATGCACCTTTCAGTAATTTTTTTTGTTTTCCTTATTGAGATAATCTTCAACAAATCATGAATTTCTCTTTGGAGAGCTCTTGCTTTGGCATTTTCAGACACTTGGTATAGTATATAGTGATATGGGCACAAGCCCTTTATACGTCTTCTCTGATGTATTCAGTAAGGTACCCATAACGTCAGAGGTCAATGTCCTGGGAGCTTTATTGCTTGTAATGTACACAATTGTTCTCATTCCGTTACCAAAATGCATTTTTGTGGTGCTCAAGACAAATGATAATGGGTAAGTTACTAACTTTTTGCTTAAAATTTTGGTTTGGCAAATTCTATACTAATGACTTCCATTGTTCGATTGGCGGGAGGAAAATTCGCATTATATTCACTGATTTGTAGGTATGCAAATGTTAATCTTCTTCCAAATCTCAACAGGCAAATGAATATATATCGAGTTTCAAGCTCAAACTTTCGACTTCAGAATTTGAAAGGGCATTGATTATAAAAGATGCATTGGAACATGAGTCTTCTTTGAAAACCATTCTCTTGCTTTTGGTTCTTATGGGGACATCTACTGTTATAAGGGATGGTATTCTGACGCCAGCTATTTCTAGTATATAGACCTTTCGCCTATCTTAGAACCGAATAAGAAATGTAATGTATTGCACAACGATATATTTTTGCTGTAATAATGTCTGCTGTGAGCGGTCTTCAGGGTCGAATACCAGGATTTGATACAGGTAGGTAAATCGAGTCTTTACTTCTTATTAACTAGCATAGGAGTATATGATGCAGGAATGTATCAATTTGACAAAGAACAAGAAAAGAGAGTGGAAAAGGAGATCAAGAGAAGAAATGAGGGCAAGAGAAATATTTTATTCATATATTCAAGAGGTACTTATTATAATGAATAAGCCCTCTATATATAGAGCAACTAATCTAAAATTAAAAGAACTACTATACAACTTTATCAAAGTATTAAATCTAATCTAAGGGGGCATTTGTTTCCCATTTCGGTAAAAATGAGAAAGAAAAATATAACCATTATGGGCCCCATACAAGAGATAGAAATTCAAATTTGGGGGTTTGATGTGATGGATAACAGTCATATTTTTCATTTTAATGGGGGAAGAATGGGAAACAAACAGGGACTAAATAAAATATTTTGAATCAAACTCTACTTTTAAAATAATATCTTAACCCTATCGTTATTCTTATCTTTATCACCATTAGTAGGATTCTGTCAAACTACGTCATCTAAATGCCCGAGTTATGAGAAATATGATATAATCATTTCTTAAAGTGTGTCTTCTACATGTCTCACATATTAGAGGCCCAAAACCTGTTCAATGTTTATGAATAAGTTACTACTGAACTAACCTTTGCTTGCTTTAATACCATGTCAAACTACCTATCTAAAAATACATAAGCAGCTAGAGAGAGGTCTCATGTGTGATGTGTTTATTTAAATTGTGTCTTCAAGAAGGCTGTTCAATCTGAATTTTTTTGTGGCAGTATATTCTATCTACATTTTCAAATAAAGCATCCACCATAATATATTATTGACTAGTCCAAGTAGTGGAACTAGAGTAAACATTGGAAAACTTTCATAAATTGTTTGACCATAATATTCTTTTAATGTCCCATTGCAATATATGTTAAATTATATCACCTCAATTTTGATATCTCTCTCTCAGATGC
Organism: Olea europaea var. sylvestris; assembly: GCF_002742605.1. Classification (NCBI taxonomy): domain Eukaryota; kingdom Viridiplantae; phylum Streptophyta; class Magnoliopsida; order Lamiales; family Oleaceae; genus Olea; species Olea europaea. The sequence goes on along the minus strand of NC_036245.1, from coordinate 6,085,942 downwards.
TATTGTTATAACCTCAATTGTTATTCTTATGGGACTATTTAGCATACAGAGGTTTGGGACAAGTAAAGTGGGGTTCACATTTGAATCCAAAGTTCTTGGAGTCCAAAGTTCTTTCTCAAAGATGTGGCAATGAATCGAAGATTCTTTGATTTACGCTTGTAAATTACAAAAATAACGACTAAAGTTACCTTGTCTTTGAAGGCATGGCCGAGGTTGGTGTAATGATTGTCAGCACGACCCTGGTGACACTCGTCATGCTCTTGATTTGGCAGACTAACTTATTTTTGGTTATCTGCTTTCCACTTGTGTTTGGAACAATAGAGCTAATTTACTTGTTTGCCATTTTATACAAGATCACAAAGGGAGGTTGGCTATCACTGGCTTTTGCTTCTTGTTTCTTGTGTGTAATGTATGTGTGGAACTATGGAAGTGTTTTGAAGTACCGCAGTGAGCTACGTGGAAAGATCTCGATGGAATTCATGCTTAAGCTTGGTGCGTCTCTTGGAACAATGCAAGTCCCGGGGATTGGATTGTTGTACAATGAGCTTGTCCAAGGCATGCCGCCCATTTTTGGCCAGTGTCTATTGGATCTTCTTGCTATTCACTCTACTACAGTCTTTGTTCGTATCAAACACGTCCCAATACCATTCGTCCCTCAAGAAGAACGATTTCTGTTTCGAAGGGTCTGCCCTAAAGACTACCATATATTTTGTTAAATTGCTCGATATGGGTATAAAGATGTTAGGAAAGAAGATCATCATGCATTTGAACAATGTTTGGTGGAAAGCCTTGAAAATTTTTTAAGAAAAGAGGATTTGGAGCTTGCTATAGAGAGTAATCAGAATGAATCAAAGTTTGACGACATTTCTGCAAGATCTATAGATCGTGTTGTCCGGGCTTGTGACTTAACTGGAGAACAGATGCACGATCAAGTGTCGGACGAAGTAGGAATGTCTACATTGCCACCTAGTGTTATGTCAGCAAATGAAGATCCAAGTCTCGAGTATGAACTCTCTGCTCTTCAAAAAGTTACTACCTCGGGATTTACTCGCCTGCTCAATCATGGCGATGTGAGGGCCAAGAAAAAACTTATGATTTCTCAAGAAGCTGACGATAAATTACTTCTATGCATTCTTGAGAAACAACGACAAACGTGGCGCTGCAACGATGATGGTTCCTCACATGAATATTATTGAAATTGGTATGACATACATGGTCTGATTAATGTTGATGATAGTGTAAGTTTAAATTATGGATCTTCATATTTTTATGCAGCCTGATTAAGATTCTTTTAGTTTTTGTATCACAGAAGTACTACTTAACAGGGCATAGGCATGTTTGGCTAATCTTAAAATAAGTGAAAAAGATACTTTCTAATGAGTGTGATTCTTAATTTACAGTCTAAACTAACTTGTAGTTTTTAATTTTTATCAATAAGTAACTTATTAAGCTTAGCCAAAGCTTTGAACTTAAAAGGACTATTTTTGCCCAATATGATAACTTAAATCTTTTCCTCCCATTAATTGTTTTAGGTAAAACTACCCATAATTCGTCCAATGAACGAATAATGGAGGAGCAGCAACATGAACTGCAATTGTTCAGCGCGAACATAGTACCATAGGTACATGCATGGGCAGACCTACCTTTTTTTGGTTCAAAATTCTGTAGTTTTACCCTAACTCTTTTGTCTTTACGCCTCTCTCTCTCTCTCTCACACACACACACACATTTAGAATACAACACTCAAATAAACCTTCCGTCAATCTCCAACTTCAATCTCTATTATTCAATCCAAATAAATCATTCTTTTTCAATATTTAATCTCTATTCTCTATTCTTCAATCGGGATGGAATTTTATAGTTTTAATTTTTATGTTTAATGTATTGGTTTTATATTTGATTTTCTCTCTTTTTGCTTTTCTTTTTTATTATTCATGATTGAGGGCATGAGCTTTTGATGTTGCAATTGATTTTGACAGAACGTTTAAAATATAGGTTTTGAAATTCTTACTAAGGTTAACGAATTTAAGTATCAATCCTTATTTTATTTATCATTTTTGTTAAAATTATGGGAAAATGTTGGTGACATTAATAGATGAAGTGAAATTTGATCGATTTGGTTGGTTTTAACAGTTTAATTATATATATATATATATACACACACACACACACACACACATCAAAGAAATATTAAATGGGACAATTGGCTGAGTGAAAAAAGGTTGAAAATTTTATGTGAAGATCGACAATTCAATCCCCGCCCACCCACGCACCCACACTATAATAACCTAAAATTCTCTACATGTCATTAACATAAGTATAGGGACCAAATTTCTCAATAACCATAGTTTTAAAGACCAATTTATATAGAGACTAAGGTTCAGGGACAAATTACACATCAACTATAATTTAGGGATCGTATCACATTTTTGTGAAAGTTCAGAGGTCAAGTTTTATACCCGTCCATAGTTGAGGGACTATAGCATATATATGTAGCATCTATATACAGGTAAGAAATAATTATTGCATGTTTTTATTATGGTAAGGAATAATTGAATGTAAATTTAGGTAATTACCATATATAATATGTACATATATGTTAGCTACAATAATTAAAAGGAATAATTAAGGAAACTTTCCTTTTTATTTAAGTATACCAAAAATCAAAAAGGTAATTACCATACATATTATGTACACATATGTCAACTAACATAAGTGAAGGATTCCTTTTCTTATTCAATCATACCAAAAACCAAAAAGGTAATTAACATATATAATATGTATATATATGTTAATTACCGTAATTAAAATGATTTATTAAGGAAATATTCTTTATATATATATATATATATATATTCCCAAAAAAAAAGAGAGAGAAAATGGAAAACACACACACCCTCGAATATTTTTCAAGAATTCTCCTACGTGCTAATAGGATCATTGAATTCGAGGTAAGTGAAATACATGTATTTTCATTGTTTAAAATTATAGAAGTCGATATTATGATCATGTCATGAAATCATGGAGTTTAGTAGCGCTACACACGAAATTAGAACCACGAAGTTCGATTTTTATTAATTTCGTGTCTCATCAAGTATGTTCACGAATCTCATGTACTTCTGTTATTCATGTCATGCTATTTCACTTATTGAGATTATGATCTCATATAAATCATGAAATTTTTTTTTAGGTAATAATTAACCGTGTTTTGAGATGGATGAAGATTGGGCAAGCACGCAATGGTGGATAATAAAACATTTTAATATATTTATGTTAAGATTTATTTATGTTTTGATGATTAAATAATTTTGGTTGTGAAGATTTTAAGATTGAATATGTTGTTTCGAAATTTTCTTTTCCTTTTGGAAAACTTTTATGTATTAATAAAGTGATTATTTAAGGATTTTATTCGTATGTTCAAGAATGATTTTCTCATTCTTTACACACACACACACAAAAGCCACGTGGAGGCTTCTTGTACATTGTTTGCTTGATATGGAGTTTGAACCTCACTACCCCAAGAAAAGGTTTTTGCAACGGTAAAAAAACATTGCAAAAGATCTTTACAGCATTTTAGCGTGTGTTGCAAAGGTTGAAGTTGCCATTGAGGGAAGAGTTTTTGCAATGTGTGTTAAATCTTGCAAAAGCCTATCTTTTGGAGTTGGCGGGAAAGTGTGGTTTTTTTTTTCAAAAACTGTCTAATGTGATGTCGCTACGTGACACAATGTAAAACTTAATGTCAAACTCAATGTACTTGTAGCATGATTCTTTTGGAATAGGAATGTGAAAGGACACTAATTCAAGGATTTTATTATTTGATTGATGGTAATATGGTCTTGTTTGTTGTTTGCAAGTTTAAGGGTGTGTTTGATGGAGCAATTTTTCTATGTGATGAATTGTATATTATTTTGACAATTTTTCACATTCCATTATTACTCTATATATATATATATATATGGTTAGTAAAATGTGGAATAGTAAATCATAAATATTTATTGAAAATTTGTTGTGCGGCATAATTTCCTCTTTGCGAAGTGGAGTATAATTTTTAACTGGACTTCAACAACAAAATAAAATGTACGAAAATTACCCAAAACCCAATATCTCATCTCAAGTATACAATTCAAAAATAAGGGGGTAAAGTTTTAAATTCATAAATCAGGTACTAATTACGAATTTATTAAATTCATTTACAATTAATAATATCATTACTTAATTTAATCAATATTCTCTTCTTTCTCTATCTATCCTTTCTATTCTTTCTCTAAAATATACCTAGCCAAATCTGAAACCAGAAAATCCAAAATCACATTGCCATCAAATCCCTTCACTTTTCCATCATCGTCACATACTTCACTCATAGGTACTTCCTTATCGACCTCAACACTATCTAGTTCTATTACAAGATTAGATGCCGGAGAGAATATTGATTTTATTTTTTATTTTTTTTGTTCCTTTACTCGATTGAATCTTGAATTTTTGTGGGATTGATTTAATGGGTAATGGATGAGGGAAGCTAAGCTTGTGCTTCACCGGAGCTATACCCAAATTCTCATTAATCTCGAAGTGTTATCAAAAATTTACTTTTCTTTGTACTAAAGGCGGAATGATAAAATAAAATTCTTTTGAAAAAAATAAATTGAACATTCATAAATTTAAATTAAATCATGAAAATTGTATCCTTAAAAATAAATACAATCAAGTGACTAATTAAATAGCTTGTTTTTGAACGAATTAAACTAACTAATAACTTTAACGACGGGAAAAATCAAAGTTTATTTTTCCTTTTTCTTCGATCCACTTGGCAGCCCGCATCACCATCTCGCCACAGATCCAACCGAACCAAATTAACCTGTAAATTTATTGTAAGAGTGAGTATCTAAAAATACCTAGTAAAATATGTGTAGTTTTCATACACAATTACATAATAATAAAATCTACATTTCATACCACTCTTCTCTTAAGGAGTGTATCGGTGACCAAGTGACACACCCATTTTAGATCATCCTAAATTCTTGTAGGATTTTATATCTCTTTCTAAATAATCCTGAAAGTTTACTAACAATTCATGCATATTTAATTGAATACAAAAAAGTATAAGGAAACAAACCACTTGCACATAAATATTTTATCTCGTTAGATCAAACGAATTTTTGAATGAAATATGAGTTCACGTTCCAAATCCTTGTCTCCACTTTGGTGAATGTGTAATGCTTGACAATATTATTTAATACATGCAAACTTTCTGATTTCCAACACTAATCTCTCTCTCTACTGCCATGTATGTGTATATGAATTTGCGCGCAAAAGCTCTACCATCATGTCCTATATATATCGGTAATTATGACTTAACCTATATAGAGTTGAGTGTAAAGTTGGGGAACCGTGTATTGCTAGAAATTGGATTAAAATTGGTTTCAAAAAGTAGACATTAGGTAAGAATATGTTTTACTTTACAGAATGAGAATTGTGTTCAATTAATGATATCCTAGCAATTACGTGTAAATGGCTTGCCAAAGTATTAAGTTAACATTTAACAATAAAAAATTGGATTAGAATTACCAATTAACATTTATGAAAATGTGATTATTACTTATCAATTGCATGGCACTATTGAAATTGTATCAAATTCCTAATTCCCAAAAATTTGAAAAATTGCCGTCAGACTAGTCAAAGGGAAGATATCCCTTTAAAAAATCTATTTAATAATGATTTTCTTTAATCGACTCTAACATATCTCGAACATATCTAAAATAACTTTTTCTCAAATCTAAAATACAAGATTTAATACGATTTATCCAACAAGCCCAATATTGATATGCTAAATCTCGCATTATCAATATCTAATTATTTTTAACCCAAATAAAATAGAAATTTAAAACATATTTCATTTTTGTCCTTAACTTTTCAAAATATAAAAATATAGCATATAAAACAAATTAATTTTTATTCTAAAGGCGTTAATCGATAAAGCTTGGCAGATGAAGGACATGGCAATGATGATATTTGATCTGTTAGATAAACTGGGTCATTCTTTTTGCTCCTGCTTCGCCATATTTTCTTTTTTCTTTGTGACGAATCTATACATACATCGTGTACCATCACTATGCCAAATAGTCACTTGCAAACGCATTTGTAAATCCGTCTCATTGTCGTCCTTCTTACATCTAATTATGGTAATGATGATGGATGTGAGATGGATACGAGAAATGATGGAGATTTTGGGGAAAAAGAATGGAAATAGGAATGGTGGCGGAGTTGACAAGGGTGGCCTTGGTGTTAGCTAATTGGAAGCGGCCTTGGTGTTTGTTAATTGCAGGTGTTAGTTATAGGTGCAAATGGTGGTGTGATATGTTAGAAGTATAGATTATAGGTTAACTACAACTCTTTATGATTAAATCTGTATTAATTATGATCGATCATGATCAAGTCTGTCTTTATGGTGATAGAACTGTCCTAATTGTGACTATATGTGACTGATGAGAATGTAAAATTTCATATTTTTCATCCTTTAATCTAAACTGTCTTAATCTGTACTCATTATTTTTATATCTTGATTTAGGATGGAAATGGATGAATACTGTAGAATTTAGATGAAGCAAGCGAAAAAGGGCCAAAATGGAAGAAAATAAAAGTTTAGGGACCAGAGTGCAATAGCCAAAAGATAACCCAGAAGACAAAATGAAGATATGAAATATTTGAAGGCTAATTTATAGAAGACATAAAGCATTGGAAGAAGAAGAAACGAGAAAATGAAGTCAAGAAACAAGAAAACGAAGTTCAAGGACTAAAATGCAACATTTGGAAGTTTATCACTACTATTCGGTCGCATAGTAGAAAATTTCATGCGGTCGCATGCCTATTTTCAAAGATTTCAGGGTCTCATTTTCAGTGAACTATGTAGTCGCATAGTACGTTTCCGGAGGAAAAATTGTGGTTTCCGAAATTGATTCAAACTCTTATGGAAACTAATCGGGAAACATTCTTTAAACCCTACGTCCGTCCTAAAAGAGCAGACTCGCCTCGCTCTCTTCTTCTCTCTATTATTCCTTCAACTTTGGTGTGTGGCTAAACTTTTGTAATTGGTCAAGGGAAACTGAAGCATCGGAAGCAATAAAACTATGAGATCTAAATTGTTTTCATTGTTCAATTTATATTTAAAGTATTGGATGTTCTTTTGTGCTTATTTTCATGATTGTTTCATTTAATTACTAGGAGGCCTACTAGTTTATTATTTGTTGCAATCTATTGCTTGATTATATATCAAATCCGTAATTGTTTGATCCCTCTAACTTGGAAGCAACTAAGATTTGATTGTTTGCTGCGCCGAAAAATTATCAAATCTTGGGAAGAACATTCGAATAAATTAAATACAACTGCTTGTGTTTTTATTGTTTAGTTTCATCGATCTCTCTAATTCTTAAGTCTACTACTAGATTAAATCTTTAGAGCTTATCTTGGGTTGTTTGGTGGCTATGGTTAATTAGATCGCTTGTTTTCTAATTAACTACAATTAAGGAGAGATAGGAAGATAGTTCCAATGGTGAATGCTCAAAGTATGAATTGATATATGCTTGCATCGATGATCAATATAAAATTTCGATGGTGGATGTTAACTTAGACCAAGGTTTGTTCTTTTGATTAATTTCGGTATATTAATTTGAATTGTCCGTTAGTTGTTTTCTTTAAAAATTGTTTTCGTTATACTCAGACCACCCTAGACATTGTTTACCTAGCATAAAACTAAGCTAGATACTCTCTATGGATTTGAATCAACAACCATTATACATAACATTTCCTACTATAGATGTTACTACCACCTTCGAATTAAAATTTGGACTAATACATCTCTTGCCCACTTTTCATGGTCTTGCAGATGAAGAACCTCATAAGCATATAAAGGAATTTCATGTGGTATGCACGAGTATGAAATCCATTAGAATGCTTGAAGAGCAGATTAAATCGAAAGCCTTTCCATTTTCTTTGAAGGATTCGGCTAAAGATTGTCTCTATTATCTACCATTGGGGGAGTATCACCACATGGGACGAGATGAAGAGGTTGTTTTTGAAAAAATATTTTCAAGCTTCACTGGCAGCCAACATTTGGAAAGAAATTTGTGAACGATAGGACAATAGGGAATCCCTACATAAATACTAGGAACATTTTCAATTCCAACAGGAGACAAAGTAATTCCAACAAACGGTGAGGGTCAGTATTCAAAGTTTGTACCATCTGATGAGTCAAATGGAAACAACAATTAGTTGGTTAGAGTCACAAAGTTCAATAAAACTACCCTCACAAACGGTAGTAAATCCAAGGGAAAATGAGAAAAATGTCGTTGCAGACAAGAATGCTTCCAATAATGATGATGTATATAAGCTTAAGTTTTCACCTCCTTCTGAGTATAAACTAGTACCTCCTTTTCCTCAAGCTTTAACAAAATCTAGAAAAGATGAGCAAAACAAAAATTTATGAGACTTTTCGTAGATGCAAGGTAAATATTCCACTCTTAAATGCTATTAAACAAATACCTTATTATGCTAAATTTTTGAAAGAATTGTAAGCAATTAAGTGGAAACAAAAACTTAAAGGATGTGAGAAGGTAAGAGTTGGGGAGAATGTCTCAGTAGTTATTCAAAGAAAACTCCCTACGATGTGTGAAGATCCATGTATGTTTACTATCCCTTGTACGATAGGTGACAATAGATTTGAGAAGGCCATGCTAGATTTAGGAGCTTCTATTAATGTCATGCCATATTCTATCTATGCTTCTTTGAAACTTGGACATTTGAATAAACCTAGTGTTGTGATTCAATTGACTGATAGATCTAATACCTATCCGAAAGGTGTAATTGAGGATGTTCTCGTATACTAATCTGTGAAACTTTGTGACTCTAACCGACTAAGTGTTGTGATTCGATTAGTCAGTTAGATCTAATTTGTTTGTTAGAGTTAATTAGATCGCTTCTTTTCTGATTAGCTAAGATTAAGGAGAGATAGGAAGATAGTTCCAATGGTGAATGCTCAAAGCATGAATTGATATATGCTTGCGTCAATGATTAGTGTAGAATTCCGATGATGGATGTTAACTTAGACTAAGGTTTATTCTTTTGATTAATTTCAGTATTCTAATTTGAATTGTTCGTTAATTGTTTTCTTGAAAAATTGTTTTCGTTATTCTCAAGCCCCCAGACCTTGTTTACGTAGCATAAAACTAAGCCAGATACTCTTCGTGGGAACAATCCTTACTTGCACTACTACATATATTTTTAGTATATGTTCCATTTTTTGTTGCCTACAACAGCACACCAATGACCAAATTAACAATGAGTCACGCATAGTCACAAATTAGACATAGTCACAGACAGTCACACTAAAGACAATGTTGATCATAGATAACACATGTCAGTGACTTGGTTTCATACAGTTACAAATTACACTGATTTGATCACAGATGATTACATTGAAGACAAATTTGATCACATTTATTCACGGATAACACATGTCAGTGACTTGATTATATAGAGTCACAAATTAAATTGACTTGGTCACACACAATCACACTGAAAATAAATTTGATCACAGTTAGTCACATATAACATAGGTATTGTCACAATCAATAACTCTAGTCACAGATAATATAGTTAGTCATAAATTGATTCACATACAATGCACAACTCTTACGATCGCACGGTACATAAAACTTCGTCCCCCTCGCCACCATCACCACACAGATCAACTTCAGTGTACTTTCATCACCTATAATACACCGTCACCTCCACCATGCAGATCTATTTTCTAAACACAATTGCTCTCATCATCACCACCCCCACCCCCCACCAAAGCTATTTGTGTTTGTCATCATCACCACCCCCACCCCCACCCCCACCAAAGCTATTCGTGTTTGTAAATGTATATAGAAAAAGGAAGTTTTTATAGAAAGAGAGTATGGCTTTAATTTTCGGTGATTTCTACAATGGGATGGAGTGTAGAGAGAAAACCTTTTGAATTTCTGGAAATTTCTATAATGGGTTCGAGGGTAGGGTCAGTTTCCTAAAATTATCATCGTATGTGCCAACTATCGGTGGTTTAGAGAGAGAGAGAGAGAGAGAATGGTAGGTGGTTTAGATAGAGAAAAAGAGAGGGAGAATTGTGGGAGCTGGGAAGTTACCTTTTTGTGGAATATGATTTATGCTTGATATTTTGAAAATGTATTCTAGAGAGTATATTGTTTAATGGTTTAATTATCTACATATTATATATCTTTTTATTTATTATTATATTCAATTTATCACCTGATTTTTTAAACCAATTTGCAGGATTGTTAGCTATGAAATGTTAATTCTTAGAGTCTAGTAGTTATGTATTGTTCCCTTAAGTAATGGCTATAACTTGGAAAATTTGATTGATTGCTGGCTTACCTTAGTACTAAAGGTCTTAGTATGATATTTTGTGCTTTGAGCTTGATGTGGGTTGGTATTTCAAGTTAATTCTCACTTATTTATTTCAAGGTAAAAAGACTTGACTTACTCCTAATATAAGACATAGAAACAAGTAACAAATTAAGTAAAAATCAATTTACAACTACATAAAGGACATAGCATGTGGTAATATATTTCTATTGATCACTGTGGTGACTTTTATATGACTTTGATAATTGATTTATTATCCAAATGATGATGAGTAAGTTATGTTTTCAAAACATATTGGTATCCATTTTGATTGAGTATGTAATTCACGAGTGTTTGTACGTGTATGCACGGATATGTGCATAGTTAAATCTTAAATGTACGACATAATTGGAGAAATGAATTCACATTGTAAAAGTATTTTACTGATGCTACTAGGAAACTGAGGCATGAAAGGCATGCTTATGTGATATTTTGTTGGCATCGTGAGTGAGAGACTTCCTCGATGATCACACTAGAAGACAGAGGGTGTACCTTTGGTGGTTGCGGAAGGATGGTCCACTTGACTGTGCTTTTGTAATATAATGAGTATTGAAACCACATTTAGATACTTTTTAGGTGATCACGAGGAAAGTTAGAAGATGTGCCTGAAGTGGTCACAAGAAGATTATCTACTCTACTCTTTTGATTACTCATTATTGATATTGATATTGCACAAAGCCAGTTATGTCAAGGTTTAATGAAAACAAAAAGTTGAAGTGAAATGCTTTCTAGTTTTCTTTGATGGATAATTGACTCGATGCATTTCTAGCATTATATTTTGAAACGAAATAACATGATGTCCTACATTCATAATCATGACATCCATATTTTTTAGTCGTTGGGAATTAGCTAATGTAGTTCACGCATTGTATACGAACATAGAGAACTTAGAGCTTTCTAGAACATGTGGATTATTTTGTAGGTTGTTATTTTGGTTTTGCAGTATTTTATTTATATAACTTCTGTAACCTTATTGTAAACGAGACCGAGTATAGTGTACCTCTAGTGTATGCTATGAATGTTACTTATGATAATAAAAATATGCAAGTTGTAGGTGTGAAACTAGCTAATTCCTTTTTAGTGTCGTTTTCATATTTTAGAAAACTAAAATAAATACTTGCACATTCTCCCATAAAATAATTTTATACGAAAACTCAAAATATTTATTTATTTTTTAACAAAACATTTCCAATAAAATACTATTCTAAAATGCATTTTGGCCCCCAAAATAAATGAGGTTAAACAGTGGTTAAAATTGTTACATTTTTGGGATGTTGTTGAATAAATTTTTAAAATCAAGATATTTGACATTATTTCCATCATTGATTATTAATAGAAAATGAAAAACAACCTCAAAATTTGAGGCCTAGAAATTATGCCCCTGTTTGGGCTCTATTTTAATTTTGAAACATTTTTTTTCAACCACGCATTATTCAATAAAATAATATTACATATAAATTCAAAAATTTTCCTTCTTTTTAACCATACATTCCTCAAAAAATTACTATTCCAAAATATATTTTTCCAAAATCTAATTAGAATGAAACTGAACAAGAGCTATGTATGTACACGTATAATTTTCAATTTTTATTATTGCCAAATATAACAAATATTTTTTTTTTCTTCAAGAATTTGGGTTTTATAATCTTCCAAGAATTTCCTTAGAATTGGAGCAAAAACTCTGTAGATTTCACTTCTTCAGTTTAAAGTTTCAATTGATGGATAAGTATTGCCATTTGCAGTTGCTCACTATTGTAGTCGTCCTACGTGACATACATGTGACGATGAGTGACCACATAGGGTGACCAGGGTAGTAAGCGACTGCAAATAGTATTATTCTTGATGGTCTTTTTCTATGATTACTGATTTACTGAGTAATTTTATATGTCTAGTCAATTCATTCGATTTTTCACTTGGTTGCAATGTTCTAACATTGATTTCTAATGGCAGTTATCCTTTTGTACTTTTGTTTATTTCATTTGTGGTAAACACTCAACTAGGTCAGACAATAAAGTGAGCATTTTCATTTTAGAATCTTGCTAAAAGTACGCAATGGTGTACAAAAAGGCCAAGTGGCGGCCCCCTATTGGAGGGAGCGTCTGTGGGACCAAGCGTCCCTCCAATAGTGGACCGCCACTTGGCTTTTTTTGTCAATGATTTTTGTACAAAATTGTGTGTGTGTGTGTGTGTGTGTGTGTGTGTGTGTATATATATATATATAGAGAGAGAGAGAGAGAGAGAGAGAGAGAGAGAATAATCCTTCATTTTATCACAGTAGATACACATCAAATGTACTAAAAACGATTAATGAAACATCTTAATTCATTACAGATTTTCAAACACAATTCCAATATAAGCAGAAGTCAAATGTAGGCTTATCTGTTTTCAAGTTGTGTTTTCATTCAGGTTATCACTTATCACTAATGAACTCCATCAGAAAACTGCTCACACATATTGCAAATCTACTAAGTTAGTCTAATTAAAGAGAAGGTACAATAACTCCCTATTAAAGGAGAGAGGAATGAATGACTTAAGGATTCAATGGTACAATTCTATTGGACCTACATCCTTTACCAGGGATCTCCCAATAAATCTGCTCTAGAAGATGCTAACTTTATTATGAAATACTGCAGATGACCTAGCAAAAGCATTAATTGAACCATTGTATTGATATAGTTTGCCAAGTATATTTTTAAAGAGAGAGACTCAACTTCACTACAGTTAATTTACTATTGCTACTATCTCATCTTCAATTTCAAGATAGGCTTCATATAAAATTCAAAAAATACCAAATGTCATGAAAGAAATGTGATATTTGTGCCATCTGTTCAAAAGCTGAAAACCTGATTAAACAAACCAATTTTTGTTTTGCTAAAACAATTGCAGTACATGGATTTCAATATATTTTACAATCTCAATATCAATTAAAAACAGTAAACTCCTGGATGAACATTAAATCTAAAGATTGTGCTATCCTGGAACATTTTGAAGTTGAAATATCTTCCACTATGTTGGAGGGTAAACAGATGGAACATGACTCCCAGCCCATTGAAATCAAATAAACTAACAAACCATATCACTTTTTTCCATCATATGCTATTCCAGAATTATAGATTGAACAAGATTACCATACCGACAATCAACTATTATAAATAAAAATGTGACTACTTTGTAGATCGGGCACCAATTTCTTGTAGATTAGAACACCGACGGCCAACTATCGAGACACACTGGTGACCAATATTCAGTGGATAGCAAATGCGGTGGTTGATCTTTGGCTGATTGTGGAGAATCCACCGATTTGGGAAAGGAGATTTGGAAAGACGTGAGTTGAGAGGTTTCTGGGAATAAAGAAATGCGTGAAAAGTGAGCCAACACATTTCCTTTTCATGTAATTAAAAATTAATGCGACATAGCACGCACGTAGGATGCCACATAGGGCAACTATCGCAATAAGCAACTACAAAATAGCATTATTCTAGAAGTTATCAATAGCTCCCATTTATTTTATTTTATTTTTGTTGTTGTCAATAACGTATAATGAGATTAGAAAATTGTATTGTTAAACAAAGTGATGGAAATCTTCACATTTATGTTTGGAAAAGGAAGAACAGAACCTCAAATCGTTAAAACTCCTTAGTAACAATGAAAATGAAGAAGACATCAACATATTTACCAGCTTGAATTGTGAATTAACGTTACCTTAAAAGCACTATTTTCTACCTCTCGCTGAATTTGAGATGACTGTAGGGACTCCAAACATATAGCTTTAGTGGATTCTTCAAGCCTTAATCTATATAGCAAAAGAACAAAAGAAATCTCGGAAAAAGAAGAACTTCTCAAAAATCTAAATTTTAGGTCATGAAATTGGTATTCATTGATACACAAGTCTGAGGATGTTATTATTATGTTTTCACATCAATTTCAACTCATATTTATAGTAAATAATCAATGAAATCATTAAGGGACACCACGGTTGAAGAGTCACCACTTGAAGAGGAATTTCAAAATTCTCACTACATTTGTACACAGGGCAGTGAAACTGTATAGCCAAGTAGACCAGGTACGCTCATCAGGCAGTGTATCTCCTTTGTCATGCAACACTTTACTGCACTTCATCTCTTCCAATCCTTCATATATTTGAAAAATTCATTGTTAATTTTTGAGATTTTGTCACTTTTTTGAGTTTTTGTAACATTTTTTGAATATTTGTCACTTTTTGAATGTCTGTTACTTTTCGTTTAATAGTAATTTTTTTTCTCTTACTACAACATTGAAAATTAAGCATACCACAAGAATATTAATTTAATGGGACATGATAAGTTACTTGTTTAGGAAAAAATGTTATGATACTTTTTAGCAATGATATACCTTAACTCCTTAAAAAAAGTGACATACATTTTGAACTTCATAAAATTGTTGCCTAATATAACTCATGTATAAATATATAGATGAAACTACTATTTTATTTATGGAATTACATATCAATAACAATAACAAAAAGTTAATATCTTTGTTGCTATAAATGAGAGAGAAAAAGTAAGAACAAAAGAGAGAAGCCAATAAACTTGTGTGTTTTATTAAGAACTAAAGCTCCATATTTATAGGGAAGAATTAGGGCTACAATAGTCATAATGACTAGCGCCGCATGGGTAAATAAGTCATTCATAAATATTACTATATTTACAACACTCTCCCTTCAAAGATTATTTACAATAACTATTTCATTAAAACATTGTTTGGCAAAAAATTCGATGGGACGAAAATGAAAGAAGAGTACAAATAATTTAGAATAATAAAATGCTACTTTGTCAAAACTTTTTCAAGAAAATTCAGTGGGACAAAA
This sequence comes from Olea europaea var. sylvestris, assembly GCF_002742605.1. Lineage (NCBI taxonomy): Eukaryota > Viridiplantae > Streptophyta > Magnoliopsida > Lamiales > Oleaceae > Olea > Olea europaea. The sequence goes on along the minus strand of NC_036245.1, from coordinate 6,070,644 downwards.
CTTGATAGAAGGAAAAAGAGTACAGCTCTTCCCCAATTTGAATTCTTGTATCAATTCATCATTTTCTTGTACGTCAATATCTTAAATATTATAATTTTTGATTTGGTATGTCTCATGTTGTCTTGTATATTTTTCAAAAAACATCATCTTCATACGAGATATTTATTAACATTTGATAACTATAGTAACATGATGATTCAAAAAATAGTAGTCGTTGATCTTTTTGAGAGTTTCATACATTTCAATTTATTATCTTGAGGATAAATGTCTTTTAAGGTATGGATATTCATAACACAACGAATATATCTCGTTAAAATCTTATTAGAAAAAACGTTGTGGTGAAAATTCTAATAAAGGAAAAACAGTATATTTATTCTTTTGAACACGTCACAAATGTTGTCTCATTAAAATCTTGAAGGAAAATCCAATCGGACAAAATCTTGGTAAAGGAAAAAAGAGTACAACTTGAATTTATTGTTCCTCTTGATAATATCATTTGAATTATATTTTAGGCATATTAAATCTTTCAAAGATAGTATTAAATTTATATAAGATAAGTTGACTATAATCACATTTATATATGCATATCAAATTTCATGCATTGCCACGCTAACAAGGTAGATACTGGGGCTTATAATTACATTCACTACATGATAACTTATCTATTCATACAAGTATTCGTGAAAATTCATTATGTAAAAAGCTGTACATTTCCTATTACGACTTTACTTTTTCTATTTTCATTTCACATAAGTAAACACATTTAGATTTATGGACTGCAGGTCCGGAGACTCCAAATTTCTCTAGAAAATTCAATTTAGTATGATCACGTCATTTTTATTTTACCAATCATTGCTTCGATAGATATGTTTCAACATATTTATTTCAATTCCTTGTTATTCATAATATGATGCAGTACATCATCTGCAAAAGTATTATCAACAACTTTTTCTTTTCTTCTCTATTTATTTCTCCATAATAACATCATTTATTGAGATATCTCAATTTTCATTATTTCAGGTATCTGAACCTCTTTTTGGGTTTTAAAACTTGTTATGTCTAAATACTCATCAAGAGTATATGCCTCATTATTGGGACCATCTTTGCTAATTGCTCCATTTTCATAGCCGTATGAGGTGAAAATCTCATGTACGATTCTGTAGAGTGGCAATAAAGGTGCTTCTTTTTGGCCAAATCCTGATTTTGTTTTGCTTCTCCCGATCGTCGAAGAAACTAATTTCCACTTATAGAATTTCAGATATTCAAGGAAGAAACGAGTAGCTCTAGTAAGATTTGTAATATGAATACCTTTACGCTTTGGAGCAAGTCAGAAAGAATGAGAAATAGAACGATCTGATTTAATTCGTTCTCAATAGCCACGAAATGATCATCTTAGGGTGATCCCTGGGCGACTGTTTACCAAAAACACAGGTCTCCACAAAGTCGTAAAACCATGTACCCGAAAATCGAAATTCTTGATCAATGGAGAAACACTCATATTTATGAGATGATAAAATATGGCAAAAGCAAAGAAGCATGGGCTTCTTCACTAGAAGAACGTTTTTTTTTTTTTTTTTTGGTCCCAATTCAATAGTTGTAACTGGTCGTGACCAAGAAACCACCGATTTTGGAGATTTTTATATTAGAATCGAATATCATCATGTTTCATGGTGCTATCAAATATCGTATTAACTAATTGTCCCCTAAAACATTAATTCGAGCTGGAGCATTTAAAACTGATGTGTGAGATATTATTTATCTCTTTGATCAATAAATGTATCTAAATGAATTATCTTTCGAACTTCTAGTTCTAATAATCTTTTGTAAGGATTTAGATAATGATACATTCATACATTATTTTCAACTTTTTAATTCCTCCCCTTAATGTTGAGAGAATTATTCAATTAAAATTAACAATCAATAAATTGCTTTATCAAATATCACCTACTTGAGATAAGGGTTAAAATTACGCATTTCTTCTTAGCATTCTTTACTTTTCATCCCAATAAACGTGATGGATTAATTACACTATCAAATAATCTGAAAAAAAAAATTTAGCTATGATCATAAGTCAATTATAACAGAGAGAACTATGATATTAGCATGATACGTAATAGCTTTCTCTAAACAAAATTGAGAAGAACTCCATTTTTAATTCATTGAAGGCGTTTAACAAACAATGGGGTTAAATCATTTATCAACGTCCCAACTAATACTTATCAAAATGTTGAGATTTAGGATCACTAGCATAAAGAAGGCACACTCTCATAATTTTATTATCTAAAAATTATGCTCACAACTTAAAATTTGAGTAGTAATTTCGCAAACTTCAGGCTGCAAACACCATGCAATCATCTAGTATATATATTAAATCTATTAAATACAAATAATATTTAGATGGTCAGCATGGACGATAATGGGGCCCCATTTATCATCTTGATTAATTTTCAAAAATATAAGAAATTCAATCCCTATTTTAGTTAGTGATGTTTAATAATCAGTTTTCGACAAAGAAAACAAATAATATAGAAGAATTCATTGGATTGAAGAACTTTCGGTTCTTCGTTGAATGTTCATTTGAATTTTTTTATTTTCATTATTGATCTAATGATGGTCCAACTAGGCATATCAACACCATAAAGTCAAATTGAACTTCTGGTTCAATATAAGATACAATTCAATTATCTAATTTCAGAAAATATGATTAAATATTATATAATCATATATCATTCAAATAGTCTAACTAATAATGTCCTCACGACATTAGTTATATGCTTGCCTCCGGGATAAACAAGAATTCAAAATGATACATTGTTCAAAATATTTGCTACTTTGAGAGCACGTTACATTTTATTATTGCTCATTTAAAGGCAATATGTCAATATTCTTTTAAAATATTGAAAATTATACTTCATACTTTTTAGGAACAATTAAATACTATTATAAAAAATTATACGAGGATTTACTTTTCAGGAGTAAAAATATAATTTATGTTAAATTTTATTTAATTATGCTCTTCGAGAGCAAGTAAACTCTAACTCTGACATCAATATATAAATACGTACGTAGAAGAATGGATACGTAAAAAATAAAGTAAAATAGAGTAATTGAATTCGTGACTTTACATAGAAATCGATCAATATTCTTCTGAAATATTGATATTGTAATATCATATTCTTTTAGAGCAATTAATATTCTTTTAAAATATTAACAATGTTGTGTGTACTTCAAGAATACCAACAAATTATTATTTAAAAGCATTAGCTCTTCAGAAGTATATTTTCAAGCAGAATATTAGTATTTGCAAAGTTGTGCATCTTCAGAAGCAACAATATGATAGATTATCAATTTAAAACTTATAATAGAACATTTAAAAATATTTAATTACCATATAGACATGATATAAATTTATATAGAAAATTTAATTAGTAAAAATGTATTAATAAAAAATCTTCCAAACATGCACGTGAATTGACTTCATATATAGAAATGCAAGTAGAACGAAGTAATCATTATGCATAAAATGAAATAATCATTATGGCTAAACAAATCCATGATTGACCATTTAAAAAAAAATCATGGAATTGATATTAGTAAACCATGAATTGACCTAATTGAATATGGCCATAAATTGATCAATTTGACTGCACCGTTTTATTATAAAAGCTAGGCAGCTTTTTCTGCTATTAAAAAAACAAACAAACATATCAACATTTTTATTATTAAAAAACCAAACAAACGGACATGTATCATTATTTGCATGATTTATTAATAAAATCAGCCTCGGGATTCGTGAGTTTATGAATTGAATGAATGAATAATTAGACATGATTTTTGCTCAATTACACAAACCAATTACAGATATGAATTGGATGCGTGAATTAATGAAAAATTCACAAATCACCAAATTATTTTTGGTACATGCTACATATGGTTATGCTTATAAAAAGCATTACCTTCTAACTAATGCATTTAGATTTTGAGAGATTCATATTGATAACGTATTATAAACTAGAGAGATCAAAAGAGAGAAATCAATAGACTTATATGTTTTATTAAGAACCAAAGCTCTATATTTATAGTAAATAATTAGAGATACAAGGGATATAACAGTCGTAATGACTAATGTTGCAGGGTTATAAAAGTCATTCTTAAATATTATTATATTTACAACATTTTTAACAGTGTTAAAACTTAGCTTAAAAAGTGTGATATAGTTGTGTCAATTTGGGCGGGATTGATGTTGGCCGCTTGGAATCGACCCGGTAAAAATGACTTGTAAATCGGCCCGTGATTCAAATAGGCCAGTTCATGGGTCAATAAATGTGAAATTTGGTCCGAACCGATTAACCTGATCGGGTCCAACAGTTACCTACCTGGCCCGTTAATATTTAAAAAGATTCTACCTTTTTAAGACAGATTTTCTGGAAGGAAGATTTGAGGCTGTCATTTGACAGCATTACAGAAGTGCCCGTTTAGCCACTTCTTTTTCGGATCTGGTACGAACTAGATTGAATCACCCCGTAGACCACCTGAAATGTCCGAGTCAATGGGACGGTCCATGGGCATATATAATTTTATACGAGGATGATTCAATAACAATACAAGGCCCTAACATGAAAGGACCGGTTCGAATCGACTAGCCTAATTTGACACCTCTATAGTGACATACATTTTTACAAAGATTATTGTAAGTACATTCTATTGGGTAGCAATTTCTATCAATTTATTAATTTTATATTCGTTATTTTGTTCTCATTTCCTCCATAATGCATAGCGATATTTTTATTAATTTCTGCAAAATGAATACATATGAAGTAGTGTGACACTTTTGTCAATAAAAAAAATAAAATAAAAAAGGCGATAGATTATGTCAATATTAAATTCAACCACATTAATTCAAAAGCAAAGTTGAAGAAAGTGTTACATTAGCTCATTTTTTAACTTGAAGCAATGTTTGAATTCATATTCATATTTAAATTTTCAAAAGTATACATATATGCATCTCCTTTATTGATCCAAATGAATTCAAATGAGATAGATTGGACATTTGAAAAATAGTGATAAAGCATGTTACTTTTCTCATGCTCATATTTGTATTTACATTTTCACGAACACCTTGCATATAACTTGAAGTGGTCCAAAGTTGATTTTTCATATATACTAACTTGATCCAATTCGTACAAATCTGAATTTAAATATATGCTAACTCAAAATCAGTAATCTAAATATGAAAATTTTTTATGTACTAGAACAAAAAAGAAACATCAACAGCATCAAAATCAAGATGAAAATCATGTTCATAATTCCCACGTTAAATATGGGAATTAAATCAGTAGTTATCATAAAAATTAGCATATAATTATTTTTTTCTACCGAATAATCCTTATATAATTTGTGACTCAATAATCAATAAAATATGAACTAATTGAATCAAAAGTCAGAAATTGAAACCCTGTAGATTTGATTATTATTTGTAGATTTTGGGAAGAAAATTTTGTAGAAAAGGTAGATGCATTAACCCTTGATCTTGCTTGAGTTTGATTTTTACTAGATTTCCTCTTATGATTTCGATTTTGTTTGATTTGGAGCATGTAGGTTTTGAATTTTTGAGCTGCTAAATCGCCTCTTTTCAACTGTTTTCAACTTGTTTAAAATGCAATTAATACACTTATAATAATTGAAATTATAGCATTTATATTTTAGCCCATGTTTATAATGATTTAAAAAAAAAAAAAAAAAAACCTAAAATTAAGGATATTTTTGCCAGGTTCCAAAAAATCGTAAAATTAGCCCTTCCGCATTCAACGAAAATTGGACGGTTCGGATTGGGTCTTAATGCAGGCCTAATTGGGCTAAGATCTAGTGGGCTTAGTGTATTTTAATGGTGGTAACCTTATTACCAAGCCCACTGTTGCTAAATGGGCCAATAGGGACAGATTTCAACAATAAAAAAAATACGGAGACCCACGTTGTCTTGTGTTCAGCTAGAGTCCTCTATCATTCAATGCTTTCCTCAAGATAAATATCTGATTGTCAAAATTCAAATAGGTTAATGAAATAAGAGAATAAATAGTTATTTCAAAAACTCCACATATCGTATATCCAGCTTTTGAGTGTTTGTGATAATCATTCTCAATTTCACAAATGCTACTTAAATCTATTATGCAACTCAACTCCCAATGAGCCTTTTCTCCCAAACAATACCAAATCTCATGTATGTCAATTTAATCTCCACTCATAATGTTCTCTTGGTTTTTCTATATCTTTTGCCCTAAGGAGATCTAAACAAGTGATTTTAGGCTTATTTTAATCATCTACTCAACTATTCTCCAATTCTTTCTCTACGACCAAGACTTAGCCTAGAAGTGGGGTGTTTTTCTATTTCATACACCTGCTTTACCATATTTGCTCACCCAAAAAAAAAAAAGAAACAAAAAAAGCACATTTTTTCCATATATATATTTTTCTTTTTCTTTTTTCTTGCATGTTGTTTCGCTAAAGTATTGATGATGTCAGTATCCGGCCACTTCTTACTGTTTCTTCTCCTCACTCTAGAGCATTGCTACCTAACAGTTGAGATTCATTCATTGCCATTTCTTAAAGTGTTAGTTTACTACTCTTATTGTACTCAACTTTGAATACATTATTTATTGTAAGAGAATTTTCAATTGTAAATCCTTCATTCTTAAACTTGTGGGTAGTGTTGAGGTCCTGTAAAATTCAATATTGTAAAAGGATCCGTGATCCTTGGTTGTAAGTCACAAAAAGCTTTGTAGAAGGTTGGATTGTACCATAAGTCAATCAAATTTATGCATACTTGTGACGAAGAGCTTGATAACGGGGGGCGAAGATCGTTGCATTGAATCGAACCTCCAATCAAATCGTTTGTATTCTCTATTCATTTTACTTATTGCTTTTACATTGCAATTATTACGTTGTTCAACTTGATTTCATATTTGTGCGAATTCACTCAATCATTACATTTGTTAGCACATCAATTTTAAACTTAAAATTAGTCTTCGAAAAAGTTTTAAAAACCAATTCACCCTCCACTTGGTTCGTCAATTTGAAAAAGAAGAAAAATGTTTACTTAGCCTCAAGGAAGATACATGGTTATGGCATAGGAGATTAGGTCATGCTAACATGGATCTTCTCTCGAACTTTTCAAAAAATTGTTTTGTTAAAGGCTTGCCAAATTTAAAATTTGAAAAGGATAAAGTTTGTGATGCTTGTCAATTTGGCAAACATGTGAAAAGTTCTTTTAAACCTAAGCAACACTCTTCAACATCAAAACCATCTCGACTACTCCACATCGACCTTTTTGGACCCTCTAGAACTGCAAGTTTAGGAGAAAAACATTACGCTTTCGTTATTGTGGATGATTTTTCTAGATTTACTTGAGTTCTATTCTTAAGTCTTAAAGAAGAGGCTTTAAATGTCTTTAAACATTTTTATAAAAAAGGTTCCAAATGAAAAAGGATATTCTATTACTTCTATAAAAAAGGATCATGGAGAAGAATTTGACAATATAGCTTTTGATAACTTTTGCAATGAAAATGGATATAATCATAATTTCTCGGCACCTAGAACCCCTCAACAAAATGTAGGTTTAGAAGGACCGCTTGAACAAATGAACATTCAAGACCAAAACAAAGAAGTGCCAGACGAAGAACAAATGAAGGAGACCAACAATCAAGAAAGCAAAGATAAATCAACCGAAGCTCAAAGTGAACTTCCATTGCCAAAAGAATGGAATTCGTTCTATCTAATTCAAAGGAACTAATAATAGGTGATCCATCCAAAGGTATCACCACTAGAACCTCTCTTAAAAATCATCTCGAAAGTTGTACACTTATTTCGCAAATTAAACCCAAAAATTTTAAAGAGGCTAGGATTGATGAGTTTTGGATTCTAACAATGCAAGAAGAACAAAATCAAATTGAAAGAAACCATGTATGGGTTTCAATCGCTAGACCAAACGATCAAACCGTAATTCTTACGAAATGAGTCTTCAGACACAAATGAGATGAAAATGAATTAATTGTACGTAACAAGGTTAGATTAGTGGCCCAAGGTTACAATCAAGAAAAATGCATCAATTATGAGGGAACATTTACACCGGTAGCTGGGTTAGAATATAATTGCATCTTCTTACATTTGCTTGTCACAAAAAATTTAGTCTTTATCAAATGGATGTTAAAAAAGTTTTTTTTAGATGGATTCATTCAAGAAGAAGTTTTTGTTAAGCAACCTCCCGATTTTAAAGATCACAAATATCCAGATCATGTTTTCAAACTTATAAAAGCTCTTTACGGTTTAAAACAAGCACCTAAAGCTTGGTATGAACGTTTGACCAAATTTCTACTTTCAAATGATTTTTCAATTGGAAAAGTGGATACTACACTTTTTGTCAAAACTCATAAGAAAGACATGTTTATTGTTCAAATTTACATTGACAATATCATTTTTGGTGCAACTAACATCCATCTTTGTGAATAATTTTCAAAATGCATGAGCATTGAATTTGAAATAAGTATGATGGGAGAACTTAAAAATTCTTCATTTGTTTTCAAAGTAAGCAAACAAACAATGGATTTTTTATAAATCAAAGTAAATACATAACGAATATGCTCAAACGATTCGAGATGGAAAACATGAAAAAACTGAACACTCCCATGAGTTCATCCATTAAATTGGACAAAGATGATCAAGGGGCATTAGTTGATGTAACTAAGTATCGAGGTATGATCGGATCCCTTCTCTATTTAACTACTAGTAGACCAGATATTATGTTTAGTTTGTTTATGTGCTAAATTTCAATCTAATCCTAAGGAATAACATCTTAAGGCCATAAAACTAATCTTTAAATATCTTAACAGTACTCAAACCTTAGGGCTTTGACCTACTTAGTTATTCGGATGCAGATTGGGCCGGTTGTCAAAGTGATCATAAAAGCACTAGTGGAGCTTGTCATTTTCTAGGCTTTGCACTAGTATCATGGTTTAGTAAGAAACAAAATTTCGTGGCATTATTGACAACCGAAGTCAAATATATCTCGGCCACAAGTTATTGTACTAAGTGCCATGGATGAAACAAACCCTAAGTGAATATCAATTATCTTTTGATCATCTACCTATTATGTGTGATAACACTAGTGCCATAAAATTGTCAAAAAATCCCATTCTGCACTCTCGAAATAAGGACATTGAAATTAGACATCACTTTATAAGAGATCATGCACAAAAGGGAGATATTTTTTTAGAATTCATGAACACGAAAAATCACTTGGCCGATATCTTCACCAAACCTCTTGCACCTGATCGATTTTCACATATTAGAAGAGGATTAGGAATTATCGATGAAATTGAAGTGCATAATTAATTTAAATGCTCATTATGTGTTATTTCTATAAGTTAGCTCTCTATTTAAAAAAAAAAAAAAAAAAAGGGGATCCGGACGAGCTTACCTGGTACATACTAGACATGTCCAACGAATGATATGGAATCACATCCGAATTGGTAGAATTTTAAATCTGTCTTATCGAACGATCCGGTAAATCGTACCGGATGTCAGGTAGAACGAAACATGGGAATTTTAAATGCAAACATAACCTTTCTTTTCTCATTTTCTTCACTTTCTTCGACTTCTCCTCTTTCAATCTCCTCCTAAGAGTTTTTCTTCATTCCAAATCATCAATCTCTAATAAATTTCACAAAACCCATGACTTCCACATCTTCAATCTCAAAAATTTTGCACTTTCTCTCCCCATTTCATGGTCTTCCCCCAATTCGTGTCCTAGCCTGCAATCTCTCAATTTCTTCAAATTTTTCAAAATGATGGGCACAAAGAGGACCGGGAAGAGGCTCAAGCAAATGATTCGATGCTCTCCACCCCCTTCTTTGGAGGAAGACACGGATTTGGAGCCCGGGGTACTCATGAACCAATTTGAAAAATCACCCATTCTACTAGATAAAAATGTCGATTTTTCCAATTTTTCTATTGATGCACCTGCTTTTCATATTGAGGAATTCTTTGAAAATATGGGTTGAACTTCGGTTTGCACTTTAGAGGAAAATGAATACCCTAGGCTTATGAAGGATTTTTATAAAAATATGGTTATTACCCCACGTTTGGATAGTATTTCATTTTTAAATAAAATAAAATAATTGACATATTGAAATCGAATATAGCGAAATCAATTTATCTAAATATATGACATTCATGCCGAGCCACTGCACAATATTTGATTATATTGAAAATTTTAGATAGAAATGAACATCCCCAAGAAATACTTAGTAGGTTAACATGCTATGCAAACTTAGTAATCATGTATTAATACATATAGACATCATAAATAAGCAAATCAATTATCAAATAATACATTTAAAATTTTGATGAGCCTCTATAACTATCAGTTAAACATAGAATTTTCTGTGGCATTAACATTTAGCCCTTGTTTGAGCCTCATTTTTATGTTAAAATAAGTTTTGTAATAGTAAGTTTTGAAAATGTGTGATTAAAAAGTAGAGCAAATTTTGGATTTACGTGCAAAATATTTTATTGAAAGGATGTATGGTTGAAAATGAGTTTAGAAAAAAATAAGTTTTCAGATAATGGGACTTGAATAAGGGCTTAAGGAGAACCATTAAAGGCATTCCACATACTTCATGAGCAATATAATGAATAACTTGTATTATGAATGAAAATTAAATTCATAACTCTTGGTGATGAGATAGTGACTACGTTGAACGGAATTCCTTTTCAAATCTTTTTCTCAAATCCTCTTCTTCGATTTGAATAAAGAGGAGCGTGCACTCTTTTGAAAATAATATTGATGGATGCCAATTTACTTCAACGTGGGACTCTATTTACTTAATTAAATTAAACCAGAATTCAATGGAAATCTAGTAGTTTTCATCTTAATCAAAAAATTGAAAGATTACTTCAAAATTATCTGCACAGGGTGGCTGCCAATCTTGTTAAATGATTAACTTTAATTAAATATGGCTTCTTTCAACTACAATATCATGGGCCTAATTTATTCGAATTAACTTTTTTTTTCGAGTCCAAAATGCGTTATTTAATATTAGCTGCAAAACGAGTCCAATATTCACATACTAATTCTTGTTAATTCAATACTTGATTTTTTAATATTTTTAGTTTTAAATTTTATTTTTTTACCCAATAAATAAAAATATTGATGTCAAAACTTACTCTCAAATTAGTCCCTTAACATCTCAAAATTATCAAAATGTGCCAAAATGAAATAAGTGAAATTTTATTTTCAGTTACTACTACAGTGTAGAGCAATAAAGCAACAAGGCTAGTATTCTCAAAGTCATCTCAAATATGTATCAAAAAAACTGATGAATTATTGACAATCTCGATACTTCGAGAAAAGTTCGACAGATTTATCACTAGGAAAAGATGGATCAGCTTTAGAGAGATAATCCTAGAGACCACTAACATGGGAGTGAAACTCAACAATAGATTGACCAGGCTCTTGATGCAACTGATACAATAAGGAATCCAACTGAAAGTGGTAAGCACCATCATTAGAGTAAGTAATTGTATCGATTTGCCAAAAAAATTTCAAGCAACTTTGACATTCTGAAATTTGGGAAGAAGACTTCGAATAGAAGGAAAGCATGTATTGATGAACCAATATAAAATTTTACAATGAATGTCTTTTCATATCTCAAGGTGGTCATCAAAAGCGTCCACAGAATTCTTTCTAAACTTTTTGTTATTTTGTCTACCATAACAAATGCCACAGTCTATGACTAATCAGAACGATCGACGTCTGTTGGGCCTAAATATTGTAGCTGGGCCATCCAAACAAATCGACATCTGTTGCTAGAGCTCTATCGAGCGACAAGGACGTGATGGCTGCAGACGTTGACCTGCATTGGTGATGTGTGCGGTGTTTTTCGATGATGTTCTTTCCACCAAATAAATTAAGGGAGCATGTGAATCGATTAGAGGTACTAAAACACCAAAAATCAATTAATAGAAGCCTCGAAGTTGATGAAAGAACGAGGAGAGCGTTGTGGACTCAATTTCTGATATTAAAACATCAAAACTCGAAGAATATATAACTTTCATACCATGTTGAAATAAGAAAGTTATGGGGAAGAAGAGAGAAGTGGAGAATATTTGTATATTACGAAGTGTGTATAAACTGTAATAGATGTCGTCTTTTTATAGGAAGAGAATGAGACCACAAAAGATAACAATTACAAATTGATGTTAATTGATGCTAATTACAAAGAATCAACTAATTAAGATTGTGATGGATTTTAAAAATCGTTTTAAATTTAAGTGTTTTCGATGGAGATTTTAAGGAAATCCACTAAAATTTAAGTGTCCTCAATTGAAATTTTAATAAAATACAATGAAATCCTTTAAATTTTAAGTATCCTCATTAACTAGGAGACTTATAAAGATTTCATTAATAGAGGGATTTTAAAAGATTTGAATGTATTTCAAACTTAAAAATACATATAACCCAAATCTTTTAAAAATTTCACTATATCTGATGAGATTCTTATGAAATCTGTAGAAATCTATTTAAATTCACGAAATTCAGTAGACTTTATAATCTTTTAAAATCCATCAAAATCATAGTTGAAGACACCTACGTAAGATTGATTAGACGAATCATCAGTCAATCCGGATTTATAGGAATATCTTCCTAAATCAGGAAGATATACAAGTATACACCGACTAATCATGTGGTGATTTGAAATAACATAGTTGAGAATTGTTTACAATCGATTTAAATTAAAAATACAGAGATGAAAGTAGAATAAATGAGTAATATTTTTATGTCTCATGAAATATGTAGATAAAAGTAATTTGAGTGACTATAAATTGATTATAAACAAGAGGCAAACAAGTGCTTAGTCTGAAGATATTTTTGCTTGAGCAAACCGAGGTGGTCTAAGACAACCCTAATTGATCTGGGCCGCTTCACAAGTTAGTCCTATAGACAAGCCGGGTTGAGCTTAATTGTCGTGTCTGACGAGTGACTGCTCATGAGGAGGACAGCCATCATTTATTAAAATAAATAGACGAGATATTAATATGTAAAGATGAAACTAAAAGAGCAATTACAATAATTTAACTACGTAAAATACAGTTAAGCTATAATGATCTATTTATTATTACCAGTAAATTTACTTGTTAGTTATGTTTTATTATATTTCAAAAACAAATCACCAGAGTAATCGCAAGCATATCAATAATAATCTGTATCTTTTTCTTCCCCTTTAATTATGTACTAATTTTACGATATTCAAGCAGAAATTCTAATATTTGGAATTGATCGATAGCAAATGTTTATGATAAATGTAATTATATTACAATAATTCCACCGTAAGGAACATACTATTTCTTTTTGTTCGTTACCTTTCGGCTTGGATTTATTTTACTTCTTCTATTTTTTTGATTTTTTTTAGCATTAAGTGCTTGTTTGAAAAAGCTAAAAAGCAAAAATTTAATTAAAAAAAAAAGAATGATGGGCTCCACAAATTACGTGGTAAAAATGTAATTATTAATTATGGTTCCAATGTGAGCCCTCCGTTTGACCCTCATTTTGTGGAAATAAAAATGAGTGAAATAGTGTACTTTTTTAAAAATGGGTTTGAAAAAAAATTCGATTTACGTGTAATATTATTTTATGGAAGATTGTGTGACTGAAAATAGAAAAGGGAAAAATGAAATATAATGGAATGAAAATTAATGGGGGCCAAACGCGGGAGTAATAAGTTGTAAAATTTAATTTAATTTTTTTCTTTTTTGACTTCAATATTTTAGTAACGGTTTAAGATTTTATTTTTATTATTATTTTTTTAATGATTGTGGGTTAGATTATGCGCACTTCGACTAATTTCACGAGGCCCTGGAATTTACATTTGAGTACTTACCTCAGTGGTCCTAAGGGGACTCGAATTGGTGACTATTGGAGAGTAAACCCAAGGGCCGTCCATTGAGTTATCTCTCAGGATTAACGGTTTAAATTTTTTTAAAGAAGTACTAAATATTTGCAAGCTTACATTTCAATTTACACATTTCACTAATTTGTTGGTAGTTAACGATAGAGGTGGGCGCAGGTTAGAACCGAACCGAACCAAAATTTTCGGATATCTAGTAAATGAAATCGTCGGGTCCAAATATAATTATGGAACCGTTCGGGTTAGGTCCCGTTCGGTTCGGTTTCGTACTATAATTAAAATTTTTAACATTTATAACAACATTATATAAATACAACTAATGACACATTCAATGATTTTGGAATGTTAGAGACTAGTAGACTTCCTTATTCAAATGATTGCTACAGTCAAAGTTTCAATGGGCGGAGGTCACAGCTTCGATCGGAGGTCACAACATCGGCCGGCGATTGTATAGGTTTTGGAATATCAGCGAGTCTGTGAGAGTGATGCAAGAGTCGAGACAGCGTAATGCACTTTAGTGTAGGTGTTTAGGGTTATTTAGAGGGTTGGATCTTGTTAGGCTACGAAATGAAGCAATAAAATTGGTAATTGGACCAAAATTTTTTATTTAGAAATTGTTAATTTGTTTAGAAAAAATTAAAATTAAAATAATTTGATTTATTCAATATAAAAAATTAGAAAGATTCGGTTCTTATTTAGTTTTTTGGTTCTTAATCTAGAATCGAGAACCTAACCGTATTTGTCGGTTCTTAATTCAGATACCCGTTCGGGTATTTAATTTGACAAGAACCGTCTGGTTCGGTTCGAGTTCGATTCGATCGGTTCGGTTCGAAATATTTGCCCAGCCCTAGTTAATGAAAGAAAAGATAGCAATTACAAATTGATGCTAATTACAAAGAATCAACTAATTAAGATTGTGATGGATTTTAAAAATTGTTTTAAATTTAAATGTTTTCAATTGATATTTTAATGAAATGTACTAAAATTTAAGTGTCCTCAATTGAAATTTTAATAAAATACAATGAAATCCTTTAAAATTTAAGTATCCTCATTAAGTAGTAGATTTATAAAGATTTTATTAATAGAGGAATTTTAAAAGATTTGAATGAATTTCAAACTTAAAAATACATATAACCCAAACCTTTTAAAAATTTCACCATATTTGATGAGATTCTTATGAAATTTGTAGAAATCTATTTAAATTCACGAAATTCTTAGACTTTATAATCTTTTAAAATCCATCAAAATCATAGTTGAAGACACCTCCGTAAGATTGATTAGACTAATCATCAGTCAATTGGGATTTATAGGAATATCTTCTTGAATCAGGAAGACATATAAGTATACACCAACAAATCATGTGGTGATTTGAAATAACATAGTTGAAAATTGTTTACAATTGATTTAAATTAAAAATAAAGAGATGAAAGTAGAATAAATGAGTAATATTTTTAGGTCTCATGGAATATGTAGATAAAAGTAATTTGATGCTTAGTCTGAAGATATTTTTGCTTGAGCAAACCGTGGTGGTCTAAGACAACCCTAATTGATCTGGGCCGCTTCACAAGTTAGTCCTATAGACAAGCCGGGTTGAGTTTAATTGCCGTGTCTGACGAGTGACTGCCGATGTGGAGGACAGCCATCATTTATTAAAATAAATAAATAAATAAACGAGATATTAATATGTAAAGATGAAACTAAAAGAGCAATTACAATAATTTAACCACGTAAAATACAATTAAGCTATAATGATCTATTTATTATTACCAGTAAATTTACTTGTGAATTATGTTTTATTATATTTCAAAAACAAATTACCAGAGTAATCGCAAGCATATCAATGATAATCTGTATCATTTTTTATTTTTATTTTTCCCCTTAATTATGTTTTACGATATTCAAGCAGAAATTCTAATATTTGGAATTGATCGATTGCAAAATGTTTATGATAAATGGAATTATATTACAATAATTCCACCGTAAGGAACATACTATTTCTTTTTGTTCGTTACCTTTCGGCTTGGACTTATTTTACAACTACTACTTCTACCTTTCGATTTTTCTGAGTTTCCTTCTCTCGCTTCAAGAAAAACGTAGTTTGACTTGAGCATTAAGTGCTTGTTCGAAAGAGTCAAAAAGCGATTTTTAATTTTTTAATTAAAAAAATGGAAGGAATGTTGGGTTCCACAAATTACGTGGTAAAAATGTAATTATTAATTGTGGATCCAATGTGAGCCCCCCGTTTGACCTCCATTTTGTGGAAATGAAAATGAGTGAAATAGCATTTTTTTTTTAAACTAGGTTGAAAAAAAAAAGGAAAAATTTTCGATTTACATGTAATATTATTTTATGGAAGATTGTGTGGTTGAAAATAGGAGAGTGAAAAATGAAATGTAATGGAATGAAAATTAATTGGAACCAAACAGGGGCGTAATAAGTTGTAAAATTTAATTTAATTTTTTTTAATTTTGACTTCAATATTTTAGTAACATTTAAGATTTTATTATTATTATTATTATTTTATGACCTTGGGCCAGTTTATGCTCACATCAACTAATCACACGAGGCCTTGAAGTTTACAGTCAGGTATTCACCTCAGTGACTCTAAAGGGACTTAAATTGGTGATCATTGGGAAGCAAACTCAAAGCATGACCATTGAGTTATCTCTCAGGGTTAACGGCTTAAAATTTTTTAAAGAAGTAATAAATATTTGCAAGCTTATTATTTTTGTTTGAGCACTGCAATTTAGCACAAGTGGTTTTAGCACTGAGGTCTAATGCCACATTTCTATTTACACATTTCACTAATTTGTTGGTAGTTAATGAAAGAAAAGATAGCTATTGATATGTCATTGGGCTTGTCTAGTAGGTCCGGCCCAAGCCTGTGAATTTTTTTATTTTTTAATTTTTTGGATAATTGGAATAGCAAAACAGTTTATGATTATAAGAAATTGAAATTTGTTTTTCCTTGTACTCCTTCCCTTGCCTTTCCCCTGATTTCTTCTCCGGGTTTCTCCTCCCTTCTCTCTAGTTCTCCCCCTCTTTCTTGTTGTTCTCTTATTTTTATCCTGCATCACTAGCTAGCTAACAGACATGATTCCCAATACTAAGGACCCATTTAACATAGCTTTTGAAAAGTTTTAAAAAAATTTATGACCCGAAAGCTACTTTTCAACCTGTTTATCTAATTTTATGAAAGTATTTATTCTAGTTAGAAGAGTTTTTAAAGAAAATTTGTTCAATGTGATTTTCTCGAAAAGCACTTCCAAAATAGAAAACTCTTTTAAAAATTAGTTTTCAAACAAAAATTAAAGTAATTTTCTCCAAAAGCATAAACAAAAGTAAAAGTCATTCCAAACAGGCCCTACGAGGAGTGAAGTGACAAAAACCATAATTCAGCTCATGTAGTGAAACTATAATATCAAAATAAGTAGCAGCATTATTCGCTAACCTTTAAATCACTTTGCAAATTCTGAACTTCTTGAAGAGAATCATATTTTGCATCCAAAATAACCGAGCCGTGATATACTGTTAGATGGAGACCCTCTATAAGGGTTAATGAACCACAATTTTAATGACTTTTGTTCTTAAAGAACCAGTGTTTTGGCTATGGATACTTATTTTGATTTTACATTTTTCGTACAATCTCCCATATCTCACAATGTATTTATTTCAATTATGATACAATATAAATGAACTTTAAAAAAAAAAAAAAAGGGGATAATAATGGGTTGTACCAGCCCAGCCTGAAATATTACAGGACCGGGGCCTAGGTCTACAGATTTAAAGACGGTCCATAGCTCTAACCATATTTTTAAACAAGCCAATACAAACATGCAACACAATTGAATCGGACCTAGTTGTAGGCAAGTTGATCCATACCAGCCCTACCAAATTTTGACACCACTAAATACATAGCAGTTCATGAGTTGGATCAAGTCAATTTCTTGGATCAAGTTAATTTTGACACCACCAAATAAAAGATGGCACTTAGATTGTGGATAATAATCCACTTCTATTGTGATCGGGGTTGGAACCATTGGAGTACAAAAAATGCAGATTTTGGAGATTTGAAAGCAAAGTAATTCAATCTCGATTTTGCGATTTCAAGTAACACTACTTGAAACTCGGTTATAAGCATGCAAGCATGTTTTTCACAAATTTTGTCACTAACTCTCTCAAATCTTGTCAAGTCCTATCCAGTGTGGCAATTGGCTCCCTCTGTCTCCAATTAGTACACCTATAGCAGCTAGATGGCTTGCTCAAATTGTTAAACCCCCATACCCACTTCTGTCAAAGAATTTAGTTTCCAAAAATCACAGAAAGCACATTTAACCAGGTTTACAGATCAAATTTGCATTCAGAATAAGTTGCCTCATATGTTAGTAACTCGGATAAATATTCGTTACTGCTGAGATTCATAAATGTATGCATTCGCAACAGCACAACTCATTCACAGCATAAACCGAATAAGTTGAATTAAAAATGTACAAGGTTCAAAGAGAATGTTTGCACTGTGATCCTATCTCAGGCAGTTGCTGATTTTCTCGAGTACACAATGTACATGGGATCTGTGCATCCAGGGTTAGGAGATATATCCACAGCCTACAAAAAATGCAGAACAAATGATCACAACACAGGGACTACATTGAATCAAATAATTACGTTAAACTTCAATAGTGACATCCTCGTTAATGTGATTTAATTGGGAAAACTTTATGATTATGCTTACATTTCCAAGTTTTTAATTGTAGAAGGAATGACTTAATACCTTTTGCCCAGTGCATTTTCTTCCAATTATCGCCATCGATAAAGAGTTGGCTCATCCACCAAACATGGATGGGAAACAAATAAATGACATTTAGGGGCTGTTTGGGAGTGATTTTTCACCCCAAAAAATTAATTGTTTGACCGTTATTTCACTATTCCAACCGTAAAGTTTGACTTCTTCTCTTACAGGTAACCCCCGCTTTTCTCCTAACGGTCAAAAAATCAATTCTCAAAATCTCTCCCAAACAGAGCCTTAGATGGACCATGAGTCCTACTTTTGGAAATTTCTATTTGGTAATGATCAGAATATTCATTCCAAAAACACTAGGCTTAAGTTATCAAGTAATAGCCAAAGGAGCAAATTCTTAATATGTCAAATTGAAAAATTAGGATGTACCTTAGGAGGCTCAAACCCTCTAGGGAAAATTGCAGCAGTGGTCCCAACCTTTTGCTTTTTTGTAGACTTTATCCAAACCTTCACTTTGTGTCACCCACAGTCCCAAACCTTTCAAAAATATGCACCTGGGGTAAAACATCCATTTGACCGTTAGTTGACTAGTAAAATTGAACTTTGACCAGTTTTGACCAATTTATAAGGGTAAAATCGTAACTTTGTTATTTTACCCTATAAAACAATTAAAAAATAACTAAAACAAAATATAAATATAAAAGGAAAAAATATACTATTCATCTCCCAATAAATGAGAAAATCACCAATAAACATAGTGATGTAGCGGAAGCTTATAAGAAAGATGAGAAAATCTTGCAAAGAACTTCAATGAGTAGAAAACTCAAGAAAATAATTTATTCTTCAAAAAATTGCCCTCACCACCATGACTTACAAAGCTTTAGATAGTGAAATTAGAATGGACAAAAATGATAGAAATGGAAAGTCCTAATCTTCAAGATCATCCCACAAAAAACGGAAATCAAATCGGAATTCATTTCCTAGAGATATGCCTAAACGAAAATTACCAAAAAGGAAAAAGGGCAAAAATGGATGCTTAAATGAAGAAATTTGCCGAAAATTGGCTCTACATCTTGTTCATTGGTCCGTTTCCATTCAAATTTGACTAAAAACTTGCCAAAAAACATACACCAAAATTCATCCAAAAAATATCCACCATAATTATGTGCATCAACGGAAATATTTATAGCTACTAATTACATTAAAAAAATCCACCAAGATTTTTACATATATATATGACCAGAATTCTATCATGAATAAAAAAAAATGTCATTCCTTCTATCTTTTTTGTGTCTTTCCCTTTTGTTCATCCACCCCTTTAGGAGCTTCAATTGGAGGAGTATCCAATATCCACAGTTACCCACAAGATGTCCATCGGATTGAGTATGTTTTCATAGTAAGTCAGGTAACTCTCAACTAAATAGCACCCATCCACAAAAAATTAAATTTTGTTGTATGCAAGTGATACTTGGGAACAACATTCTTAAATTTTTAGGATAGATTGACATCAATTTTACAAGTTTAGTAGCCAAAACTCAACCATCTTAAAGTATAGTGAGCAATCAAATATGTCTTTAAAAGTATAGTGAACAATCAATCTTCTGAAGTATAGTGAGCAATAAAAGACATCTTTTTTATGTGACAATTTATATAACGATATTTGAGCGCTACGTGTGCATCCCGTTGCCATGTCACCAATTCTATTAGAGTTGTGAAATGAATATCATGATAGTTAGTAACGACCAACATTTTATTAAGTTTAGTAGCCAAAACTCGATATCTGAAACTTTAGTAAATAGTCGAAAACACAGATATAAGTTTAGTAATTATTGGAAAAATTAACTCTTTCATTTATGGGCAAGAGTTACATAGCCATATTTGCATTCTTCAAAAATTTAAATTTTTAAAATTCATTTTAATCACGTCTTTCTTAATAAAATAATTTTACACATAAATCTAAAATATTTTCTTACTTTTTAACTACACGTTCTTCAAAAATCACTGTTGCAAAATCTATTCTTTCAAGAAATGAGCATCAAACAAACCCTAAGTATTCAGATTAAAAAAAAAAGA
This sequence comes from Olea europaea var. sylvestris, assembly GCF_002742605.1. Classification (NCBI taxonomy): domain Eukaryota; kingdom Viridiplantae; phylum Streptophyta; class Magnoliopsida; order Lamiales; family Oleaceae; genus Olea; species Olea europaea. The sequence goes on along the minus strand of NC_036245.1, from coordinate 6,049,875 downwards.
TTATTTGTAAACAAAAATCATATTAAAATTTGAAAAGAAATAGCAGTTGGGTTGGGAATTGAAAATAGTGTTGCTACAGGAGAGTCAGGATTTAAGAAAGAAGACCTTTCCTCCTTTTCGCCTAATTCCTTCGTCTTAAGAATGTTGATTATAAGAATGGTGATTGTCCTTCTCTAGTATATTTTTTTCATTTTCAAGACAAGGAGTCTTTATTTTCCCATTCACCTATTTGCTAAAATAATACAACATTCTTTTTTTTTTCTTTCTTTTTGTTTCCTCTATACCCAAATTTTCTCTCTAATGATCTATAGAAGAGCAAATAAAAAATCTTGAATCTTTAGTACATCTCCTATAATTTCTTTTAACATTAAATTTTTTCAATAATCGATTCAATTATTAGGTCAATCCGCACAAAATTACGAGCTAGTCAACAAAGCTCAGTGCTATCGTTTATTATGGAGGGTCACCCGACAATCGACATGAATTTTGTTGGCGACTGTTTTACATCTCATTTTTTGTTAATGGGTTGGATCATAGCTAGCGAGCCTAACCCATTTTGACACCACTAGAACAAAACTTTTTTTTCTTAAAAGTAACTTTTGAATTTTAATTATTAGAATTAATTGTCTCAATAATCACAAAACTTATGTCTACTCACTAAGGTTTTAGATGTCGAGTTTTGACCACTAAACTTATCAAAATGTTAAAGTCACTCACTGACATGACATATGCGTTATACATTTAACGAAATTGGTGACATGGTAAATGAAATGCACAGGTGGGTCCCAAATAACGTAAGATAGACGTCTTTGATTGGTCACAATATTTTTAAAGATATCTTTGACTGCTCATTATACTTTAAGGTGGTCGAGTTTTAGTCACTAAACTTGTAAAATTGATGCCAACCTATATTGAAAACTTAGGAATGTTTTTTCAAGCATTACTTGCATACATCAAGATTTGATCTATATTCGAAGCAAGTTTTTTAAGGGAAAATAATCAAGGATAGGTGCTAGAACTTGCACATTCATCCATTAAAGCCTAAACATCTTGATGCTTGATCTTCCTAAGCCAATTCTGATCACCTAATGCATTATACCTGTTGAATTTAACTTAGACAATCTACAATTTGTCAAATAAATACTGATCAACTTTTGCAACTACTAGTTAAAAACAAAACAATGAAGATTGAAGAGGGACAAAATAAAATGCTAAAAAATATTGGATTAATTTTAACAAAAATATGTTTGACATTCACTAAAAAATTTCATAATCAAGATTAACAGCAAACAAAATGTATCATTTGCAGCAAGCATTTTTGTGCAACCAAAAAATATACACCAAAAACCATCCAAAAACATCCACCATAATTATTTGCATCAATGAAAATATTTGCAGCTACTAATTATATTAAAAAGTGTCCGCCAAAGTTCTATCATCAATGGGGAAAAAAACATGGATTAGACACCTCAAATTCATTAGAATTCCGTGATCAATAGAAAAGGTCAATTCCTTCTCTTTTTTTGTTTCTTTCCCTTTTGTTTACCCATCCATTTAGGAGCTTTGATTTAAGTAGCATCTACAATTAGCCACAAAGAGAGCCACCGTTCATTGGATGGAGTATGTTTTCATAGCAAGCCACGTAAGTCGCCATTAAATAGCGTCCGTCCACATAAAATTAAATTTTATTGTATGCAAGTGATACTTAGAACAATATTCCTAAATCTTCAGTCTAAGGAAGAATCAGTTTTACAAGTTCAATGGCCAAAACTCGAGTATCTTAAAGTATAATGAGCAATTACAGAAGCAATTCTCCCGTGACAATTTGCATAACGATGGTTGGATGTCAAATATACATGCCGTTTGTCATGTCACCAATTTTACTAAATGCAAACTGAATGTCATGCTGTTGAGTAACGTCTAATATTTTGATAAGGTTAGAAGCCAAAACTCAATATCTGAAAGTTTAGTGAGAATCGAAGTCAAAGACACAACTTTAATGACTATTGGGACAATTAATTCTAACTATTATATACTAACACAGGAAAATTGAATAATAAAAAAAGTTCGCATCAATATCAACTTTATAAATAATATTAAGAAGTGTCATCAAATATGATTTGATGGATTTTAAAAGAATATAAATTATAATGAATTTCTTGGATTTGAATAGATTTTTTATACAATATATAAGAATCTCATTAAACCCCTGTTTGGTCCCCATTATTTGATGTCATAATTTTTGGAATAGTATTTTTTTGAGAATGTGTGGTTGAAAAAGAATGAAAGGTTTTTGGTTTATGTATAATATTATTTTATTGAAGAATGTGTGGTTAAAAGAGAGAGAGAGAGAGAGAGAGAGAGAGAGAGAGAGAGAAATGTATTATAAATTTAATGGGGCTCAAACAGGGGCTAAAAATTGTGAAATTTGAAAATAGTTTTTTATATGTATTTTTAAGATTGAAATTCATCCAAATCTTTTACAATCTCTCTATTGATGAAGCCCCTGTTTGACAACCATACTTTTGAAAAGAGAGAGAGAGAGAGAGAGAGAGAGAGAGCTTTAAGTAGTGATTTTTTGGAGAATGTATATTTAAGAAGTAGGAAGAAGTTTTGATTTTACGTATAGAATATTTTATTGTGTAAATTTTTGGTTGAAAATAAATATGTATAAAAAATAGTTTGAAAAGTATTGTTGTAAACTAAGAGTGGAATCCATATAAATTCCTGAGTTATTGAGGACACTTAAATTTTAATGAATTTCATTAAAAATCAATCGACGATTGAGACACTTAGATTTTAATGGATTTCATTAAAACTCATTAATATCTCAATTGGGAACACATCTCAGTTTAGAACACCCTTTAGTTAGTCATATTTAACGTAAAAAATGAGAAATTCTGAGCTCGGACTCCAACTTGACCAAAAAAGATATTTTTTTTACTCAATTTGGCCATGGTCTTTTCGATTCGGACTCTTTTGGTACATGTGCGTCCCATACAAACTTTTCCAAGGATGTATTATTTCTTGTCTTGAAATACAGAAATATCATTATCCAAAAATTATTGTTCAATCGAGACGTCAAGAGGTATATGCTTTTCTCCCTAAAATAAACGTGGTACAATGCATCATTTTCAAATTTTAAACATGTTCGTCCATACAAACTTGTCCAAGGATGTATTATTTCTTGTCCAGAGATACAGAAATATCATTATCCAAAAATTATTGTTCAATCGAGACGTCAAGAGTGGGTACTTTTAAAAATAGGATTGTCAAACAAGTGAAATTTCACTTTGACTTGTTGGATTGTTAATATTATTACAATGTCCTATTGACTGATAAAAGACAAAAATACCCTTAAGTATATTATACAATTACAAAAGATTGTTTTGTTTAAATGACATTACTACCCTTTATTTAACAATTAAAAATCAAACACTTCCCACTTCAAATATCAAAATCAGTAAAAAAAAAAAAAAAAAAAAAATTTTTTTATCCCAAAAAAAAAACGAGTTATGGGCATAAATAATCAAGGAAGCAAAAAGAAAGAAAAAAAACTAAACTAAACAAAATAACAAAATAAACAAAAAAAAAAACCCCCCCCCTCAAAAAAAAAAAAAAAAAAAAAAAAAAAAAAAAAAACTATCTGTTTACTCCAACACAGATAAAAATACTCTCATCTTTTATTTGTTCCAACCTCAAAAATTAGAAAATTTATCAAACGCAGTAGCTGAAAATTCTTTTATATCAATCTCATCAGATCGGTGAGTGTAAATCACGTACATTTAATTTTGTTTTCATTAAATTATTGTACGTTTTAATCGATAAAATTTATTTTGACATATAATGTTAATGTAGATAATTTTTTTATTAGATCTGTGAATTTTAAGCATTTGATGAGGAAAAATTCATCTGCATATACGAAAAAATTCATCAATATGTTTTTGTTGATGTTGTAATCGGCCGGATAGCCGATTGTTTTTCCAAATTTTTTGTTTTTTTTTTTTGCTATTTTTATTGCCGTTGATATTTTTCTTACAATTAAAAATTATGTTTCATCATGCAGATTTGGTTGTAATCTTAGTTTGTTACTTTGGTGATTTCGAATTGGACGAAAGAGATCGATGGGTAGGGAACTGGACAAGCGATAAACTTAATGGTATCTCAATTTCTATAATATCAAATACATCATATGCAAAACTCTATAATGTTTTACAGAACAAGCTGAATATCGATCTCTCTCAGTATGACATCGAATTGAAATTTAAATTTAGCGAGTAAGATATTTCGATTCCACCTATGACGATTTCTTCTGATGCCGAAGTGAATTATCTGTTTGAATTGAACAATAAGCACCCGACTCCTCTTTACATGACTTTAGTGAGGAAGTATGTTGTTGAAAGTGAACAAGTAGACTTGGATGGAGAGGATCACAATGGTAATGATTTTTGGGATACGATCTAGATAGCTTGTGAAGATGATGTGATTATTCCAGAGGCAGTTACGCACAGAATTCCCTCCGTTGTTCACGACAATGTGCGAAAATGCAAATATTTTTACAGATAAGAATTTGATCGATTTATCCCGGCAGAGACATGAGCAGGGTGGGACCTCAAGGGCTGGATTGGGTGGACCATCCTCTAACTTCTCGCATGTGATTCCCGATAGTGATGATTTGTATGTCGAGCAACTGTTTGAAACAAAAAAAGATTTGCAGGAAACTATGCACCTAATTACACTAAAATACAACTTTGAGTTCAAAGTGAAAAAATCGAACAAGTCGTTGTTGACAATCGCATGTGTAGATGATAGTTGTTGTTAGCATTTGTGAGCGATGAAGATGAACACAAATGAGTGTTTTGTAGTTTGCAAGTACACACGGGAATATCTTTGTGAGTGGGATTACGTCGAGAGAATGCGGATTTGAGGATTTAATGGGCTCTGCAGAGGAAAGTTATACTAAATTGGCTAGGTATTGTTATAACATGGAGAAAACTAATCCTAGCTCGTCATTTTTTATTGAGATGGAGGGTGAGAATTGCTTCAAATTCTTCTTCATGGCTCTTGCACAATGCATTCGGGAATTTCGAAATGCTATGTCACCCCTAATTCTATTTGATGGCAAAATACTGAAATCTAAATATCAAGGCAAGTTGCTTATTGCTGCTTGTTAATATGACAACATCCAAATTTACCCTATTGTATTCGACATAGTCGATAGTGAGAATGATTTGTCGATGTAGTGGTTCTTCACAAAATTGAGGGAAGTAATCGAGGAAGTCGAGTACCTTGCCTTTGTAACCGATCGGAGACTGTCTTTAATAAATGGTATCGCTGAAATTTATTCGACGTTCATCATGGTAATTGCATGTACCATATATAAGGCAACTTAAAGACCAGGTATCGGGCAAAGGTATTGTTTCATTGCTTAGGAGAGCTGCTGAAACTTACAGTGTTGAAGAGTGTAATAAATAGGAAGTAAATCAGCTGAGGCATGGGATTATCTAATGAAAATAAGGATTGAATATTGTGCCCACTCATATTTTTCAGGATGTCGATACAACCTGATGACGTCAAATAACTCGGAGTCTCTTAATGAATTATTTAAGAAGGATGGAGAATTACCCATCCTTGCACTAACTGAGAATATCCGCACCAAGTTGCAGCAGTGGCTTCACGATTGATGTGCAAAATCACAAAATTGCACGAGCGTGCTAGCCCTGGCGTAAGAGGAAAGGCTATTCCAGGCTGTAAAATTTGTGAGATAGTTGAATGTCGAACTACTGGATGAGTCGTGCTTCTCCGTGGAATGTGCATGAAATACGGCATACATGGTAGACTTGACTAATGACACATGCACTTGTAAAAAATTTCAATTGGAGACTTTTCCATGTGAGCATGTAGCCATGATGGCTATGTATCGAGGATTTACAATAAGAACATTGTGCTCTTATTATTACACGACTGATTATTGGAGAGCTACGTATGTTGAGACAATATTTCTTCTGCCGAACGAAGTCGAGTGGGAAGTTCCCAACCATATTCACCCACTCAATACATTATCGCTACCTCTCATTCATCCGCGTGGTCCTGGACATCCAAGTACATCTAGAATACCATCTATCGAAAAAATTTCTCGACCGCGTAGGTGCAGCAGGTGCAAATCAGTAGGGCATACTCACCAATATTGTACAAGTCAAGTTTTCCTAAATAACAGCTAGACTATTTTGTAATGTTGTCGATTTGAAATAAATAGTATTTATAATTATTTTACGATATTTCAAATTACGTCGTATTTTAATAAACAATTGTTTCATATGATAAAAAATTTCAATTTATAAAGAATAATAATTTCGACGATTATACATACATTATAAAGAATAATTACAAAAAATTTAAATAATTACAAACAAAGAATAATTTCAACTAATAATTACAATAAATTTATGGATCACCATTTAAGTCGTATAAGTCGCATGCCAATTTATTCCGCCAACTCTGTATTCAGGATTGGTTGACTCCATCAATCTTATGTGCTATACTAAAAAATTCAATGTACTTGATTGCAAAAATGCCAGAGTCGCCTCTGCAAATGAACAATAATGTGTTAGTTCAGTTCCAATTACGTAAAAACTAATTTATAGATTTAAAAATAAATTTACAAACACTTACGATATGGATTGTCTCATCGTCGTCATGTCCCGCGTAATGGCTAGTTTGTCTTTCACAGTCAAGCCTGCCTGTCTAGTCATTCGAGGAACAATTACAGCCACCGGCTCCAAGTTTAGCTCGAGCTGTCCCTGTGTCAGACATGAGTGATCAGAGTCGTACAGATATATCGTCGAGTCAGGGACTACAAACTCCAGAGCAATGCAATGATGATTCACGATCACTGAAATGTACATATGCGGACAACCTTCCCATGGCTTTCCCCGGACACTCAATGATAGCCCGATGACCCACTCAAGCATATATTCGGGCACCATGTACTCATTACCCATAAGCCGGAGCAACTGGTACTCGAAGATAATGGTACGAAAGAACTTAGTGTTTAGTATTACTCGACCAAAAATGTGAAACGATCTGGATATCTCTCAGCTCAATCGTGCACCAAGTCTATGGCCAAGTCGATGTGCTACATCAAGGTAAACAAAAAGATGAAGTTATTTCATTTAATAAACCAAACCAAACATAATGTATAAATAAAAATTAACAATATCACTACTTACATCGTCAACGAGCCAAACCCCCTGAGTGGTAATATCATGGAACTACTTATACGCATCAGATATCATCCTTTGGGCTATCTCACGACTAGCTCTGAAAAAAACAAAGAAAATGTTAAACGAAGCATATACGAGTTATCGTAGTATATTAAAATCATACAATACTTGGGCAATTTTTTTTGCCACTCAGTCTTGAATGCTTTTCATTTGGCATGGTCGACCTCTCGGAACAGATTGGAGTACGTCATGTCGACGAGCCTCCTCCTCTTCGTCTCAGTCGTTAAGGGAGAGACGATGTACTGTGACGGCACTCTTGGCCTCTTGCCTACCACCAGCTCCAGCACGTCAATAGCACGCTTTTTTGCCTCAATCACGACAGTCGTCCTCCCTTCGTCTACGTCGGGGATCGCCACCTCCTCCTCCCTCCTTGTCGCCACCCCCTCCTCGACCATCCCTCTCATCCCCGACGAGGCCACCCCCATCACCACCCTATCCTCTACCCCCGTCGCCACCTCCTCATCCATCACCGCTTCCGTCTTTGACGAGGTCACCCGCTCTCGCTCCATGGACTGCAAAAAGGATTCCAATGCATCCTCCAACCACGATTGCTGGTGACTCCATCTCTATCATCCTCTCGATCACCCCCCTATCGCCACCTCCATCACCTATTGTCTACTGGCTATATCACCTCGAAATGTTGTAATCTCATCTTGAAGGTCCCCTAAATGGCCACGTAATACTCTAACATCATCGGATATATCTTCGATCCTCCCTACCAACTGGCGTCCCAGATCGTCGACCTTCTCCACCATCCCTTGACACAGTACACCGATCTCCTGCACCATAAATCCAGTCAGGTGAGCATATAGATCATCAGAATAATGACCCTGAGGGGGAGGAGGTGATGTCGGCGGTGAAGGTCATGCCTGATCAACTGGATCGCGGTCCTGCACAAACAACATTACAAATTATTAACTTAATCAATAATTACTAACTCATACAAAATAGTAATGAAATAATTCACTTACCCAGTCTCAATCGTGGATCGAATCGGATATCTGGTCGTCTTGGGTATGCGAAACGGCTAATTCACACACTAGACCTTGGGCCTCCTCCTCCACCGATGGCGTCAAATCAATTATTACTTCAAGCTGACATATTGACATTTCAAATCATTAACAATAATGTAATGAGATTTTAAATTATGTACAATATAAATCAAAAATATATAATACTCACATGAGGGTCGTCGAAGAGAGACGATAATTGTTTCCTCGTGAGACATCCCTCCACTCGAGATGCTCGCCAATGGGTCACCCGAGGGCAGCGTGTCTCCTCTCGTCGTGCAAAGTGGGTACCCAATTGGGGGACGGTCTCATACGCCCAGATTTGCAACACATAAATTGGTACATACAAATTCAATAGGAAAAATATTTTAACATTGATTATGTTAATCATTTACCTGAACCGTCGGGACAATTTGTAGGTGTCATACTTACTCACGAGCCCCTTGTGTTTTGAGTGCAATCTAGTGAAGACATGTATGGTGTCCAGGTAAAAGAGGTCAATCGCAATCTTCTTGTGGTGACACCGCATCATGCTCTCAATAATGTAGATCGGATCTAACTTTATTCTATCTAATATCTCATCACAGCTCTTGATTGTATCGATAAGCTGAGGCAGAACCACCTTCCCTGTCCGTGGAAGTAAGTGTCCTGTAGCCTATTTCTTCTCTGAGTCCCGTCACTAGTTGCATCATCGCCCATAATCTTCAATCTGGCAAGCAGGGCAAACTCGAACATTGAGATGCTGGGGCCTTTGCCCCCGAGGTCGAAGTGGAGAGCATCATCGTTGACTGGACTCAGCAACCGACATAGAAAAGCATTGATGATCTAACTCGAGTACTGCAAGTCTCTCAACTGGTATAGGGGCTACAAAAAGGACTGTCGCAGCATATCTGCATGCTGATAATTGATTAGCTCCAGTACAGTGGTGAAACTGTCAAAGCACGTGGCTTTGCCTTGCATCCGTCTCAGCTCTACATCTAAATGATAATCCATCATATAAAAATTGAAATAGAATATTAGAACACTGTACAAGCGATAATGGAATGAAGCATAATAACCAAAATTAAGCGAACCGAATTGTAATTACTATACGCAAGACGCAGATTCATTTTAAAATTAATACTAAAATCGTAACTACTATACGCGAGACGTATGAAAATGAAATTTTTACCCTATTAGAAAATTTTAATAACTAAAATTATTAAAATTAAAAAATGAAAATGAAAAGGAAAATAAAAAATTAAAATTAAAATAAAAAATTAAAATGAAACTAAAAAAATTTAAAATAAAAAATAAAAAATAAAAATAGAATTAAAAAAATAAATTGAAAGTGAAAATATAATAAAACAATTTTAAAAAATTATAATAAAAAACTTTTTAAAAAAGGTAAAAGTCGCTAAAAACAATTTCAGAAAATAATAATAAAAACAAAAGAAATTAAAAACAAAAAAAAAAAAGGGAAGCTGGCTAAAAAAGGAAAATCGGCTTAGCCGACTGGAAACTGTCGATAAAGCCGATGGTAAAAAGTCGGCTTAGCCAACTGTGTGACTGTCGGCTAGCCTACTGTTTAACAGTCGATGGAAATGGTTTTCACGGACTATCTCGTTGAAAATTGCAAGAAATTGAAAGTGAAAATATAATAAAACAATTTTAAAAAATTATAATAAAAAACTTTTTAAAAAAGGTAAAAGTCGCTAAAAACAATTTCAGAAAATAATAATAAAAACAAAAGAAATTAAAAACAAAAAAAAAAAAGGGAAGCTGGCTAAAAAAGGAAAATCGGCTTAGCCGACTGGAAACTGTCGATAAAGCCGATGGTAAAAAGTCGGCTTAGCCAACTGTGTGACTGTCGGCTAGCCTACTGTTTAACAGTCGATGGAAATGGTTTTCACGGACTATCTCGTTGAAAATTGCAAGAAATTGCCATTTTTGCGCGAGCTTCACCCACTTTCAACCCCCCCCCCCAATTACCTTAATAATCTAATCAGTACCAAAAATGAAGATTTTGCATCAATAATAACAAGATATAATCCACAAATTAACAAAAAAAGAAATCAATTGAAAAATTCAAAGCTTAAATATGAAAAGTTTACCTTGTTCTAAGAAACTCTCACAAAAGGTGGTGATTTGGGCTCAACGGAATCAGATCTTAACAGTCAACTGTGTGATTCTTGAATTTTTTTTCGTTTTTATTTTTATTTTTTTGCTCTCTCTCTCTCTCTCTCTCTCTCCGTCTTGTTTGTTTGTTGAAGATGAGGGCAATTATAGAAGTTTGCCATTTATTTATCTAAAATATATATATTTTTTAAATTGGTCAAAGGCCAATGTGGAAATAAGGATTAGTCAAATAGTAATTTGGGCTAATTTCCTCCGTCAAGAGGTATATGCTTTTCTCCCTAAGATGAACATGGTACAATGCATCATTTTCAAATTGTTCGTCTGTCTTCTTACAATCAGTTATCTGTGTGCTTCAGCCAATGATGATATAATTACAAGATAGCTTTTCGAGGTAGAAAGAGATAAAGCCACATGCTGGAATGCTGATCGTGGAATGTTAAGTATGAATTATTTATTAACATAGGAGTCATTTTTTATAGTGTATGAAGGGAAAACCAGAATGGAAGAAGAAGGGAATGAAGAGAATAATGTGAGATTTTTGGGAGGCGGCGGCGGAGGTGGTGGCGGAGAGACTAGGCCGATAGATGGAAATGAAGTAGATTTAGAGCCACCACCATGGTCTTTGATTGGTAATGTGGATATTAGAGAAGGGAAAAGAAGAAAAATGAAATAGCAGAGGTTAGTGTGAGATTGTTCGGTGGTGATGGTGGTACAGACGACAATGGTGGGGAGATTAGGTGGGTAGGTGGATGTGAAGTGGATTCAAAATCACCACCATGGTCTTTGGTTGGTGATGTGGAGATAATTGAATGGTTAGGATTTGTTAGAAGGAGGCTAAAGAAACCTAAAAGAGTTGAATCTTTTCATGTTGAAGCTATGGAAATTGCTGACTCTTCTTGACATCATAAAAAGGTCCGAATTTTTTTACCCTGATGAATTGTCTCATGGTGTTTCTAGATTTCTAGTGGTTTGAATATTATTGTTCTTAGAGTGATCGAATTGATCTTTATTGGTAAATTATTTGTATTGTAACCATGTCTAGCACACTGGAAGAAATAAGCCCAAATGACTCTTTGATTAACCCTTATTTCCACATTGGCTTTTGACCAATTTAAGTATATGTATATGTATTTATATATTTTAGATAAATAAATGGGCAAACTTCAATATTTGCCCTCATCTTCAACAAACAAACAATGAGAGAGAGTGAGAGAGAGAGAGAGGAGGCCAAAAAAAATTTAAAAACCTAAAAAAAGGAATAAAAATTCAAAAATAACACAGTCAACTGTTAAGATCTGATCCTATCTAGTCAAATCACCACCTTTTGTGAGAGTTTCTTAGAACAAGGAAAATTTTTCATATTTAAGCTTTGAATTTTTCATTTGAATTTTTTTGTTAATTTGTGGATTATACGTTGTTATTATTGATGTAAAATCTTCATTTTTTGTGTTTATTAAGGTAGTCGGGGAGTTAAAAGTGACGGTCGATTGGTTTCCACCGATTGTTAAACAGTCGGCTAGTCGACTTCGAAAGGCGGCTAAGTCGACTTTTTACAGTCGGCTTTACCGACGGTTTCCAGCCGGCTTTCCTTTTTTTTTTTTTAATTTCTTATGTATAATATAATTTTATTGAAGAATGCGTGGTCAAAAAGAGAGAGAGAGAGAGAGAGAGAGAGAGAGAGAGAGAGAGAGAGAGAGAAATGTATTATAAATTTAATGGGGTTCAAACGGCGCTAAAAATTGTGAAATTTGAAAAGAGTTCTTATATGTATTTTTAAGATTGAAATCCATCCAAATCTTTTAAAATCTCTCTATTGATGAAGCCCCTCTTTGACAACCATACTTTTGAAAAAAAAAAATGAAAAAAAAGGGAACTTTAAATAGTGATTTTTGGGAGAATGTGTATTTAAGTAGGAAAAAGTTTTGATTTTACATATAGAATATTTTATTGTGTGAATTTTTTGTGGAAAATAAATATGTATAAAAAAGAGTTTTAAAAGTATTGTTGTAAACTAAGAGTGGAATCCACATAAATTCATGAGTTATTGAGGACACTTAAATTTGAATGAATTTCATTAAAATTCATTAAAATATCAATTGACAATTGAGACACATAGATTTTAATGAATTTCATTAAAATTCGTTAATATCTCAATTGGGAACACATCTTAGTTTAGAACACCCTTTAGTTCATCGTAATTTAATGTAAAAAATGAGAAATTCAGAGCTAAGACTCCAACTTGACCAAAAAAAGATACTTTTTTACTCAATTTGGCCATGGTCTTTTCGATTTAGACTCGTTTGGTACATGTACGTCCCATACAAACTTGTCCAAGGATGTATTATTTCTTGTCCTAAAATACAAAAATATCATTATCCAAAAATTATTATTCAATCGAGACGGCAAGAGGGGGTACTTTTAAAAATAGGATTGTAAATAAGTGAAATTCCACTTTGACTTGTTGGATTGTTAATATTATCACAATGGCCTATTGAGTGACAAAAGACAAAAATATCCCTAAGTACATTATACAATTACAAAAGAATTATACAATTACAAAAGATGGTTTTGTTTAAATGACATTACTACCCCTTAGTTAACAATTAAAATCCAAACACTTCCCACTTCAAATATCAAAATCAGGAAACTTTTTTTTATCTATTTACTCCAGCACAAATAAAAGCACTCTCACCTTTCATCTGCTCCAACCTCAAAAATTAGAAAATTTATCAAACGCGGTAACTGAAAATTCTTTTATATCAATCTCATCAGATTGGTATGTGTAAAATATGCACATTTAATTTTATTTTCGTTAAATTATTGTACGTCTTAATCAATAAAATTTATTTCGACATATAATGTTAATGTAGATAATGGGTTGGTTTCCACCGACTATTAAACAGTCAGCACACACGGAAGTCGGCTACACCGACTTTTTATCGTCGGCTTTACCGACAATTTCCAATAGGCTTAGCCAGCTTCCCCTTTTTTTGTTTTTAATTTCTTATGTGTAATATTATTTTATTGAAGAATGTGTCGCTAAAAAAAGATAGAGAAATGTGTTATGAATTTAATGGGGCTCAAACGGGAGCTAAAAATTATGAAATTTGTAAAGAGTTTTTTATCTGTATTTTTAAGTTTGAAATTCATTCAAATCTATTAAAATATCTCTATTGATGAAGCCCCTATTTGACAACCATACTTTTAAAATCTCTCTATTGATGAAGCCCCTGTTTGACAACCAAATAGTCGGTGATAGCCCAATGACCCACTCGAGCATATACTCGGGCATTGTGTACTCACTATCCATAAGCTGGAGTAACAAACAGGAGCTTGATCAATAGAGAGATTTTAACAGATTTGGATAGATTTCAAACTTAAAAATACATATAAAAAATCTTTTCAAATTTCACAACTTTTAGCTCCCATTTGAGCCCACTAAATTTATAATACATTTCTCCATCTTTTTTTTAAACACATATTTTTCAATAAAATAATATTACACATAAGAAACTAAAAATAAAAAAAAGGGGGAGCCGACTAGAAATCATCGGTAAAGACGACAGTAAAAAGTCAGCTTAGCCGACATCTGTGTGTCGACTGTTTAATAGTCGGTGGAAACCAACCCATTATATACATTAACATTATATGTAGAAATAAATTTTATCGATTAAAACGTACAATAATTTAACTAAAACAAAATTAAATGTGCGTATTTTATACTTACCGATCTGATGAGATTGATACAAAAGAATTTTCAACTACTGCGTTCGATAAATTTTCAAATTTTTGAGGTTGGAGCAGATAAAAGATGAGAGAATTTTTACCTATGTTGGAGTAAACAGTTAACAAAAGTTTGTCGATTTTGATGTTTGGAGTGGGAAGTGTTTCGTTTTTATTTGTTAACTAAAGGGTAGTAATGTCATTTAAACAAAACCATCTTTTGCAGTTGTATAATGTACTTTAGCGTATTTTTGTCTTTTACCACTTAATAGGCCATTGTGATAATATTAACAATCCAACAAGTTAAAGTGGAATTTCACTTGTTTGACAATAACATTTTTAAAAGTACCCCGGCACACTGGAATGAAAAAGATTAAAATGTACAATGACGAATTTTCTAGAATTACAAATTATTGCGAAGTGAAAGTTCTGCTTTGATATGTAATTCTCAATTTTCAATTTCACCCCACCTTCTTCTAGGTGCCAAGTTTCATCTCCACTCAATAATTCTCAAAGTACAGTTCAATGGAAAAGAAAAAAAAATCAACAGTTTTCAATCTAGTAAACAATGCTGAGGAAAGGGTTTAGCTTTCGACTAACAATTAGCTAGATGATGCACCTTTGAGTATTTTTTTCTGTTTTCCTTATCGAGATTATCTCCAACAAATCATGATATTTCTCTTTGGAGAGCTCTTGCTTGGGCATTTTCAGACACTTGGTATAGTATACGGGCGATATGGGCACAAACCCTTTATACGTCTTCTCTGATATATTCAGTAAGGTACCCATAACGTCAGAGGTCAATGTCTTGGGAGCTTTATCGCTTGTATTGTACACAATTGCTCTCATTCCGTTAACAAAATACGTTTTTGTGGTGCTCAAAGCAAATGATAATGGGGAAGTTACTAACTTTTTGCTTAAAAATCTGGTTTGGCAAATTCCATACTAACGACTTCCATTGTTCGATTAGCAGGAGGAACACTTACATTATATTCACTGATTTACAGGTATGCAAATGTTAATCTTCTTCCAAATCGTCAACAGGCAGATGAATATATATCGAGTTTCAAACTCAAACTTTCGACTCCAGAACTTGAAAGGGCTTTGAGTATATATATATATATATATATATTTGCCCTCATCTTCAACAAACAAACAATGAGGGGGAGAGAGAGGAGGCCAAAAAAATTTAAAAAACCTAATGAAAGGAAAAAAAATTCAGAAATCACACAGTCAACTATTAAGATCTGATCTCGACGAGCCCAAATCACCACGTTTTGTGAGAGTTTCTTAGAACAAGACAAATTTTTCAAATCTAAGCTTTGAATTTTTTTGTTAATTTGTGGATTATACGTTGTTATTATTGACGTAAAATCTTCACTTTAATGTTGATTAAATTATTATGGTAGCTGGGGAGTTAAAAGTGACCGTCGGTTAGTTTCCACCGACTATTAAACAGTCGGCTAGCTGACTTCGAAAGGTGGCTAAGTCGACTCTTTATCGTCGACTTTACCAACGGTTTCAATAAAATAATATTACATATAAGAAAATTAAAAACAAAAAAGGGGGAAGCCGATTGATAATCGTCGGTAAAGCCGACAGCAAAAAGTTGGCTTGGCCAAGCCGACAATAAAAAGTCGGCTTAGCCAACATCCGTGTGTGCCGATTGTTTAACAATCGATGGAAACCAACCCACTATCTACAATAACAATATATGCCGAAATAAATTTTATCGATTAAAACATACAATAATTTAACGAAAACATGATTAAATGTGCTAATTTTATACTTACCGATCAGACGAGGTTGATATAAAAGAATTTCTAGCTACCGCGTTTGATAAATTTTCTAATTTTTGAGGTTGGAGCAGATGAAAGATGAGAGTGTTTTTATCTATGTTGGAGTAAACAGATAACAAAAGTTTGCCGATTTTGATGTTTGAAGTGTGAAGCGTTTGGTTTTTATTTGTTAACTAAAGGATAGTAATGTCATTTAAACAAAACCATCTTTTGTAGTTGTATAATGTACTTAAAGCGTATTTTTATCTTTTACCACTCAATAAGCCATTGTGATAATATTAACAATCCAACAAGTTAAAGTGGAATTTTACTTGTTTGACAGTAACATTTTTAAAAGTAACCCGGTGCACTGGAATGGAAAAGGTTAAAATGTACAATGACGAATTTTCTAAAATTACAACTTATTGCGAAGTGAAAGTTCTGCCTTGATTTGTAATTCTCAATTTTCAATTTCACCCCACCATCCTCTAGGTGCCAAGATTCCATCTCCACTCAATAATTCTCAAAGTACAGTTCAATGGAAAAGAAAAATAAAATCAACAATTTTTAATCTGGTAAACAATGCTGAGGCGAGGGTCTTGCTTTCGACAAACAATTAGCTAGAATGATGCACCTTTTAGTATTTTTTTCTATTTTTCATTTTGAGATTAGCTTCAACAAATCATGATATTTCTCTTTGGAGAGCTCTTGCTTTGGCATTTTTAGACACTTGGTGTAGTATACGGTGATATGGGCACAAGCCCTTTATACGTCTTCTTTGATGTATTCAGTAAGGTACCCATAACGTCAGAGGTCAATGTCTTGGGAGCTTTATAACTTGTAATGTACACAATTACTCTCATTCCGTTAACAAAATACGATTTTGTGGTGCTCAAGGCAAATGATAATGGGGAAGTTACTAACTTTTTGCTTAAAAATCTGGTTTGGCAAATTCCATACTAACGACTTCCATTGTTCGATTAATAGGAGAAACATTTGCATTATACTCACTGATTTGCAGGTATGCAAATGTTAATCTTCTTCCAAATCGTCAATAGGCAGATGAATATATATCGAGTTTCAAACTCAAACTTTGGACTCCAGAACTTGAAAGGGCTTTGAGTATAAAAGATGCATTGGAACATGAGTCTTCTTTGAAAACCCTTCTCTTGCTTTTGGTTCTGTACACACACACACACACACACACACACACTATATATATATATATATATATTTAACATCATCTTCAACAAACAAACAATGAGGGAAAGAGAGAGGAGGCCAAAAAAATTTAAAAAACCTAATAAAAGGAAAAAAATTCATAAATCACACAGTCAACTGTTAAGATCTGATCCCGACAAGCCCAAATCACCACCTTTTGTGAGGGTTTTTTAGAACAAGACTAAATTTTCATATCTAAGCTTTGAATTTTTTTGTTAATTTGTTGATTATACGTTGTTATTGTTGATGTAAAATCTTTATTTTTTGTGTTGATTAGATTATTAAGGTAGTTGGGGAGCTAAAAGTGACTGTCGGTTGGTTTCTACCGACTGTTAAACAGTCGACTAGCCGACTTCAAAAGGCAGCTAAGTTGACATTTTACCGTCGGCCTTAAAGTTGACGGTTTCAATAAAATAATATTACACATAAGAAATTAAAAACAAAAAAAAGGGGAATCCGAGTGGAAATCATCGGTAAAGCCGATAGCAAAAATTCGGCTCGCCCGAGCCGACGATAAAAAGTCGGCGTAGCCAACATCCGTGTGTACTGACTGTTTAACAATCGGTGGAAACCAACCCACTATCTACATTAACATTATATGCCGAAATAAATTTTATCTATTAAAACAGAAAATAATTTAACAAAAACATAATTAAATGTGCTTATTTTAAACTTACCGATCTGATGAGATTGACATAAAAGAATTTTCAGCTACCGCGTTTGATAAATTTTCTAATTTTTGAGGTTGGAGCAGATGAAAGAAGAGAGTGTATTTATCTATGTTGGAGTAAACAGATAACAAAAGTTTTCCGATTTTGATATTTGAAGTGGGGCGCGTTTGGTTTTTATTTGTTAATTAAAGGGTACTAATGTCATTTAAACAAAACCATCTTTTGTAGTTGTATAATGTACTTCAGCATATTTTTGTCTTTTACCCCTCAATAGGCCATTGGGATAATATTAACAATCCAACAAGTTAAAGTGGAATTTCACTTGTTTGACAATACCATTTTTAAAAGTACCCCAGTGCACTGGAATGGAAAAGATTAAAATGTACAACAACAAATTTTCTAGAATTACAAATTATTGTGAAGTGAAAGTTCTACTTTGATTTGTAATTCTCAATTTTTAATTTCACCCCACCATCCTCTAGGTGCCAAGTTTCATCTCCACTCAATAATTCCCAAAGTACAGTTAAATGGAAAAAAAATCAACAATTTTCAATCTGGTAAACAAAGCTGAGGCGAGGGTCTTGCTTTCGACTAACAATTAGCTAGAATGATGCACCTTTCAGTAGTTTTTTTTTCTATTTTCCTTATTGAGATTATCTTCAACAAATCATGATATTTCTCTTTGGAGAGCTCTTGCTTGGGCATTTTCAGACACTTGGTGTAGTATACGGTGATATGGGAACAAGCCCTTTATACGTCTTCTCTGATTTATTCAGTAAGGTACCCATAACGTCAAAGATCAATGTCTTGGAAGCTTTATCGCTTGTAATGTACACAATTACCCTCATTTCGTTAACAAAATACGATTTTGTGGTGCTCAAGGCGAATGATAATGGGGAAGTTACTAACATTTTGCTTAAAAATCTAGTTTAGCAAATTCCATACTATCTACTTCCATTGTTCGGTTAGTAGGAGGAACATTTACATTATATTCACTGATTTGCAGGTATGCAAATGTTAATCTTCTTCCAAATCGTCAACTGGCAGATGAATATATATCGAGTTTCAGACTCAAACTTTCGACTTCAGAACCTGAAAGGGCTTTGAGTATAAAAGATGCATTGGAACTTGAGTCTTCTTTGAAAACCCTTCTCTTGCTTTTGGTTCTGTACATATTATATATATATATACATCTTCAACAAACAAACAATGAGGGAAAGAGAGAGGAAGCCAAAATAATTAAAAAACCTAATAAAAGGAAAAAAAAATTCATAAATCACACAGTCAATTGTTAACATCTGATCCCAACGAGCCTAAATCACCACCTTTTGTGAGAGTTTCTTAGAACAAGACAATTTTTTCATATCTAAGCTTTAAATTTTTCATTTGAATTTTTTTGTTAATTTGTGGATTATACGTTGTTATTATTGATGTAAAATCTTCATTTTTGGTGTAGATTAGATTATTTAGGTAGTTGGGGTGTTAAAAGTGACTGTCGGTTGGTTTCCACTAACTGTTAAACAGTCAGCTAGCCGATTTCGAAAGGCGGCTAAGTCGACATTTTACCGTCGGCTTTATCGACGTTTTCAATAAAATAATATTACACATAAGAAACTAAAAACAATAAAAGGGGAAGCAGATTGGCAATCGTCATTAAAGCCGACAGCAAAAAGTTGACTCTGTCGAGCCTGCTGTAAAAAGTCGGCTTAGCTGACATCCGTGTGTGCCGACTTTTTAACAATCAGTGGAAACCAACCCACTATCTACATTAACATTATATGCCGAACTAAATTTTATCCATTAAAACGTACAATAATTTAACGAAAACATAATTAAATGTGCTTATTTTATACTTATCGATCAGATGAGATTGATATAAAAGAATTTTTAGCTACCGCGTTTGATAATTTTTCTAATTTTTGTGGTTGGAGTAGATGAAAGATGAGATTATTTTTACCTATGTTGGAGTAAACAGATAACAAAAGATTGCTGATTTTGATGTTTGAAGTGGGAAGCGTTTTGTTTTTATTTGTTAACTAAAGGATAGTAATGTCATTTAAAAAAAACCATCTTCTGTAGTAGTATAATGTACTTAAGTGTATTTTTGTCTTTTACCACTCAATAGGCCATTGTGATAATATTAACAATCCAACAAGCTAAAGTGGAATTTCACTTGTTTGACAATACCATTTTTAAAAGTACCCCAACGCACTGGAATGGAAAAGATTAAAATGTACAACGACGAATTTTCAAGAATTACAAATTATTGCGAAGTGAAAGTTCTCCTTTGATTTGTAATTCTCAATTTTAAATTTCACCCCGCCATCCTCTAGGTGCCAAGTTCCATCTCTACTCAATAATTCTCAAAGTACAGTTCAATGGAAAAGAAAAAAAAATCAACAATTTTCAATCTAGTAAACAAAACTGAGGCAAGGGTCTTACTTTTGACTAACAATTAGCTAGAATGATGCACCTTTCAGTATTTTTTTCTATTTTCCTTATTGAGATTATCTTCAACAAATTGTGATATTTCTCTTTGGAGAGCTCTTGCTTTGGCATTTTCAGATACTTGGTGTAGTATACGGTGATATGGGCACAAGCCCTTTATACATCTTCTCTGATGTATTCAGTAAGGTACCTATAACGTCAGAGGTCAATGTCTTAGGAGCTTTATCGCTTGTAATGTACACAATTGCTCTCATTCTGTTAACAAAATACGTTTTTGTGGTGCTCAAGGCGAATGATAATGGGGAAGTTACTAACTTTTTGCTTAAAATCTGGTTTGTTAAATTCCATACTAAAGACTTCCACTGTTCGATTAGCGGGAGGAACATTTGCATTATATTCACTGATTTGCAGGTATGCAAATTATAAACTTCTTCCAAATCGTCAATAGGCAGATGAATATATATCGAGTTTCAAACTCAAACTTTCGACTTCAGAATTTAAAAGGGCTTTGAGTATAAAAGATGCATTGGAAAATGAGTCTTCTTAGAAAACCCTTCTCTTGCTTTTGGTTCTGTGTGTAATTAATAAAAGAATAATACCAGAAAAATATATAATAAAATCAAAAGAACCTATAGAAGCCCAACAAATGGATGGGAATTTTTATAGCTATCAAGATATCCTTAAACCAGCAAGAATTAGTTTTGAGACTAATTGTGGAAGAAGTGCAGAATATAGTTTACCTAAAGACTCGGTATGGGTAAGAGAATTATCTTTAAATACAGACTTAATTTTAGGATTAAGTTTCTTGTTAAAAGATAATGGTAGCATAATAATTAGTTTTCTTTTGATAAAATAATATCCTTTTTTTTTTTTTAAATGCCATCTGAGATATATGAACTTGGGCCTAACTCCATTCTTGTAAGGACACCACTGGCACTCCCTTAACAAGAATTCTTAAAACAGTGATCCCTTTCCCTCTTCTATGCATCTCCTAGCCTCTCTACTGGGCCTTTACGCTTTGAGAGGTCACTCAGGGCTTATTTTAAAAATAGTTTAAAACTTTTAACTTGGAGTTAAGACATGCTCTTATCATATACTCAGCATGAAACATAAAAATCTTTACAAAAATCATAAGATTTTATAAACAGTAAGTGTTCTTATAAGATCTAGAACTAATATTGACTATTAGCACCATATCTTAGAACTATAAAACATACCTACCGGAATGATCCATCGGTAGTTTTTAAAACAACATATTTTTGGAGGATATTATTCTATCTAAGAATAAGAACAATTAAGAAGAGTACTGAGTAGGATTTCTCATAACAACCTCTTACAACATCCTTCAAATCCTTGAAATATTAACCTTATTTCAGGACCCCCCTCTTTTTGGTATCAGAGCCTTAGTTCCGGTGCTGGTGGTTTCAGTTTATTTCTTCAGACTTTTAGAAGGTATAATTCTCTGAACTTTAGAAAATACTTACTTGTTTTATGATTTTTAGAATTTTACTTGTAGATCTAGAAAAAATAATTTATAGTTTTACATTTTATAAAGAAATAGAAGAGATTTTTGAATACGGTGTAGAATTAATTTCTTTAGAAAGATATAAATCTATAGATTATTTATTTGCTATATTACAAGTAACTAAAAATTTACACCCAGAATTAAAAGAACAGATTCTATATAGATCTTTAATTTCAGAATTTAGAGAAGAATATTTTATAGATAGTTTTAATCATATATTTATATTAGATCTAAAACTAAGGATTGAATTAGACAATATAGATAATAATTATTTATCAGATCATACAAATTTTTCATTAGATTCTTTTTATTACTCAGATTAAAATTTTAAAACTGGATCTTTTAATAAAAGAAATTAATAAATTAACTGGAGAAATTAGCTCTTTAGAAAAAAGAATTTTTAATATTGAGAAAGATATTAATAAAATTCGTGAAAATTTAGATTTTATTAGAGAACAAAATCTGACAATTATAAATAAAATTTCTAAAGTAGAAAATAAAGAAAAATTTTCAGATCTTAAAACTACAGAAGCAATTGAAAATATAAATAAAAAATTAAATAATATAGAAAATAAACCTAATCAAGAAATTGAAAATATAATAAATAATCTTGATAGATTAAGTTTAAAAAATACAGGTAAAGAAAAAATAACTAGAAAATTATCTACAACATTTTATAAAGTATGAATAATTTTACTGGTAGATCAAGAACTATTAGAGAAGTAGGATCATCCTCAGAACCTTATGATAGAGGTAGACACAGTACTTCTAATATAAGTACAAATATTATAGAAAGAATTTTACATAGACAGCCTCAGTATAATCAGAATATAGAAGAACTTATAGATCCTGAACAAGATTATAATAGATTTCAAACTCATGGTTTACAATTACTTAATCCAGAAAATTTATATAATAGAGGAATTTTTGAATCAAGAACTCAATTTTTTAGACATACTAGAGAAGTATCAATTCAATGTTTAGATGGTCAAGTAAGACAATTATCATTAATATCAGAAGAATCTAAAAAAGAACTGAGGAAAAAGAATTTTAGATTTATGCATCTAGGATTAATAGTAATAGGAATTAAAGGATTAATGAGAAAAAATTTAGGAAATAAAGTCTTATTAACTATTTATGATGAAAGAATCCAAAATATAGAAAAGAGTATGATAGCTAGTACAGAAGTAGATATGAATGACAATAATGGAATTATATATTGTAATCCAGATTTCTTATTAACCATAAAAGATTTTTCAGAAAAAATTAAAATAGGAATCCAAACACATGGATATGAAGATGTTGTTTCAGGAGAAAATTTGTTAATAAGTACAGGATTTCTAGGAAGATGTAGTAATAATTCTCAAACAAAATATAAATTATATATAGATAAAGTAATAAATTTAATGAGTAGCAAAGGAATAAAAATGATTAAGCCTAAAACTTATGATTCAGAACTTTTAGCAGGATTAGAATGGGATTTAGAAAAAATTTTAGAAACTCAAGAACTAATTTTAGTTCCTCAAGAAGCCATAACCTATAAAGATTTATATGGAAGAACTAGTTTAAGGTTTGGAAATTATAGTCATATAAATAGAAATAATGATTCTGAAACAGAATCTAATAATACTAATGAAGAACAACAAACAGAAGAATATATTAATAAAGTAGAAATAGAAATAGAAGATAGAATTTTTTATCCTAAAGAATTAGAAATGAAATTATCTCCTACAGAACTTTTAAAATTAGAAGATCATTTATTTTTAAATAAACAAATAGGAGAAACAGAATATCTATATTATGATAATTTTGGAAATATAAGAGTAGGAATTAATATAGAAGAAATTGATAATATGACAGAAATTTCAGAAAGTAGTAATTATAAAGAATTAGCAGATGAAGTTATGCAAACTAAAATTGAACCAGAACAATATCAATATCAAGGTGGTCATCCTCCTAGAATACCTTATACGGATTATAATGATAAAGAAAGAAATTATATAGCCAGAGGAAAAGCTAGACCTTTAGAACCTAAAATAGAATTTCAAACACCACATAAACCACAATTATTAAATATTACAGCACATGATCCCCAAAATTGGAATAATATAATAGAAGTATGGAAAAATACAGTATTAGGTCATTATATTAGATTAGCAGATAATATGGAACCATTAGAAATGTATAAATATTTAGAAACATTTTTAGGAGAAAGTACTAAAGTTACATGGGAAGCTTATAAAAAAGATAAACAACCAGAATTTGAAGCATTAGTTTCATTAGGAAATAATCCTTATAATTTTTTTAGTAAAATACATGAATTATAACAGGAGCAGACCCAAATACAGGACAAGTAATAATTCAAAGAAAAGCTATTAGAAATTTAGAACAACTTAGTCTAAATAGATGGACTAAAGGAAAAGAAGTTAAACAATTTTTAAATGAATATTATTACCTTGTTTCTATATCAGGTAATACTTTTAACCAAGAATTAGGAAAAAAATTATTCCATAAATTACCAGGTCCTTTAGGATTAGAAATAACAAAAAAGTGAAATGAAAATAAAAGTGTTTTTTAGAAAGACCAGATCAATTATGGAGTATAGGAATAAGAACACAATTTATAATGCAATGTTTAGAAAAAAATGTATTGAATTACAAATTCAGAATCAACTTAAAAAGACAGATTATAAATTCTGTAAAGATATTTATACACCTCAGACTTATGGTAATAATTTTAGAGAAAAGAATAAAAGAAGATATGATAAAAGAAAAAATAGTCAACCTTTTAAGAAAAGATATTATCTTAGAAAATCTAATAGAAGAAAGCCTTATTTAGATGAAAGTAGACATGTTAGGAAATTTAAACCAGAAAGAAATTATCCTAATAAACTAAATTGTTATGTTTGTGGAGAAACAGATCATTTAGCTAAGACATGTCCAAAAAAGATAAATAATAATGATAAAAGAAGTACTCTAGTAGAATGTACTAATGAAGATTTGTTAGAAATAGATGAATATATTTCAGATAAAGAGTCAGTATATAGTATTATATCAATAGAAGATTATAATAATAATTGTAATTTAGAAGAACAATCAGATTATGAAAATTCTATACAAGAATTTTCAAATATTAAAAATTTATCAGACTCAGATGAAGAATTAGAATTTATGGATATAGAATTAGAATGCAAACATAAATGGGTAAAAGAAATAGGTTCAGATAGTATACCATGTTTTATATGTAAATGGTATCCTAGTAAAAAATTAAGAGTTAAATGTAAAGATTATTTTTTAGAAGCATGTAAAAAATGTTTAATACAAAAAGAGTTAATAGAATTTGAAGAAGAAAATCAGAATGATTTAATTCAAATAGAAATATCAGAAATAAAAATATTAAGAAAAAGAATAGAAAACTTAGAAGATATGCAAAGATATATTTTACAGAAATTAGAACTTTTTGAAATAAGTAAAAAAGGAAAAAATTTAGAAATAATTCCTGAACAATCAGAATTAGTTCAAGTTTTTTGTAATTCAGAAAAATTAAAAAGTATTAAAGTAAAATGTTATGTTAGAATAGAAAATTATGAAATAATTTGTTTAGGTTTAATAGATTCAGGATGTAGCCATTGTGTAATTAATAAAAGAATAATACCAGAAAAATATATAATAAAATCAAAAGAACCTATAGAAACCCAACAAATGGATGGGAATTTTTATAGCTATCAAGATATCCTTAAACCAGCAAGAATTAGTTTTGAGACTAATTGTGGAAGAAGTACAGAATATAGTTTACCTAAAGACTCAGTATGGGTAAGAGAATTATCTTTAAATACAGACTTAATTTTAGGATTAAGTTTCTTGTTAAAAGATAATGGTAGCATAATAATTAGTAAAGATTATATGCAATTACAAAAATTTACACTTTGTGCACCTACTTATACTAAGCTTATTCCATCAGAGTATGCTGAGAAGCGTGGTAGGATAATAGAAAAAGAAAAAGAATGTGAGTGTAGTAAAGAAAGAGAATGTCAATTAATAGAAAAAGAAGAATTTGATAATTTTATAGAAGAATATTATGAATATTTTAAGAAAGATGAAGAATCATGCTTAGAATTTGTAGAAATTGAAAAAATATATAACTTGTTAGTAACAGAACAAGATATAGAAAATATGATTAGTAAATTAGAAAAATTAGAAATTCTAGGAGAAAATATATTGAAATATTGGGAAAAAGATAAAGTTTTTTGTGAAATAAAAATAAAAAATCCAGAATATATAATAAAAACAAAAAATATTGAAGCTACAAATCAAGATCAGGAAGATTTTAAAATGCATATAAAAGATTTATTAAAATTAGGAGTAATTAAAAAATCAGAAAGTCCACATAGATCAGCAGCTTTTATAGTTAGAAAACATTCAGAAATTATTAGAGGAAAAAGTAGAATGGTAATCAATTACAAAAGATTAAATGATAATACAATAGATGATGCTTATAATATTCCAGATAAGACAGTTTTAATAAATAAGATTCAAGATTGTAATATTTTTAGTAAGTTTGATTTAAAATCAGGTTTTTGGCAAGTAAAAATGCACCCAGATTCAATAGAATGGACAGCCTTTACTAGCCCAGAAAGACATTTTGAATGGTTAGTTATGCCATTTTGATTAAAAAATGCTCCTAGTATTTTTCAAAGAAAAATAGATAGTATTTTTAGTAAACATAATAAATTTATTATTGTTTATATAGATGATATTTTAGTATTTAGTAAAAATAGGAGAGAACATAGAGGTCATTTACAAATTCTTTTTTCAGAATTTATTAGACATGGTTTAATTATAAATAAAAAGAAAATGTTTTTATTTAAAGAATAAATAGAATTTTTAGGAGTAAATATAGGAAAAGGAAAAATAGAATTACAACCTCATATAGCTCAGAAAGCTTTAGAATTTTCAGATAAACTTGAAGATCTTAAACAATTACAAAAATTTCTAGGATTAGTTAATTATGCTAGACCTTTTATTAAAAATTTAGGAAAAATTGCAGGACCTTTATATGGTAAAATTTCACCAAAAGGTCAAAGATACTTTAATATAGAAGATATTAAATTAGTCCAAAAAATAAAAGAAAAACTAAAAGACTTACCTAAACTATCTATGCCATTAGAAACAGATTATTTAATTATAGAAATAGATGGTAGTATAACAGGATGGGGAGCAATTTTAATTGCAAAACCCAATAAATATGCAGAAAAAGATAATGAGAAAATTGTAAGATATAACAGTGGTAATTATAAAGAAAAAGGTAATATAAGTAGCATAGATTTAGAATTACTTGCAGTTAATTATGCATTAGATTCTTTTGAATTGTTTATTATTTCTAAAAAAGAAATTACTCTAAGAACAGATTGTGAAGCAATAGTAAGTTTTGTTAATAAAATGAAATTAGAAAATAAAAGAAGTAATAGAAGAAGATGGCTAAATTTTATAGATAGAATTACTAATACTGGATTAGTAATTAATTTTGAACATATTAAAGGTAGTGATAATCAGATTGCAGATATTTTAAGTAGAATAATTAAAAATAAAGAATATGACTGATCATTTATTGCAGATGCAAAGACCAAGAGGTCCCAGACCAGGATTGCCAATTGCTGGCAGTTCAAATTCTCAGACAAATATACTACAGACTCATGATAAGTTAAGATTTGGTAATATAGAATTACTTTGTTTTCCAAATAGTAATATTAGTTTTAAAACATTATCTCATATTTCAGTTACAAAATCAGAAAAATGTATTTTAGATAATCTCTGGATTTCTTATAATAAGAATCCCAAAGATCAAAAATATTTTTTAGCATGTTTAAATGCCCTTTCAGAACACTTTAGTCAAGATCATAAAAAATTCAAGTGTTATGTTGTTTTACAAGGAAGACTTCCAGGAATTTATCATACCTGGTTAGAAGTTTCAGACTGTATAAAGAATTTTCCAAATCCTCTTTATAAAGGATTTTATTCAATTTCAGAAGCATTAGAAGAATGTAGAAAATTTATAGGAATTAATTATTTTGTTGCTCCTTCTTTAAAGAATGTTTCAGATCAGCCTTTAGATTATGTTTCTAAATTTTGTGAACATTGTGAATGTATGACTAAGAATTTTAAAATTTTAAATGAGTCTAATCAGTCTTTACAACAAGAAAAATTAGTTTTACAAAAGAAAATTTCTGAACTAGAACAGGAAATTATTAATTTAAAGATTTCAAATCCAATTGCTCAGATACAAGCAGGTACTATAGAGCCTAAGAATTCTATAGCTAGTCCAGCTCAAACGGAAGCTGGTAAAGACTTATCAAATCCGTTTATGGTTCTGGGCTTACCAAAAGCTCAACAGACTCAGGAGATTGTTGATTCTCCTACTTTTCAATTTAATCAGACTCAACAGGCTGAAAATCCTGTTACAGAAAATAAAAATATTTCTGAAGACCAAACACAGCAGACTGGTAATTCTGTTACTAGACTTATAAGTCCAATAGATCTTAAATAGAAAAGCCCAATCAATTTTCCGGAATCATTTCAATCAGCTCAAGATCCAGAACAAATTTCTCAATCAGATATTAGAAGAATCAAAGAAATGTTTGATAAAATTGAAGAAATTCAGCAACAAGTTAAACAAAGCACTACAAAGAAAAAGAAAATACAGATTAAAAAGAAAAATAAAGGCAAAAAGAAGGTTGAACAAGAAAAAGACTTGGATGATTTTGAAGATAATAATTCAGAAGATGATCCAGAAGGATGTACTGACGGAGGAGATTCTTTAGACAGTATTGGCAGACACAATTTTGCAACAAGATAAGGATTTTAGACTTAAGAAGACACTTGGCAAAACTACTTGAAGACTTTTGTTCAGATCTCAAGAAAAATCAAGAATTATTGTACGAAAAGTAGAAATTTTACTGTTTACTTTTTGAAAAATTTGTAAAGAATCTTACTGTTTGATAAAGTAAGATTTGATAATATAGCTTTTTACTGGTTTCTTTTTGACGTTTTGAAAAAAGCAAAGATTCCTTGATTTTGAAAAACGCTTCTTCTCTCTTTTTTCTCCTATATAAGGAGATCATTCCTTCATTTGTAAACACACAAGAAAATATATACAATACAAGTTTTGAATTGTCTCAACTATGTTCTAATTTTCTTTCTTTCCCGAAAGGGAAATTCTTAATTGTTCTTATTCTTAGATAGAATAATATCCTCCAAAAATATGTTGTTTTAAAAACTACCGATGGATCATTCCGGTAGGTATGTTTTATAGTTCTAAGATATGGTGCTAATAGTCAATATTAGTTCCAGATCTTATAAGAACACTTACTGTTTATAAAATCTTATGATTTTTGTAAAGATTTTTATGTTTCATGCTGAGTATATGATAAGAGCATGTCTTAACTCCAAGTTAAAAGTTTTAAACTGTTTTTAAAATAAGCCCTGAGTGACCTCTCAAAGCGTAAAGGCCCAGTAGAGAGGCTAGGAGACGCATAGAAGAGGGAAAGGGATCACTGTTTTAAGAATTCTTGCTAAGGGAGTGCCAGTGGTGTCCTTACAAGAATAGAGTTAGGCCCAAGTTCATTTATCTCAGATGGCATTTAAAAAAAAAAAAAAAAAGATATTATTTTATCAAAAGAAAAAGACATCTCTTTTGACTCCAAAACATGAAATGGCTTTGAGTATAAAAGATGCATTGGAACATGTGTCTTCTTTGACAACCCTTCTCTTGCTTTTGGTTCTGTTCATATTATTATATATATATTTGCCCTCATCTTCAACAAACAAACAATGAGGGAAAGAGAGAGGAGGCCAAAAAAATTAAAAAACCTAATAAAAGAAAAAAAATTCAAAATTCACACAGTCAACTGTTAAGATCTGATCCCCACGAGCCCAAATCAACACCTTTTGTAAGAGTTTCTTAGAACAAGACAAAATTTTCATATCTAAGCTTTGAATTTTTTTATTAATTTGTGGATTATACATTGTTATTATTGATGTAAAATCTTCATTTTTGGTGTTGATTAAATTATCAAGGTAGTTGGGGGGTTAAAAGTGACTGTCGATTGGTTTCCTCCGACTTTCAACAGTCGACTAGTAAGTGGACTTTTTACCATCGGCTTTACTGACGGTTTCAATAAAATAATATTACACATAAGAAATTAAAAAAAAATAGGGGAAGCCAACTGGTAATCGTCGGTAAAGCCAACAGCAAAAAGTCGGCTTGGCCGAGCCGACGGTAAAAAGTTGGCTTAGCCGACATCCGTGTGTGCCGACTGTTTAACAATTTGTGGAAACCAACCCACTATCTACATTAACATTAATGTCGAAATAAATTTTATCGATTAAAATGTACAATAATTTGACGAAAACATAATTAAATGTGCTTATTTTATACTTACCGATCTAATGAGATTGATATAAAAGAATTTCCAGCTATCGCGTTTCATAAATTTTCTGATTTCTGAGGTTGGAGCAGATGAAAGATGAGAGTGTTTTTATCTATGTTGGAGTAAACAGATAACAAAAGTTTGCCGATTTTGATGTTTGAAGTGGGAAGCGTTTGGTTTTTATTTGTTAACTAAAGGGTAGTAATGTTATTTAAACAAAACCATCCTTTGTAGTTGTATAATGTACTTAAGCGTATTTTTGTCTTTTACCACTCAATAGGCCATTGTGATAATATTAACAATCCAACTGTTAAGATTTGATCCCGTCGAGCCCAAATCACCACCTTTTGTGAGAGTTTCTTAGAACAAGGCAAATTTTTCATATTTAAGCTTTGAATTTTTCATTTGAATTTTTTTGTTAATTTGTGGATTATACGTTGTTATTATTGATGTAAAATCTTCATTTTTGGTGTTGATTAGATTATTAAGGTAGTTGGGGAGTTAAAAGTAACAGTCGGTTTGTTTCCACCAACTGTTAAACAGTCGGCTAGCCGACTTTGAAAGGCGGCTAAATCAGCTTTTTATCGTCGGCTTTACCGACGATTTCCAGTCGACTTAGCCGGCTTCCCTTTTTTTTTTGTTTTTAATTTCTTATGCGTAATATAATTTTATTGAAGAATGTGTCGTTAAAAAAAGAGAGAAAAGTATTATAAATTTAATGGGGCTCAAACGGGGCTAAAAATTGTGAAATTTGAAAAGAGTTTTTTATATGTATTTTAAAGATTGAAATCCATCTAAATCTTTTAAAATCTCTCTATTGATGAAGCCCCTCTTTGACAACCATACTTTTGAGAAAGAAAAAAAGAACTTTAAATAGTGATTTTTGAGAGAATGTATATTTAAGTAGCAAGAAGTTTTTATTTTACGTATAGAATATTTTATTGTGTGAATTTTTTGTGGAAAATAAATATGTATAAAAAAGAGTTTCAAAAGTATTGTTGTAAACTATGAGCGGAATCTACATAAATTCATGAGTTATTGAGGACACTTAAATTTTAGTGAATTTCATTAAAATTCATTAAAATATCGATTGACGATTGAGACACTTCGATTTTAATGGATTTCATTACAATTCGTTAATATCTCAATTGGGAACACATCTCATTTTAGAACGCCCTTTAGTTCATCATTATTTAATGTAGAAAATGAGAAATTCTGAGCTCGGACTCCAACTTGACCAAAATAGATACTTTCTTACTCAATTTGGCCATGGTCTTTTCGATTTAGACTCGTTTTGTACATGTACGTCCCATACAAACTTGTCCAAGGATGTATTATTTTTTGTCCTAAAATACAGAAATATCATTGTCCAAAAATTATTGTTCAATCGAGACGGCAAAAGGGGTTACTTTTAAAAATAAGATTGTCAAGCAAGTGAAATTCCACTTTGACTTGTTGGATTGTTAATATTTTCATAATGGCCTATTGAGTGATAAAAGACAAAAATATCCTTAAGCACATTATAAAATTACAAAAAATGGTTTTGTTTAAATGACATTACTACCCTTTAGTTAACAATTAAAATCCAAACAATTCCCGCTTCAAATATCAAAATCAGCAAACTTTTTTTTATCTGTTTACTCCAATACAAATAATAACACTCTCATCCTTCATCTGCTCCAAGCTCGAAAATTAGAAAATTTATCAAACGCGATAGCTGAAAATTCTTTTATATCAATCTCATCAGATCAGTAAGTGTAAAATATGCACATTTAATTTTGTTTTCGTTAAATTATTGTGCGTTTTAATCGATAAAAATTTTTCGACATATAATGTTAATGTAGATAATGGGTTGGTTTCCACCGATTGTTAAATAGTCGGCACACGCGAAAGTCAGCTAAGCCAACTTTTTACCGTTGGCTTTACCAACGATTTCCAGTCGGCTTAGCCGGCTTCCCCTTTTTTGTTTTTAATTTCTTATATGTAATATTATTTTATTGAAGGTTAAAAAAAAAAAAAAGAGAAATGTGTTATGAATTTAATGGGGCTCAAACGGGAGCTAAAAATTGTGAAATTTGAAAAGAGTTTTTTATATGTATTTTTGAGTTTGAAATTCATCCAAATCTTTTAAAATCTCTCTATTGATGAAGCCCCTATTTGACAACCATACTTTTAAAATCTCTCTATTGATGAAGCCCCCGTTTGACCCACTCGAGCATATACTCGGGCACCGTGTACTCATTATCCATAAGCTAGAGCGACAAACAGGGGCTTCATCAATAGAGAGATTTTAACATATTTGGACAGATTTCAAAGTTAAAAATACGTATAAAAAACTCTTTTCAAATTTCACAATTTTTAGCTCCCGTTTGAGCCCATTAAATTTATAATACATTTTTCTATCTTTTTTTTTAAACACACATTTTTCAATAAAATAATATTACACATAAGAAATTAAAAACAAAAAAAAGGGGAAGCCGGCTAAGCCGACTGGAAATCATCGATAAAGCTAATGGTAAAAAGTCGGATTAGCCGACTTCCATGTGTGCCAACTGTTTAACAGTCTGTGGAAACTAACCCATTATATACATTAACATTATTTGTCGAAATAAATTTTATCGATTAAAACGTACAATAATTTAATGAAAAAGAAATTAAATGTGCGTATTTTATACTTACCGATCTGATGAGATTGATATAAAAGAATTTTCAACTACCGCGTTCGATAAATTTTCAAATTTTTGAGGTCGTAGCAGATAAAAGATGAGAGTATTTTTATATATGTTGGAGTAAATAGATAACAAAAGTTTGCCGATTTTGATGTTTGAAGTGGGAAGTATTTAGTTTTTAATTGTTAACTAAAGGGTAGTAATGTCATTTAAACAAAACCATCTTTTGTAGTTGTATAATGTACTTAAGCGTATTTTTGTCCTTTACCACTCAATAGGCCATTGTGATAATATTAACAATCCCACAAGTTAAAGTGGAATTTCACTTGTTTGACAATACTATTTTTAAAAGTACCTCGGCACACTGGAATGGAAAAGATTAAAATGTACAATGACGAATTTTCTTGAATTACAAATTATTGCGAAGTGAAAGTTCTGCTTTGATTTGTAATTCTCAATTTTCAATTTCACCCCACCATCCTCTAGGTGCCAAGTTCCATCTCTACTCAATAATTCTCAAAGTACAATTCAATGGAAACGAAAAAAAAATCAACAAATTTCAATCTGGTAAATAATGCTGAGGCGAGGGTCTTGCTTTCAACTAATAATTAGCTAGACGATGCACCTTTCAGTATTTTTTCGGTTTTCCTTATTGAGATCATCTTCAACAAATCATGAATTTCTCTTTGGAGAGCTCTTGATTTGGCATTTTCAGACACTTGGTGTAGTATACGGTGATATGGGCACAGGCCCTTTATACGTCTTCTCTGATGTATTTAGTAAGGTACCCATAACGTCAGAGGTCAATGTCTTGGGAGCTTTATTGCTTGTAATGTACATAATTGCTCTCATTCCGTTACCAAAATACGTTTTTTGGGTGCTCAAGACGAATGATAATGGGGAAGTTACTAACTTTTTGCTTAAATATCTAGTTTGGCAAATTCCATACTAATGACTTCCATTGTTCCATTGGCAGGAGGAACATTCGCATTATATTCACTGATTTGTAAATATGCAAATGTTAATCTTCTTCCAAATCGTCAATAGGCAAATGAATATATATCGAGTTTCAAGCTCAAACTTCCGACTCCAGAACTTGAAAGGTCTTTGAGTATAAAGGATGCATTGGAACATGAGTTTTCTTTGAAAACCTTTCTCTTGCTTTTGGTTCTTATGGGGACACTACTATTATAGGGGATGGTATTCTGACGCCAGCTATTTCTAGTATATAGACCTTTCGCCTATCCATGAACTGTACTTTGAGAATTATTGAGTGGAGATGAAACTTGGCACCTAGAGGATGGTGGGGGTGAAATTGAAAATTGAGAATTACAAATCAAGGCAGAACTTTCACTTCGCAATAATTTGTAATTTTAGAAAATTCGTCGTTGTATATCTTTTTAACGGACCAAGTCAAGATACTTACCAAACATCAAACATGATGTCTCTACTCACGAGATATTAAGACTAATAACCCAACAGATTTTTAACGATCCTCCTAACTATAGATGTTAAACTACAAGGTTTTACTTTATCAATTCACCAGATAGAAAATAATTAAATTAATATCATTTGGTACACAAGCAAACTTCAATTTATAAGTTATCTTAAAAACTTCCAACAAAGGTTTACTTACATGGTGAAAGAGCAAGACAGAGGTAACATGTTGCATTCTTCTGGTCATGCTTTATAAGACATTGATATGGACACTTCCGAGGCCCTGGCTGCAAAATAAAAGAAAGTTAAAGCATCACCCACCATAATTTCTAAAGTTCTTAATTCAGCATAGATAAGGTTTAAAAATACCATGCATTTTTAAACAATAATGAAACACGCTGAATGCAAATAACATAGAAAACTAAAAAACAATCAATAACCATCAAATCTTTTTTGCCCAAATCGCATATCCAATGCTTTCAGTTAATCAACTATTGCCGATTGTCTTCTCACTTGATACACTTCATACTGCAGTTTCCTTCTCAAGATCTCTCCTTTGACCCTTTGAGTTTCAATATCTCAGATTTTGAGAATTAGTGTGGTCGGATTTTCTTTGTCATGGTTTGTAAGCGAGAGAGCAAAACCAACTTTTAAGGGACATTTTGTGAACCAATTAATGAATAGTACAAACCAAGCAAGTGTGAAAACTCAAGTGACAAGAATACATAGTGATCCCAACCCCATCTTTTAAGAATTTTTTATTTTTATTTTTTAATTAAATATTAAAAAAATTACACTATCTAGAATATAAAAATTTACTTATAAGTAAAAAATGCACTTCAAGTTATTTAAAAATAATAAAAAAATTTATAATTGTAAAAGCTACTTATAGGTAAAAAAAAAATATATTAATCCATCATTCTCTTATAATTACAAAAGCTACTTATAAGTAAAAAAATATTAACTTAAAGTTTTTTAAGTATAAATATTTAGATATATTTAGTTTTTTAAATTAAATATTAATAAAAAGATTACACTATCTAGAATATAAAAAGTTACTTATAAGTAAAAGAAATTACTTCAAATTATTTAAAAGTAATAAAAAACTTATAATTGTAAAAGCTACTTATAGATAAAATTAAATATTAAAAAAATTAAATATTAAAGCTACTTATATATATATATATATATATATTAACTTTAATATTTCAAAGTAAATATTTAGATATATTTAATTTTTTAAAATTAAATATTAAAAAAAATTTACTATAAATATATATAAAAAAAATCATATATGACCGGGTTGGGGGGGGTGTTTCACTCCAAGCACTCCATGCACGCTTTAGCACTCCGTGCACGAAGTATATGTTATTTATTTAATTTTTTTTAATTATAATAAATTTTTATTAATATTTACTTAAAAATGTTGAAGTTAATTTTTTTTTTAATCTAAATAGCTTTTACAACTATAAGTTTTTTATTACTTTTAGATAACTTGAAGTGATTTTTTTACTTATAAGTAACTTTTTACATCACCTAATCTTTTTATTAATATTTAATTTAAAAAAGTAAATATATCTTAATATTTATACTTCAAAAAATTTAAATTAATATTTTTTTACTTAAAAGTAGCTTTTACAATTATAAGAGAATGAGGGATTAATATTTTTTTAACCTATAAGTAACTTTTAAAATTATAAGTTTTTTATTACTTTTAAATAACTTGAAGTGTTTTTTTACTTATAAGTAATTTTTTACATTTTAGATAGTTCAATCTTTTTATTAATATTTAATTTAAAAAACTAAATATATCTAAATATTTATACTTAAAAAATTTAATTTAATATGTTTTTACTTATAAGTAGTTTTTACAATAATGAGTTCGTTTTACTTTTAAATAACTTGAAGTGGTCTTTTTAGTTATAAGTAACTTTTTACATTTTAGAAATAAATAATAACTATTATGTAAAAAATTATTTAAAAATATTACTACTAATAAAATTATAGGATATGGACGATCGTTGATAGAGTGAGAAAACGAAGAAAGAGCACTGTCTGTCAAATTCAAAACATGTAAGTTGCAGGTAAAATAGAAAACGACGTCGTTTCTACTTCACCAATTAAAAAGAAAAAGCTACAGTGTGACAAAATATTATTTTAAAAAATATTACTACTAATAAAATTGTAGAATATGTTGATAGTTGACAGCGTGAAAAAAATGAAAAAATAGTATTGTGTGTCAAATTTAAAAGACCAAATTAGTTTCAAACCTGTTTAATGTGAAAACCAATGTAACAAAAATAAAAAGCAAGATAAGGATGGATAATATGATATTACAAAAAAAAAACCCACTTTGACCAAACCCATTTCAAACCAGTGAATGTGAAAAAGCATATGACAAAAATGAACCGTCCAACTTTGAATATGACACACAATATTCTTTCTCCACTTCTTTTCTCACGTTATCAACTATCAACCATATCCTATAAATTTATTAGTAGTAATATTTTTTAAATAATATTTTGTCACACTGCAGCTTTTTTTTTTTTAATTGGTGGAGTAGAAACGACGTCGTTTTATATTTTACCTGCAGCTTACATGTTTTGAATCTGATACACAATACTCTTTCTCTATTTTCCCAGGCTATCAACTATCGACCATATTTTATTAGTAATAATATTTTTTTAAATAAATTTTTACATAAAAGTTTTTTTTTGATTTCTAAAATGTAAAAAATTACTTAAAAGTTATCACCACTCCGTGCACGGAGTAGAACCAGTCCATGCACGGAGTGTTATCACTCTTTGCGAAAAGTCAAAAGGAGAAAACTCTCCTTTTGAAAGCCGAGATTCTCTCCGTCCACAAAGAGATTTTTTTTTTTTGTTAAATTTAATTTTTTCAATTTTAATTAACTAAATAATATTTATGTATTATTTATTTAATTTTTGTAACTTTATTTTATATTATTTGTTTAATTTGGTTTAATAAAATAATCTTTATACATTCCTTATGATATAAAGACATTCGTTAAATTTGAATTAAATAATATTTATTTTTTCTTTAAATCATTTTAATTTAATTTAAAAACTTTATAATATTTTTTTTCGAATTTTATCTTCAATTTTTTTTAAATAATCTTTATATTTAATTTCGTTTCTTTATTATATAATATATGGTATTGCCTTTAATCAAGTGAAGTAATCTGTGAAAATGAAGAAATATTGTGGTGGATGTTACATCACAGTGAAACGGCGTGTGAAAATGGTGAAATGTCGTCATTGAATAAAATAATTTACTTTTGTCAAACCGGTTTCAAACCAATTTCGTGTGAAAACCTATGTGACAAAAATGAACAGTAAACCTTACATTCTCTCTTTTAAGATAAAGAATGAATAATAATAATAATAATAATAATAATAATAATAATAATAATAATAATTTAACTACGTAAAATACGATATAGCTATAATGATCTATTTACAGCTTGTTTAGGAGTGATTTTTTGGCCCAAAAAAATAATTTTTTAATCGTTATTTCACTATTTCAGCCGTTGTATTTGACTTTTTCTCTTACAGGTAGACCCCATTTTTTTCCTAACGGTCAAAAAATCAATTCTCAAAATCACTCTCAAACAGGCTCTTATTATTACCAGTACTTGTGAATTATATTTTATATTTCAAAAACAAATTACTAGAGTAATCGCAAGCATATCACTAATAATCTATGCCCTTGTTTGAACCCCATTTTGGGAGGGGAGAGGGGGAGGAGGGGGAATGAATTTTTGAATAGTATATTGATGAAAATTGTATGATTGAAAAATAAGGAAAAATTTTGAATTTGCTTGTAATATTATTTTATTAAAGAACGTGTGGTTAAAATGATGTTAAAACACTGTTTAAGAATGTACTTTTTTTTTTAAAAGAATGGGGCTCGAACAAGGGCTATATCTTTTTTTTCTTTAATTATGTACTAGTTTTACGATATTCAAGCAGAAATTCAAATATTTGGAAATGAACGATAGCAAATGTTTATGATAAATATGATTATTTTACAATAATTCCACCGTAAAGAACATACCATTTCTTTTTGCTCGTTACCTTTCGGCTTGAACTTATTTTACAACTACTTCTTCCACCTTTGCTTTGTGAGTTTCCTTCTCCCACTTCAAGAAAAACGTAGTTTGACTTGAGCATTAAGTGCTTGTTTGAAAGAGCTAAAGAGCAAAATTTTTAATTAAAAGGAAAAAGAAAAGAAAGAATGATGGGTACCACAAATTACATGGTAAAAATCTGATTATTAATTGTGGATCGAATGTAATAAGTTGTAAATTTTATATATATATATATTATTATTTTTTTTAACTTCAATTTTTTAGTAATGTTTTAAGATTTTCCAAACAAGTACTAAATATTTGAGAGCTTATTATTTTTGTTTGAGCACTGCAATTCAGCACAAGTGGTTTTAGCACCAATTTATGTAGCACTAAGGTCTAATGCCACATTATTCAATGAACTTAAAAGAATGTGGCACCGCACTATAAACACCACTTGTGCTACATGACATTATCTGTTTGTTTGAGTAATACTATTCAACCTCCTAAACTATCACATAGACGGATGTTAAGCATCAACAGACCTCATTATCATATTATTCTTTTGTTCTGCTTTACATTTTTCAATTTACACATTTCACTAATTTGTTGGTTGTATTGGGGGAGGGAAAGGGGAGTGTAAGGGTAGATACTATAACCCATGAGGGCAACCTAGTTAGCTCGATTATTAAAAATTAATAATAATAATACATAAATAAATAAATAAATAAATAAATAAATATATATATATATATATATATTTATATATATGTATGTATGTATGTATGTATGTATGTATGTATGTAAGTCATAAAATGAGTTGTTGAAATCCCTTTCATTTCATGACTCAAAAGGTTCTTTCTTTTTTTAATTAATGACATTTTATTGAACTGAAAAAAAAAAAAAAAAAAAAAAAAAAAAGAATTTCAATCAAAAACCCCA
>NC_036245.1:5999005-6010056 GCF_002742605.1 Olea europaea var. sylvestris | reverse complement strand
GGAAAATAATGGATTGTACGAGCCCAGCCTGAAATATTAGCAGGACAGGGGGCTAGGTCGGTCCACAGATTTGAAGATGGTCTAGGCATAGCTCTAACCGTATTTTTAAACAAGACTATTCAAACATGCTACACAATTGAATCGTACCTAGTTGTAGGCAAGTCGATCCATGCCAGCCCAACCAAATATTGACACCACTAAATACATAGTAGATTATGAGTTGGATTAAGTTAATTTCTTGATTCTGTGTTTGGGACTCGATATGACAATTGTCAAATTCTGTCATTAACTCTCTCAAATCTTGTCGAGTCCTATCCAGTGTAGCAATTGATTCCCTCTCTGCCTCCAATTAGTACAGCTATAGCAGCTAGATGGCTTGCCCAAATTTTTAACAACCATACCCACTTCTGTCAAAGAATTTAGTTTCCAAAAATCACAGAAAGCACATTCAACCAAGTTTAGAGATCAAATTTGCATTCAGATCAAGTTGCCTCATATGTTATAACTCAGGGATAAAAATTCGTTACTGCTGAGATTCATAAATGTAAGCATTCACAACAACACAACTCATTCACAGCATAAACTGAAAAAGTTGAATAAAAAATGTACCAGGTTCAAAGAGAACGTTTACACCGTGATCCTATCTCAGGCAGTTGCTGATTTTCTTGAGTACACAATGTACATGGGATCTGTGCGTCCAGGGTTAGGAGATATATCCATAGCCTACAAAAATGCAGAACAAATTATCACAACTTGGGCGAAAGGACTACATTAGATAAAATAATTACGTTAAACTTCAATAGCAACCTCCTCGTTAATGCGATTTAATTAGGAAAACTTTATGATTATGCTTAGATTTCCAAGTTTTTAATTGTAGAAGGAATGACTTAATAACTTTTGCCCAGTGCATTTTCTTCCAATTATCGCTATCGATAAAGAGTTGGCTCATCCGCTAAATATGGATGGGAAACGAATAAATAACATTTACGGACGATGGTTCTACTTTGGGAAATTTCTATTTGATAATCATCAGAATATTCATTCCAAAAACACTAGGTTTAAGTTATCAAGTAATAGCCAAAGCAGCAAATTCTTAATATGTCAAATTGGAAAATTAGGATG
This sequence comes from Olea europaea var. sylvestris, assembly GCF_002742605.1. Lineage (NCBI taxonomy): Eukaryota > Viridiplantae > Streptophyta > Magnoliopsida > Lamiales > Oleaceae > Olea > Olea europaea. The sequence continues at coordinate 6,008,934 of NC_036245.1, read as the reverse complement.
TACCTTAGGAGACTCAAACCCTCCAGCATAATGGAAATATGCTCCAACTATTACGACATGATCAGAATCTCCTGTTGAAGTCCATACCGAGATTGCCTTTGTAAAGAAGCAGCGATTGGAGAAGCTGATATACAGGCATAATCTACAGAATCAGAAATGATCCTCATCGAGCAAAATGCTAGATAAGAGAAGCGTTGAGAATTATTGGTTATATTAATATAAAAAACTTAAAACCCACCAAGAGTTCACAAAATGTTTCTGGAGAACCACCACGTTTTAAAATGTAAATAAGTTGTGCAAAGTCCAGCGATTATCACCTTATTATAGCTAGTCCACCAGGTTTAAGGATCCTAGACATCTCCTTGAAAACATCAATAGGCTTTGTTAAGTAGTCAACACTGACCTGCAAGGCAAATATATCCATGCATAGGAATAAAGGCAAAAACAAAAAATAATAATAATAATAAATACTTCTCTTTCATGAGAGATGCAGAAAGAATCTATCATATAAAAATAAATCTTTACTTAATAGCAGAAATGGGGTATTCATTTCCTTGTAATTTCCATTTTTTCACTTGGGACACAACTTGCACTAATGCACAAAAGCCTAGCCAAGGAAGTTTCTAGGGAAGCTTTTCCCACATTTTTTTGCTAATTAGAGACACAGTAAAATATAGAACAATGTCCCTTACTTCTCTTTGCTTCTATTTGTCATTTAAAGAATCGTCACTGGAAGGAGCCTACAGATTTTGATTTCAGATCAGAGGCATCAAATCTATGTAGAGAAATGCCATAAGTTTAGCATGTATTATTAATCACTTGACAGTTCAATTGAAGGGGCAGAAAAGGTCAATATGTAACATTAACTGAAAAATCTGAAGCCAAGCAGAAGGATGATGGAACTTCTTTTTCAAAGATAATGTTACAGGGCCACCTAATGTGTCAGCAATAGTGAAAATCAAGAATAAATTTTGAGTAACATGAATTCCTGCAATTGAAGTTGATGAGGTTTTTTGTTGTAAATTACAGAGACTAAAAATATTCAATAGCCAAACAAATAAGTACCCTGTTGAATGTATTGATCTTAAATATTTGTCAGATGTTGAATGGATTCACACATGGATAATGATTTACATGTGGATATGATGGACGTACCACATTTGTAATAACATCAAACGTGTCATCTTCAAATGGGAGTTTAGGATCAACATTCAAGTCTTGCACAACATAATCTGTGAGAACCTACAAAAATATGAAGTGAATTACACAATTCGTCAACTGGTGAAACTGTATAGTATTTAATAGAAGTCAAATATACAGTTAAAAGAGGGGGAAAAAAAAGAAGGGTCATAGAATCTTTTCAAATGTGTATAAGCGTTGCTCTTGAGACAGAAGCATTATCCTCAATTAATACTTGGCAAATTCAATGAAAGGATATGTAATGACCCAAAAGAATCAAATTTTCCCTTTTCAGACATTTGGTTTTCTAACAGTATGTAAAGACCAAACATTTCAGGTCAATGACTCGAGATGTTCAGCATTTCAAAAGTAAACAATGGACTCACCGGATTTCTCTTCAGCTCTTCTTCATTCATGCCCATTCCTACTATTCTGGCTTGCTTATACCCTTTAGGGTAATGACTGACCTAAATAAAATATAAGAATGACGTTATGATCATATGTCATTTTCAAATGAAGGATTGAATTAAGGTAGATATACTACCCAGCTGCTACACATGTCTAGTAGAGCAACTCCAGGAGTATCACTGGGAGGAAAAACCTAATATTTAGTGAGTGCAGCAACAGCTGGATCATCAATATGTGTCACAAAGCGAGGAGCTTCATAGAACAATGAATCTGGGGTCCTGAATATTTGGTTTTATTAGAAATGTAGCATGAAACCTAGACATTATTCAGATGCAGCAAGAGTTATGCAATACGAAAACAACTTCTTCAGTGGCTAAAATGGATCATAATTGAAAAGTCATGCAGTAACATCAATTATTGAAAATAGGAACGATGGCACTGTAAATTTCTTCGGTTTGTTGTTTATCATAAGCCCTGCAGGCAAGTTTTGTTACGATATCTGTTTTAGAATCGGGAGACAAACAGTAGTTGTCCAAGCATTCGATTTACTCTTGATTAAAGATGTTCTTGGTTCGAGGCTAAAAAATGTAACAAATGAAGAAAAGATGTCCCCAATTTTCTTATTCATCAAATGGAAAATGTGTGATATACCTTAATGTTAAACATATTCCATCTTCTTATGTAAGTCTTATATTGGCCACTTAATTTGCCCATTTATGTATAACAATAGACATATAAGATACAATAGAAAACCAATCACAATTTTTTCTTTGAACTTGTGGAGATTCTTTTCTACTAAATTCAACAAAATATAAACATCCATGTATCTTCCAAATATATCATATAAAAAAAATAAAAATAAAAAAATTGAAACTTCAAATTTTGGTATTATGAAATATGAAAGAAAAGTCCAATGCCACCTTAATCTCTCCACAACTTTTTAACCTATTGCCTCACAACTAATCGAGGAACCATGAAGCAGCAGTAGATGAGGGATCAAAGTGTTTGACAGAAATTCAAAATGCTAAAGAATTTGAGACTACCTTGAAATTAGGAATTATATTTAACAGTGTATGACGAGACAAATTAGCAAAGCGCTGGAAATCCTCCTCTTTGAAGGGGAATTGCTCAGGCCAGTCCACATTCTCTAATACCTTTAGTTCAAAGCAGAAACGAACACATAAACAAAAAAGAGACGTGCATGAATTACAAAACACTGAATTTGGGAACTAGAATAAATCATAAAAGATGCAGATATAGAACTATATTGAACTTCACAAAAGTCTGTTACTAACATAGTTTGGAAGTAATTGAAAAGGAATTTCATCCTTAAATGTTTTTGCCAAAGAAGACGAAAATCCGAATTTAGTTTTTAGCATACACATCTCATCTGTTTCTACCTTCCAATGACACACACTCTGACATCAAGAATGATGCATATTACACTTGGATTAAGACAATACATGGAAGTTCTGGAAGTTTAGTTATCGGCTTATCTACTCCAATTCTCTAACATCATGAGGGCAATACACTGTTGAATTCCTCAAATTTCATTCAAATAATTATCGCATAATAGAGATTGCCCAATTAATAACCAAGCAACCAGATAACCCATTAGGAAATTAAAAATAAAAATAAAAATAAAAAAATCCAACCCCACAAGGTGAAATTTACCTTCTCAATTGCGCCCTTTTGTCTTGCAGAAGCTACGAACGTTTTGGCACCAAAAGTACCCGCCATGTTCATCAACTGAGACCAAAATGAAACCCCAATTCCCAATACAACCCTACGAGGGAGCCTATACCTAATAACCCCCCGCTTAGCTACTCTTGAAAGTTGAACTGGAAAAGTGTGAGAAGAACTAGAAGAAACTGCTGGTCGAGGGGAACAAAAGCCCACCACATGTGGTACGCTTCGTTGCAGTTTGATGCCAAAACCATTTGCCATTTGGTTCAATAAATTCACTTTATACCTAATTAGTGTGACATTTTTAATTTTCTCTCTCTCCCCCCCTAAAGAATTCAAATTTGGAGCACTGATCATCTTATCTACATTGGGATTTTATCAAATATTTGGTGATTGATATTCAATTTACGTGGCCATCTTGCATTTCAGTTGTTTCAAGCCAAGTTTGGTTTAAATAAAGGGTTGATAAAAAATTTTAGTCTAACAATTAATTTAATCATACATTTCCTAAAATTCACAAATTTTTAGTCACGCATTTTTATTAAAATCTAGTAAAAATTTTACATAAGTTATTCAGTTGGCAAGTCAAGTAAATTCCTTTAACACTAATGATATTTTTATCTAGCCCATTAAGTGGAGATTAAAATTAATTTTTTAAGTAGATTTTAATTTTAAAAAATAGCAACAGAATCATTTCTTTAATCAATCTATTTTTTAGTTTTTCGTTATTTTGTATTTTTTACAAAATGTTAGAGTTTGTTTGGTACAGATTTTAAGCCAATTAAATTTTTGATCGTTATTTCATTATTCCAGTCTTCATTTTTTAATTTTTTTCCTCACGGACCCACTTTATCTCTAACGGTCAAAAAATCAATTATCAAAATCCCTACCAAACAAGCACTTAGTCCGTAAGGGTATGTTATTGTTTTGGATCTATATCTTTTTTTATCAAAAAATATTAAAATATGTGATTGAAAAGTTTTGAATCTCATAAAGCCCCGTTTGGCCCCTATTAAATTACAGTTCATTTTTTTCTCTCATATTTTCAATCATACAATTTTTCATAAAATAATGTTATACGTAAATCGAAAACTTTTCTTTCTTTTTCAACTACTTATTTTTTTAAAAAATATTATTCTACCCATTTTTATTTCAAAAAATGGGAGCCAAACGAGGGCAAAATATATGGATAAAATTAATTGTTGACTTTAATTTAAATTAATATCCAGATTTTAATCTCTATCAATCAGGACTTGGTGTCAAACAAGTAGATGCTCAATGGGGCAATTAAGCTCTTGTTTGATTTCAATCGAGTAAATTCTTTCAATTTCATCACTCATATCGATGAAAATTGATAACGTGATAATCAATAAATGATGTCAATTATTTAAATTGTACTTATTCTATTAAGAAAATAAGTGTTTGTTTGGTATGAATTTTGATAATTGATTTTTTGATCGTTAGAGATAAAGTGGGTCCTACTTGTGAGAGAAGAATTCAAAAATAACGGTTGAAATAGTGAAATAACAATCAAAAAATTGATTTTAATTGACTTTTAAGCTGTACCAACAAACTGTAAATAACATGCAATGAACTATGAAAATACATCTGAATGTTTTTCTTGTATACACAATTACATAGGAGAATGCACTTGTATACGTGTACACAGATCAATTTTTTATACTTTTGACATGAGAAGGCAAAAGATCTGAGTAGCTCGTCGATGAGCTCGAGTCGAACCGAGCAAAGACTTGAACGGCAAGCTAAGCAAGACTCTACTCGTCGAGTAAAGCGAGCAGGGTAGCGAACCTACAATGACCAAACGGTCACTTTAAAACTTTGATTCGATGGTCACAAAACGTTCAAAAAGTCCCAAAGGGTAATTTTTTTATACATATAACTTCATTAATACTTCATTATTCTATCCATTTTTCACACAAATTATCTACACAATTACATAGGAGAATGCACTTGTATACATGTACACAGATCAATCTTTTTATACTTTTGACATGAGAAGGCAAAAGATCTTAGTAGCTCGTCGACGAGCTCGAGTCAAACCGAGCAAAGACTTGAACGGCAAGCTGAATAAGACTCTACTCGTCGAGTAAAGCGAGCAGGGTAGCGAACTTACAATGACCAAACGGTCACTTTAAAACTTTAATTCGATGGTCACAAAACGTTCAAAAAGTCCCAAAGGGTAATTTTTTTTATACATATAACTTCATTAATACTTCATTATTCTATCCATTTTTCACACAAATTATCTACACAATTACATAGGAGAATGCACTTGTATACATGTACACAGGTCAATCTTTTTATACTTTTGACATGAGAAGGCAAAAGATCTTAGTAGCTCGTCAAAGAGCTCGAGTCGAGCCAAGCAAAGACTTGAATGGCAAGCTGAACAAGACTCCACTCATCGAGTAAAGCGAGCAGGGTAGCAAACTTACAATGACCAAACGGTCACTTTAAAACTTTAATTCGATTGTCACAAAACGTTCAAAAAGTCCCAAAGGGTAATTTTTTTTTATACATATAACTTCATTAATACTTCATTATTCTATCCATTTTTCACGCAAATTATCTACACAATTACATAGGAGAATGCACTTGTATACATGTACACAGATCAATCTTTTTATACTTTTGACATGAGAAGGCAAAAGATCTGAGTAGCTCGTCGAATCGAGCAAAGAGTTGAACGGCAAGCTGAGCAAGACTCTACTTGTCGAGTAAAGCGAGCAGGGTAGCGAACCTGCAATGACCAAACGGTCACTTTAAAACTTTAATTCGATGGTCACAAAACGTTCCCAAAGGTTAATTTTTTTTATACATATAACTTCATTAATACTTCATTATTCTATTCATTTTTCACACAAATTATCTACAAAACTCTTCTACATTCTCTTTACATAATCTCAATCAATTCAAATCTCAATTCAATTTATAGATTCTACATCTTTATATATTTCATATTTATACAATTCAAATCTCAATTCAATTCTTTACATTCTACATTATTCAATTTATGTTTTATTTTTCTTTACTATAATTCTATTTCATCTTTATACATTTTAATTCTATTACATGCAAATAGATCTCAATTCTTTTGTTAAGAGCTTGTTCGGTGGCCACTCATCTATGATGTCACAATCTCAATTTCACAATAACTTTTTAGGTCTCAACAATATCCCCATTCCCAACAATTTGTCTATTTGGACCTTGACGATGATCATGAAAGTGGTAATCCAATTGATTTGGATAATACTGATGAAAAAGTCGAGGCTTGGAAGGGATTGAAAATAATATTTAATAGACTTTGATAAAAATAATGAAATATGTGATTAAAAAATTAATTATTGACTTTGATTTTAAAAATAATATTTAGATTTTAAGTCCTATCAAACAAGGACCTAGTGTCAAATAAGTAAATGTTCAATGGAGGTTGTTAAACTCTAGTTTGATTTCAATAGGATACATTCACTCAATTTCATCACTTAAACCGATGGAAACTAATGGCGTAATAACCAATAAATTATGTTGGTTATTTAAAATAAATAACATGCAAAGAACAATGAATATACATCTTAATGTTTTTGTTATACATACATTTACATAGAAAAATGCACTTATAGACATGTACACAAATCAATCTACTTATACTTTTGACTAGAGGTGGCAAAAGAGTGGAGTAGCTCATCGGCTCATTGAATCGTCGAGTCTCGGCCCATGGGCTACTCCAACTGATTTCAAAACTAGCCCTAGCACAAGTCAAGTCGGTGACTTGAACAACAAGTTGAACAAGACTCAACTTGACTCGTCAAGTAAAATGAGTAGGCTTGCGAGCCTACAGTGACCAAACGGTCGCTTTTCAAAAGAAAAGTGATTTTTCGGTCACTATTAAGGAAGTTTCAATGGTCACAAAACTTTTGAAGGTCCCCAAAGGTCATTGAAAATCTATTTTATAACTCTATAAATGCTTCATTGTTGAAACCATTTCCACAACAAATTATTTACAACACTCTTCTACATTCTATTAGTTAATTCAAGTTTCAATTCAATTTATACATTCTACATCTTTATATATTTCATATTTATACAATTTAAATCTCAATTCAATTCTCTACATTCCATATTATTTAATTTATACATTTCATATTATTCACTTTACATTCTCCACTATAATTCTATTTCATGCGTTTTTATACACATACATATAACATACCAATGGATCCTAATTCTTTAAATCTGTTGAGGGCTTATTCAGTAGCCACTCAACTATGACGCTACAATCTCAATTTCACAATGAATTTTTCAATCTCAACTATATCCCCATTCCTGACGATTTTTCAAATTTGAGCTTTGATGATGTTCACAAAAGTAGTGATCCAATTAATTTGGATGACATTGATGAAGAGCTACATAATCGAAACTTGAAATTCCCAATGCAAAAAAGGAAGCGAAAGGGTAAAATATATGCAAAAAGTTTGGAAAGTTTAAATTGATTTCAACGGGTTGTAAAGTCGATGGAGTTCCAGAGTATTAAGTAGAATGTAAATATTGCCAAACAAGATCAGCATGGCAAAAGGGTATCGGTACTAAAATATTTTAATCATCGAATGCTTAGAAACATAGAAACTGTTCATGCAATGAAATTTTATTTACTTGATTTTTGGTGACGTCATAAATGTAGATATCTCATTATTTCTGTAATTGCAAAAGATCTACTAACACCTCCAGTTTGTAGTTTTGAAGTCTATTTTTAGTGCAAGTGAACTATGTCCAAGTTTAGGAGCTCACTTAAAGAAGACATTTTGGAAAGCTCTATATACATAAATAAAGGATTGGCAAAACGTCCATTTTTTAAGACAAAATAGGTATGATGAAATTGCGCTAATCAAATAAATGATATTTAATTTTGTCATATAATCAAACTTTGTTATTTTCTAAATAACATTTTGTTCATTAAAAGAATTGTACATGTTACAAGTTATTTGTGAACAATTTTAACTCCACCTGCTCGAAAATTAAGTAATAGATTCCCAAGCCTAGAGAAAAGAAAGAGTTTTTTTTTTATTTATAAAAAGGTGAGCTTGGCTCTTTACAAATGAGCCATGAGATCGGCTCGTTCTTGGGCCTACCAAGTTCGTGGGTAATAGACCCCGCATGGCTCAACCCATAGCCATCTCTACTTTTGGCGGAGAATAAATCAAAAAATTGATGGAAGGAAAATGGAAAAATATAATGCAATGATATTTCTTACACTCTCCTTAAGATGGGGAGAGAATATCATGAAGTCCCAGTCTTAAATTGTTGTACAAGAGCATCCCTTTGTTTTTAAATATCCATTGACAACCCATAGACTTCGTACATCCAGGCAATAGGATGAGTTTTCAAACGTCATTATCTTTCACAGACTTTATTTCTTAATTCATAGCACCAATCCACTTTTGAGAATTATCTCTTTGTATAACTTGATGAAAGTTGATTGAAATTACTTCCACCAATACAATGACATCCTCATTTTCTTGGAGAAGTGCTACAAAGTCATTCGAAATTGTATTTCTCATTTCTCTGGTGGATCTTCTTAATGACATTTATTCTTGAAGCTGTTGAGTTTGTTCTTCTAGAACAATCTCTTGATTTCATATAGGTTGTCATAATCATAGAAAGAACAGGTACCATAACATTGAATTAAAAAAGAGACTAAATTGACTATTTCCAAATGAACAAGGATAACCAAATTTGTCCAATGTTAGAAATAAAAATCAAATTCCATCTAAAAGATGGTACCATATCTCTTTCAAATTCAAATAATCTTTAATAATAACCTAAAAGCCCGATAGTCTCAAGTTTAGACGATTTGCCATCGCACACGTAAATAAATCTTTTAATATCAATTGACGTTCGTTATTTAGACAATTCCACATAGACACACTTATGTGTGTAGTGGCATCAAAATTCATCCATCAAATATATCTAGGTACTGAAATTAAATTAACCTAAGAACAAACCAAAGTGAGAAATATACCTTTCTTTATATCCAAGTGTGATATTTAGTACAGTCCCTTTCGATATGTCTACGATTTCCACAAAAGTAACAGTCAGATAATTAATATGTTTCTTATGAAGTGAATTAGATATATCTTCTCGTTCTTTCTTTACTTGAACTTATCCTTAGAGGCAGTTGTCTCTTGCTTTAGCATTTCTTCTTCTTATACACAGTATAAAATGAGCTCATTAAGAATCAATTTTTCCTTTTGACAATTGTAATTGATTTTAAATTGGCTGAATTGTGGTAGAAGAAAAATGTAAATCAAATGCATGCATAAATCATCAAACGATGCTTTAATTTTAAAGAAAGATGGGATGAAAAATGTATTTTACACAATTATTCAGTGCCTAAAATAGCAATATTTAATAGTTCTTTTGACATAATTTTTGTATTTTATATTTAATAGGCGAAAGTCTATGAATGAAAAAAAAAAAGAGTTGAAGGAAAGAAGCAAAAAATCGCAAAATGCAAATAGAATTGGTGGTTGAATTATATACATTACACGCACAAGAAAAAGGAAAATGAAGGATTGGAATTTGTTTTGTAGTCAAGAATCGCAGTTGCATTGGAATTCTGGGAATACAATAAAGGGAAT
>NC_036245.1:5868441-5995713 GCF_002742605.1 Olea europaea var. sylvestris | reverse complement strand
TACATGGCTAAGACTGAAACTATTCTTCAGAACCAAAATGCTACAATTAAAATTTTGAAAACTCAGATGGGTTAGATGGCAACTACATTAGCAAGCACAGCACAAGGAACTCTGTCATGCGATATAGAAAAGAACCCAATGGAGTAAGTATTAGCAATTGAAGCTGTAAATTATGCAATTATTGAGACACCATCAATCAAGTCTACTACCCATGTTCCAACTTATGTGCCTCCAATCCTATTCCTTAAAGGCTTCAAAAACAGCCTAAAAAGGAATAAGTCCAGACTATTATAACGAGAAGCGGAGTTTTGCTGCCAAAAATCACATCATAGAAGGAGGAAACACAAAACACTCAAGTATCAACGATGGGCAAGGAACAAGTGGAGTATTCTAAAAAAATCAACAAAGAATGATCAGCAAATAACTTCGGATTGTCCACAAGTTGAGGTAGAAGTTCCAATCAAAGCACGAGCTCACTCAATCTCATTTCCTCAAAGGTTGAAAAACATCAAGCTGGAGAAGCAGTTCACAGACTTCCTAGAAGTCCTCAAAAAGTTGTATGCCAATGTCCCTTTCATTGATGCGATCCTTCAAATTCCAAACCACTCTAAGTTTATGAAGAAGATGTTGAATAAGAAGAGGAAGTTGCCCGAACATGAAACAATAGCTTTATCTGAAGAATGTAGCGTGATCATTCAGTGCAAGATCCCTCCCAAACTTAAAGATCCAGGGAGTTTTCACTCTACCTTGATACATAGAAAATTTACAAGTTATTGATTGTTTAATGGATTCAGAAGCAAGTATTAACTTAATTCCTTTACCTCGTTATGAGAAATCGAGATTGGGAGATCTCAATGCTACTTCTATCATCTTTCAGTTGGCGGACAAATCGTTGCAATACCCCTAAGAAATAGTCAAAAACATGTTTATCAAGGTGAGGGAGTTTATTTTTCATGCTGACTTCATCTTCCTCGATATAGAAGAGGTATATCAGATGCTAATAATATTGGAAAAAAACATTTTTGTCTACAGGCTGAGCTTTGCTGGATTTTGATACTAATGAGATAATCCTGAAGATGGAGGATAAGTAACAAAGCTCCACCATAGAGAATCCAATCAAGCAACTCTCATACTTTGAGGGTTGCCAACAAGTTGATCATTGGAAGAGCTACAAAAGCAAGCCAGATGAAGGTGGAATTATGGGTAGAAACATCGCTGTAAACTTAATTTTGTGGAGGATGAAAGATGAAACAAGGAAGTGCAATCTGTGCATAAAATGCAAAGATGAAAATTCCCATTTCAAGCCATAATGAATAGCCAAAACAACAAAGTCTAGTTAGAGACTATAAATTAAGCGCTTATTAGAAGACAACCCAATTTTCTAACCCTTTATTTATTTTGCTAATTGTATCGCATTGCATATAGAATTGTTTTAATTATTAGTTTGCATTAGATTTAGGCACGTTTACATTTATAGGGTATCATCATCCTATCATGTTTCTACTTAGGCCCTTAAATTTAGTGTTGATTATTTCGATTATGAGTTAAGTAATACATGTTTTAGGTTATTTGATTTCTAATGTTTGATTTGATCGCCATATGCAGGAACATAACATCATGGAACACTCAAACCAATATAGACCAAGGGGTAAGCATGATGAAGTCGATTGTCTAGCCATCACCCATAGTAACTTCCACGTTCAACAGTAAAATTTGGGGAGCACCTTCGTCCATTTATTCTCATTTCCCTTATATTCTTAATTATGCTTTAAGCTTTTGAGAACAATATCGGTTTTAAGTTTGGGGGCAGGAAAAATTTTGAGTTTTTGGTTTTAGTATGGTTTTTTGTGTTTGTTTTTGTTTGTTTGTTTATAAAGAAAAAGACAAAAAAAATTTGTTAAATCATTTTTGTGTGTGCTTATATGGGATATACAGTTTGGCTGACAATGATTATTAAATTTGAGGTTTGGTGTTGATTTATGAAATGTGGATAGGATGCATGTTAGGTTGATTGAAGCTTAAACTTGCCAAACATGATATTATACGTGCACTAGAATTGAGTTTGACATTGAGATGAAATGAGTTGATTCATGCATTTGATAGATAGTGTTAGCTGGACATAGATGCTTTACCCAAGCCATACTAATTATCAACCCTTAGACCAAATTTAGCACATTTTGGGGTGATCTTATTGCTGTAGGAAGATACTGATGTAAATATGAATTCCTTGTATGAAAAAGTTTGTTTAGACTGTTTTAGGTCAACAGTATAAAATTAGGTAAAAGCCTTGAATTGGAGGTGAGTTTACTTGAATAAGTATGTGATAAGGGGCATTGCATGCATATATTTTGAAATTTAAAACTTTTCTTTGAAGCCTCTATGACTCAAATAATTAAGTTTGTAAGGGTATATTAAAATTTGGTTTCCTAAAGTCATCTAACCTGTGAGTCATTGACCTAAAGCTCATTACGGAGGTCATTTAGAAAGCAATCAAAGATGAAGTTACCTTGAAAAAAGTTTGCGAAGTCTTTTTGACTCGAGTTATTAAACTTGTAAGGGTATTTGAAAACTCAGTGTCCTAAAGTCGTGTGATTTAAGAGTCATCGACCTGAAGCCTATTACAGGAGTTATCTAGAAAGCTTAAGGAAAGTGCAAAAAAAAAAAAAAAAAAAAAAAAAAAAAAAAAAAAAAAAAAAATTTTTAAAAAAAAAAAAAAAAAACATGAAAAAAAAAAGAAGCAAAAGCACTAAATATCTTATTAAGTTCCAACACTTGTTCGAGGGAATTTGACTATCAATAAAGGATAAATAGTCTAGTTGAGTCTTGACGATCGAGACAATTAAATAATTGGAGAATTCTTGTTCGTTGATGTGTTGACTTACAACCAATGACGTCCACCTGAATTGGATAGAGTAAAGATAGTAATGAAAATATCAATCTAGGATCTCACACTGGGAAAATAGTGAAAAATAATGAATTTTGGGGTGTGTGAATCTTACGAGAGATAAAAAAAATATATTTGACCATAGAGGGTCGAAAATTGGAACAACTTGTGACTTCATCAACGTCTACTTAATTCATCATACACAAACGTCAATTTACATTGAAAAAGTGGATATTGGGTTAATATTGTAACTTTGAAGCAGTTTGTAGTTTTAATATGGTGATCTCAAATTCTACAATAAAAGACTAAACTGTCCAACTAAATATTTTTGTATACTTGTGTGTTTGTTGTTTTTTAGGTTCTAGTTTTGTTTGAGAACAAACAAATTTTTAAGTATGGGGGTGTTTGATAAATGTATTTTATACGCTTATCCAGTGCTTAAAATAGCAATATTTGATGGTTCTTTTGACAAAGATATCCTAAATTTTTTGTATTTTATGTTTAATAGGTGTAACTCTATGAATGAGAAAAGGAGTTAAAGGAAAGAAGCAAAAATTGGCGAAAAATACGCGGATTAAATTGGTCATTGGATGGAGACTGGGGTCGAATTCCATACCTTGAAAGTTGAAGACCTGGAGAAATAATACCTTAATTGGGCCCTGGACTAATTGATAAAGTGGAATGAATTAATGCTGACTTGGATTTATTTTATGAAAAAAAGTTGTGGGCTTTGCATGTTGGGCTAGCTATTGGATTAATATTCAATCAAATTGCTGGAACTTTTTTTGTTTATGGACTTTCGATGGGCTGGAAAAATAAAAGGGCGGACCTACTGTGGGAAGATGTAGAATTGGTGGCTGAATTATATATATACACATTACACGCACAAGGAAAATGGAGGATTGGAATTTGTTTTGAGGTTAAGAATTGCAGCTGCATTGGATTTCTGGGAACACAATAAAAGTAGGTTGCTTGTGGGAATTTGAGGTGGAATAAAATACAAAGGACTCTTCTACACTTATAGGAGATAAGGTCACAGAATGATTACAGACATCTCACAGTTTATGAGCCCACAGACATTTTTGACAATTTTTATATATCATGGGGTCCCCCACACATGTCTCTATTTTGGTGGAGTTCTGTAAAAAAAACTCAAAAACAAATTGGGCAGCGGTTGAAACAAAAGAAAGGAAATTGGGCTGCTGTTGAAATTATGTATGTATGTACGTACGGCAAACACACGCAAAAAAAATCGAGTGAGAAGAGGGCAGCCTGCTCCTGAATTAAATATACACACATTGGCAGCTGAACTTCGGGAATAAAAAAAATGAAAGAGAGAAAAAAACCATAGAAGAGACTGATGGGGCAGAAAGAAAGAAGGAAAAAGATATACAAAGAAGTTGGTGGCTTCAAGCGTATTGGCAAAAGACAAAACATTCAAGTCCAATTTTTGGAGTCAAACATTGAGACTGGGAATTAATTTCATATATAGACATAACCATAAAAAAAGCAATAAAGCTATTTGTACATCCGGAATTCCCGGATGACACCCCCCTCACAAGAGAGGGGGCTCACATATAATAAATTAATTGTGAGCTCCCCTCTTGTGAGGGGAGTGTCATTCGGGGTGTACAAATAGCAAAGTCCTAGAAAAAAAGAGGTTGTCAGCTATGGTAATTAAACATTTATACACACAAAGCGAACGGAAAAATGACAAAAGTAGTGAATCATCCCAGAATTTTTCGTGCAATTAATCATCAATAATTGTGCAAGGAATTTGGAGATTAATCAAGTTCCTCTATTTTTTGGTGATGTCTTTTATCCTTTATTTGTTTAATTTCAACATTATGCAAAACTAATTCTTCTCACGTATTGAACAAAGATGAAATCTTTTATTATTTATTTTTAATTCAAAATAAGTAGTTTTGTTAAATTCTTGCAACTTTTGGTTAATCTTGCGTGCCTAATTTTATTATTTAATTCATTGATCACCAATTGAATATATATAGTTATTTATTATAGTACTGAAAGACTCACAATGGGTCTAGAATACTGTTTGATTAGCACATTTGCAATAATTTTAGTAATAATATTTATCATGTGCACAAACTTTAATACAATTGTGAAAATTGAATGCATTCTATTCATTCAAATTCGGCCTAGAAATAGATTCGGGTCGTGACTATAATAGATTTAATTTGTCTTGAAAAATAAAATTAATTACAATAGAATTATCGATTATCAAGAATGTAAGAATGAAACTAGCTACATAATTGAGAATTGGAAAAGACAATAATAGGTGAATTCGTAATCCAATGCAACTCATCCCATATCCATACTAAATTTGAATTTTACTAGTTTTCGAAGAATAAGTTAATATAATCACAAACTACAATCACTTTTGTTTTGTTTACTTCGAATCTAATTAAAGATTAGTATGCTCTAGTAAATTTTGTTCCTCGTGGTATGATACTCTCAACTCACTAAATCTATTACTTGGCAACAATCCAGTAAGCTTGTGGGTACCACACGAACAAGTTTTTGACATCGTTTTCCGAAAATAGTTTATTTAATTTGAAGTTTACTAGTTACTTTTTCTAGATTTTAAGTTTTTTTCTTTTCTTTTATTTGTTTTAGGCTATTTATTGAACTATCTAAGTCTCTCATTTTACTCTTTTCAGTAAATAACAATTTATGCAAAATTCTGACGAGATTGAGCTTCTTTTGATAGATCCAGAAATTTGAAGAACTTTCAGACAGTGAAGAAGAGAGCAGAGACAGGCGAGAGAAATGATAGAAAATCAACATTAGAATCATGTTTAAAACCCCTTGCCACTACCTCAACCAATTCAATCAGATCAGCCGATGGCAGTAGCAAATTATGGATAAGCTTTAGTAAGGGATTATGTAAATCCTGTGCCAACTCCTGTGCAATTAGCTTTCATATATCAAACTTTTTGATAGGCCAACTTCCATATTAGACCGGACGTTATCAACTTATTCTACAATCATCAAGATATGGAGATCAACAAAAAATCCTCATGAACATACTCAAGCCTTCTTGATGCTCTAGGACATGATCAGCCACGAAGAAATGTTTGTGGATGCTTTTCGACTACACCTATTTTCTCACACATTAAAGGAGGGAGCATGGGAATGGCTAAATTCATTAATTCATGGGAGCATCGTTTCATGGAATGATATGGTGTAGAAGTTCACTTTAAAATTCTTTCGGTCATCTCGAGTCCATCATATCAGAATTGACATCGACAATCATGGAAAAGATTCAAATAATATTTCAGAAAGTGCCCCACGCGGAACATTCCTAAAGGTAAAAAAAATCTGCCTATTCTATTCAAGCTTGAGACTTGAATTTCACAACATCGCAGACGCCTCAGCAAGATAGTCAATATTAGATATTTCTTATGATAATGTCTTAGACCCGTTTGAGAGAATTGTAGAAAATCAGTCCACGTGGCCATTAGACAATGAAATGCCAAGGAAGACGGCATGTGTACAAAACGTTGACATATCTACATTATTAATAGCCCATATGGAAGCACTGACAAAGAAATTAGACAGCCTTACTCTAAATGTGAACATGGTACATCAGCCACAATCCATTTACGAAGGCTATGAAACAGATAATTTTACAGAAAGATGTGCTTTAGCCTCCACGCATGTAATTCGACCTATGGAGGTTTATTATGCACAAAACTTTCAGAGGTAACAAGATAACTCCTACTCCAACACATATAATTCGGGTTGGAGGAATCATCAAAATTTCTCGCAGGCTAATAATCAAGGTTGAGAAGGAAATTTTCAAACTAAACCGTCAAGATTCCAACAACGGCAGCAATAACAACCAAGAAAACCATCAGTTGAAGATTTATCGGGACAGTATATGGTGAAGACTGAAACTATTCTTCAAAACCAAAATGCAGCAATTAAAAATTTGAAAACTCATGTGGGTCCGATGGCAGCTGAATTAGCAAGCAGAGCACATGGTACCTTACCATGCGATACAGAAAAGAACTTAAGGGAGCAGGTATTAACAGTTGAAGCCGTGAATTATGCAATCATTGAGAAACCATCAATCAAGCATACTAACCCTGTTCCAATTTATGTAACGCTTATCCCATTCCCTCAAAGGCTTCAAAGACAGCTTAAAAAGGAACAAGTCTCAGCTATCACAATGAGAAGCGGAGTTCTGATGCCAAAAACCACATCATAGAAGGAGGAGACAGAGAACGCTCAGGTATCTACGAAGGGTGATGAATAAGTGGAGTATTATGAAAAATCAACAGAGAATGATCAGCAAATACCTTCGAATGGTCCACAAGTTGAGAAAGAAGTTCCAATCAAAGCACTAGCACTTTCAGTCCTATTTCCTCAAAGGTTGAGAAACACTATGCTGAAGAAGTGGTTCAACAAGTTCCTGGAAGTCCTCAAAAAGTTGTACGTCAACGTCCCTTTCATTGACACGATCTTTCAAATTCCAAACTATTCCAAGTTTTTGAAAGATATGTTGAATAAGAAGAGGAATCTACTCGAGCATGAAACAATAGCTTTATATAAAGAATGTAGCACGATCATTCAATACAGGATCCCTCCCAAACATAAAGATTCAACGAGTTTCACTCTACCTTGCTCCATGGAAAATTTACAAGGTATTGATTGTTTAATTGATTCAGAAGCAAGTATTAACTTAATTCCTTTGTCTCTTTATAGAAAATTCGGATTGGGAGATCCTAAGACTGATTCTATCATATCCTTCAGTTGGCAGACAGATTGTTGAAATATCCCCACGAAATAGTCGAAAACATGTTTATCAAGGTGGGAAAGTTTATTTTTTCAACTGATTCATCTTCTTCGACATAAAATAGGTATATCAGACACAATAATCTTAGGACGACCATTTTTGTCTTCAAGCCAAGCTTTGCTGGATTTTGATACTAATGAGATAATCCTGAAGGTGGAGGATATCGAACAAGCCTCAAACTTTGAGGATTGCCAATGTATTGATCATTGGGAGAGCTACAAAGGTAGGCAGATGAAGGTGGAATTGTTGGTATGGACAGCGATGGAAACTTAATTTTGTGGAGGATGAAAGATGAAAGATGAAAGACAGAAGTGCAGTCTGTGCATAAAATGCATAGTTGAAAATTCCCTTTTCAAGCCATCATGAATAGTCAAAATAACAAAGTCTAGCTAGAGACTATAAATTAAGCACTTATTGGAAGGCAACCCAATTTCCTAACTCTTTATTTATGTTGCTTTCTGTATTGCATTACAAGTATATTTGATTTAATTATTAGTTTGCATTAGATTTATGCATGTTTACATTTATAGGGTGTCATCATCATCCTTTTATGTTTCTGCTTAGGCCCTTAAATTTAGTGTTGGTTATTTCGATTGTTTGGGCTAAGTAACATATGTTTTATGTTATTGGATCTCTAACGTTTGATTTGACTGTCATATGTAGGAACATGACATTGCGGACCATTCAAACCAGCATAGACCAAGGGGTAAGCATGATGAAGAAGATTGTCTAGCCATCACCTACAGTACCTTCCGTATTCAATAGAAAAATTTAGAGAATACCTTCGTCCTTTTCTTTCCCGTTCCTTACATTCTTAATCATGTTTTAAGACATTGAGGACAATGTCGGTTTAATTTTGGGGTGGGAAAAACTTTTAGGTTTTGGTTTTCGTATGGTTTTTGTGTGTTTATTTACAAAAATCATTAATTTTTTTTTTTTTTTGGTTGTGTGCTAGTGTGGGTTAGATAGTTTGGCTAATAATAATAATTAAATTTGAGGTTTAGTGTTGATTTATGAACTGCGGATAAGTTGCATGCTAGGATCATTGAACCTTTGCCTTACAAAATTTGATATTATACATGCACTAGAATTGAGTTTGATATTGTGATAAAATGAGTTGATTCATGCATTTGATAGATTGATTTAGCTGGATATAGATGCTTTACCCAAATAATACTAATTATTTATCCTTAGACCAAATTTAACACAATTTGGGGTGATTTTACTGTTGTAGTAAGATTGGATGTGAATATGGATTCTTTATGTGAAAAAGTTTGTATCGTCTGTCTTAGATTAACAGGATAAAATTAGGCAAAAATCTTAAATTGGAGGTCTTTTGCTTAAATAGGTGAGTGATATGGGGCATTGCATTGATCAATGCATATATTTTGAAATTTAAAACTTCTGTTTAAAGCCTTTATAACTCGAGTAATTAAGCATGTAAGGATATCTTAAAATTAGGTGCCCTAAAATCATCTTACCTGAAAGTTGTTGGCCTAAAGCTTGATATAAGGGTCATTTATAAAGCAATTAGATATGAAGTTACCCTTGAAGAAAATTGTTCTCTTCGAAGCCTTTTTTACTCGCTTTATTAAGTTTGTAAGGGTATCTGAAAGCTTGAAACCCTAAAATCATCTGACTCAATAGTCATCGACTTAAAGCCTATTACATGGATTATCTAGAAAGCTTAAGAGAAAGTGCAAAAAGAAAATGAATACTTTTGAAAATCAGAAAAAGCAAGTGTATGAAAAAAAAAAGAAAAGCAAAAGCACTCAATGCCTTGTTAAGCTCCAACACTTGTTCGAGGAAATTTGTCTTTCAATAAAAGATTAATAGCCTAGTCGAGTTTTAGCGGTCGAGGTAATCAAATAATTGGAGAATCCTTATTCATTGATATGTTGACTTACAATTAGTGACGTCCACCTGAATTGGAGAAGGTAAAAATAGTAACGAAAAATTCAATCTTAAATCAAACACTAAGAAAATAGTGAAAAAGAAGGCATTTACAGGTTAGTAAATCTTATGAGAGATGAAATGATATATTTGATTAGAGGGTCAGAAATTGGAACAGCATGTGACTTCATTAATGTCTACTTAGTTCTTCACACACAGTCAGTTTTTCATTGGAGGAGTGGTGATATTGTGACTTTGAAGCTGTTTGTAGATTTAATATGATGACCTCAAATCCTGAGGTAAAAAACTAGACCGCCCAACCAAATATTTTTGTATACTTGTATGTTTTTTGTTATTTAGTTTATAGTTTTGTTTGAGGACAAAAAAAATGTTTAAGTTTGAGGGTGTTTGATAAGTGTATTTTATACACTTATTTGATGCGTAAAATAGTGATATTTGATTGTTATTTTGACAAAAGATATCCTAAATTTTTGTGTTTTATGTTTAATAGATGAAACTCTATGAATGAAAAAAGGAGTTTAAGGAAAGAAGCAAAAATTGACGAAAAATGTCAAAATGCAAAGTACGAGGATTAAATTGGCCGTTGAATGGCAGCTAGGGATCAAATTCCATACTTTCAAAGTTGAAGACTTGGAGAAATAATACCTTAATTGGGCATTGGACCAATTGATAAAGCGGAAGGAATTCATGTGCACTTGGATTTATTTTATGAAGAAAAAAACTCTGGGCTTTGCATGTTGGGCTTGCTATTGGATTAATATTCAATTAAATTGCTGGGACTTTTTTTTATGGATGTTTGGTGGGCTGCAAAAATAAAAGGGCAGAGCTACTGTATGAAAAAAAAAAAAAAAAAAAAAAATTGGTGGCTGAATTATATATACACATTACATGCAAAAGGAAAAGGAAGGATTGGAATTTGTTTTGGAGTTAAGAGTTGCATTGGGATTCTAGGAACACAATAACAGTCGGCTGCTTGTGGGAATTTGAGGTGGAATAAAATACAATTTGGGCAGCGGTTGAAACAAAAAAAAAAATAAAAATGAGATTAATATATATATATATATAGACACGCACACGGCAAACACACGACAAAAAAGTCGAGGGGGAGAGGGTGGCCTGCTGTTGAATTGAATATACACACATTGGCGGCTAAAGTTGGGGAATACAGAAACCGAAAAAGAGACAAAACCATAGAAAAGACTGCTGGGGCAGAAAAGAAAAGAAGGAAAAAGATATACGAAGACATTGGTGGCAGCTAGTGGATTCAGGATTGGCAAAAGACGGTTACTGGAATCAAACATTGAGGCTAGGAATTAATGTCATAGACAGACATAACCGTAGAAAAAAGGAGGCTGCTAGTTATGGGAATTAAACATTTATACACGCATATAGCAAACGGAAAAACGGCAATAGTAGTTAATCATCCCAAATTTTTTTGTGCAATTAATCATCAATAATTATGCAATGAATTTGGAGATTAATCACGTTCGTCTAATTTTTGGTGATGTCTTTATCCTTTATTTAATTTCAACATTATCCTAGACTAGTTCTTCTCATATATTGGATAAGATGAAACCTCTTATTCTTTATTTTTAATTCAAAACAAGTAGTTTAGTTAAATTCTTGCAATTCTGAGTTAATCTTGCATGCCTAATTTTATTATTTGATTCCTTGATCACCAGTTGAATTTATAGTTGATTATTCTAGTGCTAGGAGATTCACAATAGGTCTAGAACACTAATTGATTAACATATATGTAATAAATTTTAGGAATAATATTTATCATATGTACAATCTGTGAAATAATTGTGGAATTGAATGTATTCTATTCATTCGAATTGGGATTAGGAATAGATTTGGATCGTGACTATGATAGATTTAATTTGTCTTGGAAAAGAAAATTAATCACAATAAAATTATCGACTGTCAAGAATGTAAGAACGAAACTAACTACATGATTTAGAATTGGAATAGATAATAATAGCTAAATTCGTGATCAAATACACTCATCCCATACACATACTAAATTTGAATTTTACTAGTTTCCATAAATTAAGTTAGAATAATCACGAACTACAATCACTTTTGTTTTGCTCAATTAAAATCTAATTAAAGATCAGTATACTCTATTAAAGTTTATTCCTCGTGAAATGATACTTTTAACTCATTAAATATATTACTTATCAACGATCACATACGCTTGCGGGTATCACACGAATATGGGATATCTATAATCCTGTAGTTTCATTTACCCTTATACTTTAGTGAAATTAATTTCGTCAAAAGTGTACACAAAACGTTTTTCAATTTCAAGAAATTCATTGGCAGTAATTACCTTATCAGACACAGCTTCCCTAAATGTTATTGAAATTTCACGCACATGATCATAAGACTCGTGTGGTTTGAAGGATCACACTTAACCGAGTCCCTTTTTTATCATAGAAACTCTTATCCATGAGAGCATGGGTTGTTATGTCATTAATGCAAGGTCTGAATCTGTGCAATCAAGAAAGATATGAACAATCTCTTTCTAATCCTTAAAATTGGTTCAATTGGGTACAAGAATTGAATTGATGTTGACATATATTGCAACGTAAATGATTAACTGAATAAAGAACATAAGCCTCAACAACGTGTTCAGATAGAAAGCCATATTAAAACATCCATAAATTCAAATAATGGGGGGGCCTATCGCAAGAGACTGAACACAATATTGATATTCAGGATTTGGACAAAAATATCTACTTGTAAGTGATACTCTTGGTATAGTAATCAAATATTGACAATAAACTTTGTCAAACAATAAATTTATCATTAGTTTGACTTATTGTTCACATAAAAAATAAAAAATAAAAAAATTTATAATTGTCACATATTTATTACCAAGGGTGTGCAGGCAATTCAGCCAAATATTTACATTTCTTTAGGCCAGTCAAAAACCACATTAATTATATACACACAACCATTCTAATATTTCAAATAATTTAATTTAGATAAGAAATGTTACCGTGGTAATATGTTGTTTCAATTAATCTATTTTATTATATTAGACATCCAAAACAAACTTTTAGTACCAAGATTTGAATTTGATTATCACTTTAAAAGAATTTTCCAAAAATTCACATTATGGACGGATGATATGACTGCTCGAGCGTCAGTCGAGCGGTGGTCAAGCAACAAAACGCTACGTGAACGCAGTGCCACTAGGCGAGTGCCAAAGCTCCTGCTTTAAGTGCTTGAACACTTTAGCCTCATAGCTAGCAAGCGACGCAATTAATATTCTATTTGCTCAAGCGCCAACTTGGTGTACAACGAGCGGTGACAGAGCCATAGCAATTCCAAAATTTCCAAAAAAATTCAAAAAATCCAAAAATTCGATTTTGAGGGGTAAAGTTCGCGTCCCAAAATTGCATAATACAAAGTATGAATTTTATCCCTAAAGTTCTTTCTTGAATCTCAATGGTTTAATATGAATCCGCTCTGATCCCACTAATTAGAATTTAAAACTTATGAATCTTGATTTAGAAAGCCCAAAAACTTTATTGCTAAGATCATTCATGTCAAATCACTGAGATAACTAAAAGTGTGGAACATACGTTGATCCATTGTATTGAATATTGAAGATGTAATTGAAATCTTGATTTAACTTCTTGATCTTTAATTTTGATTTTTGGTTCTTGTTTTGTTTCGGGTTCTTGATCTTCCTCTGTAATATGTTTTTTCTTCTTATTCTTGTATTGATAGGATGATACAAAGAATGAGAATATCACGTCTGAATTGGGGATCAAAGCCCAATAACTTTATTTAGGCCTATACCATATTTAGATGATCAAAGCCCAATAACTTTAAATCTTTTCTAGATTACTTTGTATAAATGAGCTTAATCTTAAGACATCCTTTAATACACAATTAATTACATATGTAGACCTACATGACATATTAGATTTTTACCAACAGCCATTAAAAATACTATCAACTCCATTATATATCTTTGTTCACTCAATAAAAATTTTAGGTGTCAAAAAAACGATCAGTTGGGATGTTAGATCACATTTTTGTTTCAAAAACAGCTAACTAGATAATTCACACATAAAACTTGTGGATTTCGCATAACTTGAGGACTCATTTACATCTACTAGTTATGATCCTTATGATCTGGAAATGTAATGAAATGGTCCAACGAATTAATTGTTGGTATATCTTATTAACATGTTATGTGGACTCCTCTTTCTTTGCTGCTTTCATACACCAAGGGCTAGTGGGGTAGCTTCCTTTCGCCGTCACTGGCGCCTAAAGCAAATCATTGAAAGAATACAAGGAACGGGTAGGAAATAAAACCTAAATTGGAGAATTGATTACTAGATCATGATCAAGAAAAAGAGTACTTGGGTGCTTTCTCTTTCCTTCCAAATCAAGAATAGGAATAGAATGCTATTCTATAATAAAAAGAATCCACTTTCTTAGCAGGCGCATAAATCGACACTTAAAATAAATAAATAACTATACATTTCATAATTCATTTTTATGTCAATTCTAATGTTCTCATTTATCTCTTGTGAACTTTTCATAGAAAGTTGGTCACCATTTTCCTTTTTTTTAGGCTATAATTGTATTAACTTTTGATTAGGAAATGAAATGGGGCGAGGCGATCATCCTTGTTCCCGTCCTGTCAAGGATCATGTTCTCGTGTCCCCACCCCGGTATCATTCAGGTCGGAAAAGGGAATTTGTCCATCTCTATTTGAAACTAACTATTAAGTTTATTATGAAGTCAATTATAGTATTGAGTCACATTTGATATTACGTACGTAAATTACCCAATTGACCTTGTTATTGGACGTTGATAACTAATTCATTAGCTTCAACATTGCAATGAACAAATTTTAGATTTATCCAAGACATGAGGACTCAATACATTGCCAGGATGCATTGCAAGGCAAATGGTCCATAATTAATGTTTATAACAGTTGTTGAAAGTGAAGAAAAAAGAAATGAATCCAAAACTATTGATAGTGAAATGGAATCTTGAAATGGATAAAAGATAAAGCACTATGTAACATATGCAGCAACCCAACCATATATAAAGATACACCCAGTTATTTTTCATGCATAATGATTGATTGGCAAAGTTGCATTAAAGTGTATTACAATTATTTATAATGCAGAGGTGTGCAGAAATTCAATCACTTTCCAATATGGTACAACTTCAATTTGGCTATATAATGCAAAAATATCATTACTCCAGGTAGATGGCTTTAAACGATTTTCATGCCGCTTGTCGCACCTGACTTGCCTAGTGCGGTTTACCTGGCTAGCGTGATTTACAGGCTATTGCGTCAGTTCGAAAGTTTACTCATTGCGCACCTGAAGGGTAGCAGTTGTGGGTTTCCTATATATATATATTACTATGGCACATGATTTGCGCAGTGGCTAATGCTATGGTTCAATGGTAAGTTGAATTGAAACAAACAATCATCTTGTGATCTTTATAGTTTTATTTAATTTATGGTACCGAAAAGTTTGATAAAATTTATATGCATGTTAAATCTTAACCAATGGGAAAAATTGAATTGGTTCTCCTCGATCTTTGCATCAATGAATATTTATGTCCCCACTTACCGATTTCATCCTATCTAAATATCAAGCGTGAAATCATAACATTGATTGTAATTATGGTTGGTGTTCAGCGTCATACAAATTTAAGTTGTTGAATTGCTATGCATGAAGTCTCAGGGGCTAAGCCATCACATCCAAAAATTTAGAAAAAAGAAATTTTATTTATTTATTTATTTATAATCTGTCTTTAGCACGTCACTTAACGCTTAAGCAAAATAGACAAAAATCATATGATGGTAAGATTGAGTACTTCCCTTTAACACGCCTAGTGATTGTATAACGTTAAAAGAAAAAGGAAGAAATAATCCCTCAAAATACCGAGTATTTTTCCATGTGTTACAAACTTTTTAAAATGGAAAAATAGATAATTCAAAAATAAAAACAAATAATAATGGTGTTAACATTCCTATGATTAGAACTATATTACTATTGTTGGTGTCCATTGTCAATGGATGTTTTAGCTCAAACTCTAAGCATGAAGCCAACAGTTAAGATATCCCATTCAAAAGCTAATCTTTAACGATTAAATTTATTTATTTAAAATATATCCTCAACTCGTCAAGGCAAAATTCCACTTGAGAGGCCCCTCATGGGGCGACCGAATTGGTGGAGTAGGTGAACGCGGAGACTTTTGATCACGAGTTTGATTTCCCCTACCAACACTTTTACAGTTGAGACTGTCGCACCGGGCTTGTCTAGTGTGGTTTACCTAGCTGACGTGGTTTGTAGGCTATTGTTCGAAGATTACCCAGTGTGCACCCGAAGGCTAGCGATTGCGGATTCCCCCGTCATTAAAAAAAAAAAATTCCACTTGAGAGAGTTGGAGAGTTTTTAAAATAAAAGAAACTTGAAGAAATAATTATATAATGTAGATATTGTACCATATTTTACCTCTGAGAAAAAAATTCTGTCATAAAAATATATATATATATTAAAAAAATACTATTTGAGTTAGGGATATAAACGAGCCGGCTCGCGAGCCTAAAGTTTCGGCTCGGGCTCGGCCCGGTTAAAATTGCAGCGCTTTTTTGCGGGCTCGGTGCTCGGTCAAAAAAAAGCTCGGGCTTTTTTCGGACTGAGCCAGGCAGGCTCCTTCCCCCCCCCCCCTTTTTCTGCTACCTCTAGCAGTTTCTGTTGCCTTTAAAAGGCAGCAGTTTTGCTGCCAAGGCAGCCTCAAATTTTATTTTTTATTTTTTTAAAAAACTCGCAAGCTCACGGGCTGACTCGAGCAAAGCCCGTGTCCTCAAAATGGGGCTCGGGTCTACCGAGCCGGCTCGGGCTTTTCTCGAGCCGATTCACTGGCGGCCGAGCCGGCGAGCCCGATTGCCATCCCTAATTTGAGTGCATGTATGACGACGATGGCTTCAAATTCACATGCACATGCAACTGGCTTACATGATACTCCTAGAAAATTTAGCATTTAACACGCTTGAATAGGAGATGGATCAAGACCGACAATTATTTAATAAATGTGATTGAGACATGATGATCTGGATTTAATTTGATTAATCATTTGATGATAGTAAGAAGGACTGACTAAACTTCGGAAGGTTGCTAAATTAGTGAAAATTCAAATTAACAATGTGAATAAAGTATCGAACAGTATGTCTAAACTATGCAAAAGTTGAAGTGTCCATAATAATAAAAAATATATATAAAAAATAAAAAACTATATATTTCCAAAACAAACAAAATAGTATTATCCAAGAAAAATAAGTTCAATGTATGCATGCCACTTAGCCTCATTATTAGATGTTGATAGCCAATTCATTTCAAATTGCGTAGCTTCAACATCGTAATGACGCATGTGGCTCCAAACAAATTTATTAAATCACTGTTCGATAGGGATTAAAATTATATTTTTAATAGATTTTTATAAAATTTAATGAAATGTGTTGTTAAAAAATTGTGAATTTCATAAAATATGTTACTAAAATTTAATTGTTGATTTTGACTAAGATAAAAATCTAAATTTTAATCCCTACCGAACACGAATTAAAAGTCGTGAAAACTCGATAGATTGCCACGATAGAGAGAAGGGGTAGGTAAGGCAAAGGCTCCACCGTTGGAGCTTTGAATAGTTGTTGAAAGTAGACAAAAATCCAAAACTATTGATAATGAAATGGTATCTTCAATTGGATAAAAGATAAAGCACTATGCAACACATATACTGCTGCAATAATGCTTGTTAGCTTGCAGCAATTATGTATGGAATATAATATGATGATATTTTCATGTCTACAATTTTCAATTATTTCTCTCTAAAATCAGACTCACTAGTCAATTCAGTTCATATATTATTTTTTGATAATTATTTCAAGCTTGGTTTTCAATGATTTTCATGATATTATTGAGCTTTTGTTTCTAATGACTTCGTATGGTAATTTGATTAGCCATATACGAAAACATTTTGAAGTGTAAGTTGGTACATGGACATGGATTTAAAATCGTTTGTTAGGCAAAAATTTTACACAACGTAAATCATTAATGTTTTTCGGTGAATCAATATTGTTATGTCATCAATATTTTTTACAGATACGAACATCAAATCGTTAATGTTTCTTAGTGAAATAATAGATTATGTTGTCAAGACTTTTACATAAACATGAACATAGATCGTTAAATTTTTTTCAGTAAAACAATATGTTATGATTTCAACATTTGATATAATTTAACTTCATATGAATCTAGGTCTAGTGTTAGAATGTGTTAGGCAAATTTTTACGCACACAAGAAGCAAGGAGCCATTCGAACAATCTCGGCTACCAGTGTAACAGGTGTGTCTAGTAAAGTAGATTGCTATGAGACAACATTGTCTATATCTATGTACGACAATTATTTTAATGATGTTATTGAGCTTTTCATGTTTTTCAATTAGTCAATTCGATTCATGTATGCAAACACATCAAGTCATTTTCCAATTTGGTACAACCCCAATTTGGTTCTAGTGTTAGAGTTCACTACGCAAAATTTTTACACCCACACTTGTACACACACAAGTATATTGAAATAAATTGGTTGAACGAACTTACTCATAATTCATATATACTCGTTTCAACAATTACTTCAAGGTTTGTTATCAATTATTCTCATAAATTATTAAGCTTTTAATGATTCTTAATTTGTCAATAGACATGTACACGTTCCAATTTAGTCCTTGTTCAGTATAGATTAAAATTCGATTTTTGGTAGATTTTGATAAAAGTTAAATGTGTGGTTAAAAAATTATGGATTGCATGGAATTTGTAGCTAGAATTAATTTTTGATTTTGACTTTAAATTTTTATTAAGTTTAAATCTATACCAAATATGGACTTAATTATGGTTACATAAAAATAAAACTCAATTATCAATCCACTATTACACGATTTAAATTATAAACATTAATCTAAAATATATTAGATCTTTGCTACATTTGTACGAATAGTGCTATATTACAAGTTCTTCAATAATTCACCACTTCGTTAAAAAGAAAAATTGCAACTATGTTCACCAACTAATACCATCTTTGTACTTGGGTCTCAAAACTTTTTTGGCTTTTGGTTCCTCAACCTCTAATATTTGTAGCAAAATGGTCCTTCAGAAGGATTCGTAAAAGTGATGCGCAAGTTTTCGGTGAAAAAAAAAATATGTTGTGCATAACCTGATATACTAATTAATAACAGTAAATTAAAAGAATAGTAGAGTCCCAATAAATAGCAGGGTTCTGCTTAGCTTAGTGTTGTACACTTTTACATCCCCTCACAATGAGGGGGCTTACAAATTTTTTATTCATGTGCGTGAAAGCCCAAGACTAGTTAATCAAGAGGGGAATGAATTGGTTATTGCAACTTTTTCAAAAAATAATTTTAAGTGTACAACTAATACTCACTTAAATGTAGCAATTGATCAAATATTCATAAATATGAAAAGAGCAAAGACTAAGATGGAACCACAAGTAATAAATAAAAGCAAAGATAAATAAAAAGGAAGAGAAGTCAAACGATATGATATAGAGGTTCGATCCAATGCAGTAATCTACGTCCCATGTCACCAAGCTCTCCATTACGAGCAAGACTTTTTTCACTATATTGATTAATTTATGGTGCAATCCAACCTTCTTATAACGCTTCCAATGACTTACAACCAATGAGTTACAACATTGAGATTTATGGAACTTCAACCCGACCCACAAGTTTGAAAATAAAGAGTTTACAAAAGGAAAAAAAAAAAAGACTTTTCTTGTAATGAATAATATATTCGGAGTTGAGTACAATAAGAGAAGTTGGCTAACACTTCAGTAAATAGCAATAATTGAAGCTCGAGTGTTAGATAAGAAAAACTTGATGAATGAAATGATTTTTAGAGGTTGAATCAATCAAAAGTTTTTCTAATGTAAATGAGTTGAAAAGATAGATATAGAAAAATGATTGAGTAGCTAAGATAATTAATGTCTCACTTTAATGCTCACAAAAGTCTGTGTTTGAATATAAAATGATCTGGTATTTATAGAAGCAAAATCGTCAAAAAATTTGTCTTACCAGACGAGGCTACCGGACGTCCTCTAACTTACCGGAAGGTCAATAAACCTTTTTGTTCAGAAGTGAGAACGTTCAATTTCTAAACCGTTGGACAAACCTGCTGTACCGGACGTCCGCTAGGACTACTAAATAGGTCTGCCAAGGTTACGAACCCATCCTCTAGGCCAATTTGCTTCTAGCAGTTAGAATTTTCCTTCTTTTAATGTTTTAAAAAGGGTGTAATCTCATGAAGGATGTTTCTAACTTGTTTTCCAAGATTTTTGACATTTCTTAGGTTCATGTCTTAGAAGAGATTATTTATGCAGAAAAAAAGTCTTATTTATTGTGCGAAGAAATTCTTTTGAGCTTCAAATGATGTATTTGTCAAATACTAAAGTGTTTTACCTTTACATTTGAGATCAAGGTATCTAAGTCTAATTTCTTCTAATCTCTTCATCGTTTGAATTGATGAAGTTACTTGTTGACTTGTAAGTTCGGCTTCTACTTTGTTCAATTTTTGCAAAAGCTCCAAAAGTATCATTTTGTCTACGTTTGTCATAACTTCTATAATTACTCAAATATAATTATTAGTAATAAACATTATTTATTTGTTATAATCAAAACGAGAAGTTAACCGTAGGTCAACAGTGCGTCCCCTTAATATATGAGGATACTGTACAGCATGGTGTATATCATGGTACACATGGTTTTACCCTAAATAGCAACAAAAAAAGAAGGTCCTTCCAAGTCCTGCCCCTCTGCGTACAATGCCACTCCCCATCTTGTCTAGCATTACATATAAAAAATTGAAACCTTTTTCTGAAGTAAAACATTCAAGAGGACCATTTCGCCAAAAACCCTACGGTGAAAACATTTCAAACGACTTGAGCTCAAAATAACTTCGATGCAATTTCCCTTGGAAGAGTTGGAGATTTGAATCAACGAGGAAATTTTCGTTGGAGCTTCCATGTCTTATAGTACATTCTGAAGGATGATATTTATTAATTAGAATATTTTGGAACTGTTAAGTAATAGTGCCTCAGAGTTGACAGGCCAAGTTTATTTTATTTTTTATTTCTTCACAAAATCGTGTTGTGACTAATGGCATGAGAGTTAATCTTGAATGTACACATTGTGCAAGCTCAGCCGTTGGATGAAGGGTTATTTTTGTGTGATATAGAAGGGTGTATACTTCACAACCTAAACACTTATGATACGTTTCATTGCAAGCATGAAATTTTCATAGAAAGAAAAAATTCTAGACAATGTGTTTAGGTTACGTTTGATTGCAAGCATGAAATTAGTATGGAAAGAAAAAATATTAGGCAATTTAATTGCCTATAATTTATTTGCATGGAAATTGTCAATTAAATGTGTTTGATTGATTTAATTTTTAAATAAAAAAATATTATACTTGTTCATTTTTTATTAATTGGTAAATGAGAGAGAGTGGATAGATGTGAGTGAGAGAGAGAAAGAGAGAGAGAGAGAGAGAGAGCGTGAATTCCCTGGAAAATAAATATTACTATTCCTTTAATATATATATTTTATTGATTTTGAGGAAAATATTGTCACGTGACCAAAAGTAGAAAGATATTTTCCACAAAGAAAATGTTAATCAAACAACATAAAAATAAAAATTTGGGTGACAAATCTACATTTTTCATGAAAAATATTGGCAATCAAATGCACCCTTAGTGTGTGCACAACTCCCTCATTTTTCTCTCTAAACTGTTATTTGTCTTCTTTTTCTTTTCTTCTGGTTACCAGAAATAGATGAAAAAGATTGACATGTAGCTGTTAACATTGTATTTGTAATGTTTCGGAGAGATGAAAGTTAGAAGATATCCGTGTGATTTCTTGAACTTGTATTGAACTATTTTATAAGACTGATTTTGATGCTAGTATTCAAGATATATACTTTGACAGATGCTAAATTGGTGAGTAGCATTTAGAGCATGTAAATGTCTAGATCCCGTTAGTGGGAGAAAAGTTTAATGTGTTCGATCTTTAATTTTTGTGATTATTTTTTTTTTTAAATTTTTAGGGTTTTATGTGTATGGGATTAACATTGCACATTAACTAACGAAATCTTTTTAGTCATAAACTTTCAAATTTTTCTATCCAATAAAAACTAGAATTTCTTCATAAGGTAAATCTTTTTGTACATTCAGAACTTGACAATTTATGACACGACTTTGGTCATGCACATACTTTCTTATCATAGACACATGAAAAATATCGTGCACTTCTAAAAGTTAAGGTGGATCCAATTCATGTATAATGTTCTCAATAATTACTTAACTTGGTTTTAAAAGATTTTCATGAAATTGAGCTTTTGTCTCTAATAAGTTCATATTTAAATTGATTCCAGATTTTGAAATAGTAATTGACTAAATTTTGTTTAGAAATGTTTAATAAATCCATTTAGGTCAACATTCCCACCTACCAACTTTAAATTAAGGCACTCTCCCAATATGGATCCTAATTTACCCATGGTTACCACACCATGGTTTGTTTAATTCTTAGCGGTTGTTGGTAAATATAAGATTTTGAGTTCAAATATCGTTAATATTATAGGCATTTGGTCTAATATTATATTAGATCTTGGTGTTATAATACAAATTTGATTTGGCCCCTGTTTGATAGAAATTTAAATTTAGATTTTCATTTAAGTCAAAGTCAACAATTAATTTTAACCACATATTTCATGGAATTCACAATTTTCCAACTACACATTTCATCAATTTTTATCAAAATATACTAAAAATCTATTTTTAATCCCCACTAAACAAGATTATTCTCAAGTCTTTTGGTAAATGATCATCTTGTTGAAATATAGTATATCGTGACAACATGCATATATAGTTTCACATAAAATCTTCTTCCTAATGTATAAATTGTTAGTTCTTAGTTATTCCCTTTGATTTAAATATAAATAAATACTATTAATTTGCTAAAAAAGAAATATCTACTCAAGTAAAAAATTAATAATAATAAAAAGTCTCTGCAAGTAAATGAACTTTAACAAGTATTTTCCATCTATAAGGATAAATTATACAGCCTTGCTACAATGACGGATTTAAAATAGCAGGACATGTGTAAACACATAGTTGAACAATTTGGAGGGGGGGCGGGGGAATACTCACACACACACACACACACACACACAGAGATATAGCCCCAACACCATATAGCCGGAATACCACCTCTTTCTAAAAATAAGTGGCTTATTTCATTTTCTCTCAAAATTGAAGTTTGAGAACTAGAAGACATAAAAAATTTATATAGTCTAATTACGAATGATGACATACATAAAGAACATAAGTGCAATATTTCCTAACAAAGTTGGAAATTCGAATCAACAAGTGCAACTTCATTGAAGCTTCCATGCATAATAGATACATTGTAAAGTATGAAAAACAACTAGCATTCATTAATTAGAATATTTTGGCAGAATAAAATAATAAGATTTCTCTTTAGGAGGGGACAAGGTCAATATATTACACTGTTAATTATATTAATTAAAAATGGACCTTTATTATGTATTATCTCAA
Source organism: Olea europaea var. sylvestris (assembly GCF_002742605.1). Lineage (NCBI taxonomy): Eukaryota > Viridiplantae > Streptophyta > Magnoliopsida > Lamiales > Oleaceae > Olea > Olea europaea. Next base: position 5,972,423 of record NC_036245.1, on the reverse strand, counting down.
TCAAACCAAAGTTAGGAGAATTTCATAATTTTTTTATTAAAAAAATAAATAAATTGACTTTTATTATTCTTAATACTATTTTTTGATTGCATTTATGAGTCACAAGTTGACTTGATATCATATATGTATGTGTGCATGCATATACAATGTGAAAGACGAAGCATCTTTGGTTTTGGCATTCATTGAGGTCTTCGACCACATGCAGCATGCTCATGGTCGAGAATGAGAAACAGTGTTTAAATCTGAACGACGTTCATGCGTGAAACAATGTCTGTGATCATTATTTTTTTGGTTCCACCTTTTTCAGTCTATGCCTCTTCTTGCTAAGGATTAAAATCAATATTTTAGTAAAATTTGATAAAATTTGAGAAAATGTACAGTTAAAAAGTTATGAATCCCATGAAATATATAATTAAAATTAATTGTTAATTTTAAATTTGATAAAAATTTAGATTTTAATTTTTCCTAGACAAGGAGGGACTATGTTAACTAAACTTCGTTACAAGTGTGAGGTTCCAATCATCTTTGTACTTTTCAATGTTTCCAAAATTTGGATACTTTTATGAGTTATTTTCAAAAATGTATAATTTTATGGGTGTCAATTGAAAAATGTTCTCTTTTTAAATTTAGCACTAAATTGTCTATTATGCACCTTATGAAAAAGAAGCAATTTATTTATTTTTTCAATTTGTTGCGGATTTCGAGAAGTAGCTTCCATAATAAACTACATTAAAATGATGTTCTCGACATTTCAAATGTCCTTCTCGATATTTGAATCTCGTTTATATTTTAAAAGTACACATGTCAAACACAATATTAAATGTTCTCAATATTTTAAACGTTGTTCTCGATATTTTAAATCTCCAGAATGACATTTCATTCCAAACATGATAATTCTCTACACTTGAAATGTAATTCTCGACGTTTCTATGTTAATGAAAAAATAGTATTAATTGTGATTTGACATATGCACTTTTGAAATAAATATGGCAGGTTATGTGTCAAAAATTTATTGATCAATAAAATTTTTGCAAAAATGTCAATTTCTTGTCTTTGTGTGGAATCATAAATTGTTCACAGGGGTATTTTGGTCCAAAATATTTCAAAATGGACATTTTTTCAAGGATTTGTGAAAGTGGACATTTTTGCAAATGGACATGTGAAAGTTGATATTTCAAGCAATTTCCTATACTTTTATTTATTGATTTGTACCCAAAAAAATAAAAATAAAAATAATAAATAATTAAAAATATAAATAATTAAAAAAAAAGAAAAGAAAAGAGCACATTGAGTTTATTCCCTTGTCAATGGCACAGCCTTCACGTTAGGTTTCTTCCAGCTGAATTTCCTTGTCGTTGCTCTGTTTAGATTAGTGAAAGAATAATGTCAACTACTATCTTTAAATGGTAAATGCATTTAATTGAATTTATCAAATGTTGTCAACTAAATTTTTGCTTTAATACCACGGTGCTAGATAATATTATTTTCAATGAACAGTGACATTATCATATTTGAATAATTTATTCCATAAAGTTAATTAGATAGAAAAGATGATTTGTGTGGTGGATAATGCTTTTCACTTGATATTGTGGGCTATTGTTTAAATTTGGAGATGGCAAATAAAGTCGTTAACCCCAATACTCGCTGGGTCTTATCTCAAATGAAATATGTATTATTGGTCTAATCGTGTAACTAGGATGGGGACGGTGCTCAGAATCGGGTACGGGGCAAGTACCTAAAACTTGGTCCACACCTCATTTAAAATTTATCTCAGATTTAATTTTTTTTAAAAAAATAAATAATAAAAATAATAAAAATTATCATCATTTCTAAAGGAAACATGTCTTGTTAACAAATTGAAAAAAAAAATCACTTTGGGTGGACAAAATGACCAAACCATAGCAAATCGAACGATTCGATTTAGTTTTACCAAAAAAAAATAAATAAATTATAATAATAGTTCTAAGAACTGAAAACTATTTGATTCTGGTTCTAATTCTAGAATCAAAAACCAAATAAAAAATTTAACTTAATATTTAAATTATATACACACACACAAATTAGTGAATCACAATTCACCCAAAAAAATTCAAAATTCTATTGAAAATTAGTACAAAGAGATCACATCCTTCAATTTCCCATTTTTCAATGTGGACACTGGGACACTAATTCATTTTGAAGATTTAGATCTTAATTCATTTTTCACTCTCTCTTTATTAATCTAATATAAGATTTGAGTTGAAATATCGCTAATATTATAGGCATTTGGTCTAATATTATGAAATCGAATGCTCAATCTAGGTCACATGTATCTGTATCCGTCCTGGGGTACAAAAACGCCCTCATATCTTTGAGAGGACAGAACTTAAGATGAAATCGAAAACCTGTTTGGCCCCCATTAATTTCAATTCCATTACATTTCGTTTTTCTCTCTCCTATTTTTAACTACACAATCTTTCATAATTCTATTGAAAATAAGTATAAAAAGATCACATCCTTTGATTTTCCAATTTTCAATGTGGACACTGGAGACCCTAATTCATTTTGCAGACTTAGATCTTAATTCATTTATCATTTTCTCTCTTTATTGATCTAGTATAAGATTTTGAGTTGAAATATCGCTAATATTATAGGCATTTGGTCTAATATTATTAGATCTTGGTTTTATTTATACAAATTTGATTTGGTCCCTATTGGATGGAAATTAAAATTTAGATTTTCATTTAAGTTAAAGTCAACAATTAAACCACATATTTCATGGAACCCATAATTTTCCAACTACAATTTCATCAACTTTTATCAAAATATATTAAAATTCTAATTTTAATTCCACTAAACAAGATTATTCTCAAGTTTTTTGGTAAATGATCATCTTGTTGAAAAATAGTATATCGTAACAACTTGCATATATAGTTTCACATAAAATCGTCTTCCTAATGTATAAATTGTTAGTCCTTAGTTATTCTCTTTGATTTAAATATAAATAAATACTATCAATTTGCTAAAAAAAAAAAAAAAAAACTACTCAAGTCCAAAAATAAAAAATAAAAAATTGTCTCTGGGAGTAAATGAATTTTAACAAGTATTTTCCATCTAATAAATTATACAGCTTTGTTACAGTGACAGACTCAATGACAAATTTAAAATAACGAGACTCGTGTAAACACATGGTTGAACAATTTGGAGGGGGAAACACACACACACACACAGAGTTATGGCCCCAACACTATACAGCCGGAATAACACCTCTTTCTAAAAATAAGTGGCTTATTTCATTTTCTCTCAAAATTGAAGTTTGAGAACTAGAAGACATAAAAAATTTATTAAGTCTAAGTAAGAAAGATGACATACATAAAGAACATAAGTGCAATATTTCCTAACAAAGTTGGAAATTCGAATCAACAAGTGCAACTTCATTGAAGCTTCCATGCATAATAGGTACATTGTAAAGTATGAAAAACAACTAGCATTCATTAATTAGAATATTTTGGCAGAATAAAATAATAAGATTTCTCTTTAGGCGGGGACAAGGTCAATATATTACACTGTTAATCATATTAATTAAAAATGGACCTTTATTATGTATTATCTCAATCAAACCAACGTTAGGAGAATTTCATACTTTTTAAAAAAAAAAAATAATAATAAATTGACTTTTATACTTCTTAATACCATTTTTTGATTGCATTTATGACTCACAAGTTGACTTGATATCATATATGTATGTATGCATACATAAAAAATGTGAAAGACGAAACATCTTTGGTTTTGTAACAAAAATATGGAAAATGCCAAACAACCCACGAGGATGATCTCGTGGGTGACCGTGCCCTCACATATTCAGCGCGTGGGTCTCCAATAAATAAAATAATCCTGACCCATGTGTGTATGTTGTGTCAACCTCTCGAGCACGAGGACGACTCCAAAAATATATTGTGATGGGGAACGAGTTTCTGATCATCTTTGTACTTTTCAATGTTCCCAAATTTTGGATACTTTTATTTATTAATTTGTAACAAAAAAGTTTATTCACTTGTCAATGACACGCCCTTCATGTTAGGTTTCCTCCGGCTGGATTTCCTAGTCCTTGCTCTGTTTAGATTAGTGGAAAAGTAACTTCACTTATGTCAACTATTAGTTTAAATGGTAAATGCATGATGTTAAATGATAGATTCACTTAAATATAACATCACAATTCATTTAATTAAACATATTAATCGTAATCCTCTAAACTATTGCTTTAATACCACTGGTGTTAAATGACATTATTTTCATTGAAAAGTGACACTATCATATTTGAATAATTTATTTCATAAAGTTAATTAGTTATCAAAGATGATTTGTGTGGTGGCTAATGCTTTGACTTGATAGTGTGATCTATGGTTTGGATTTGGGGATGGCAAATAAAGTCGTTAACCCCAATACTCGCTAGATCTCATCTCGAACGAAATGGGTATTATCGGTCTAAATGTGTAAACTAGATGGCGACGGTCCTCAAAAGCGGGTATGGGGCAAGTACCTAAAATTTGGTCCCCGCCTTATCTCAAATTTAAGTTTTTGAGAGAGAGAGAGAGAGAGAGAATTATCATCATTTCTAAAGATAACATGTATTGTTTTTAACAAATTGAAAAATGAAAAAAAATTTCACTTTGGGAGGACAAAATGACCAAACCAAACCAAATCGAGCGATTCGATTCGATTTTACACAAAAAAAACACAATATATATATATCATGCCTTTTCTTTGCTTGGTAAATATGTACTTGCCACTATTCACGTAATAAAATAGGCATACGTACGGATTTGCTCGATTCTTTTCTTCTTTAATAAATTCCTTTGGAATTATGTTAATATTATGTTACTATCTAAAGGCAGATTTTAATGGAAAATTCATTTGTGTGTGTGTGTGTGTGTGTATATATATATATATATATATATATATATATATATATATATATAGTTCTAATTCTTAGAACTAAAAACTATTTGATTTTGGTTTTAGTTCGGTTCTAATTCTAGAATCAAGAGCGAAATGAAAAATAAAAAACTAATTAATATTTAAATTACTCACATACACACACAAATTAGTGAATCACAATTCATAAAATAAAAATAAAAAAATAAAAAAATTTAAAATTCTATTGAAAATCAATACAAAAAGATCACGTCCTTCGATTTTCCATTTCTCAATTTGGACACTGGAGACTCTAATTCATTTTGCAGACCTAGATTCTAATTCTTTTTTTTTTTTTTTTTTTTTTTTTCAATTTACACATCGACTTTTACATGGAAACCAACAACTATGGCTTTTTGTCTACCGTCATGCTTAGCCACCACAGCCATATGAATTTCTGAAAGTGAAGCCTCAACCTTCAGTCTTCATTTTCAAATGTCCTCTCTCTCTCTATTTTTTTTTTTTTTTTACTAGTAATGAAACTAGAATCAAACCAAGCCAAGCCAAATCAGAAGATTCTATATATTTTCAAAATAATCGTTTGGTTCGCTTATTAAAACAATCATTGGTTCCGTTCGATTCGATTCTCTTGAAATCAAAATCAAATCGAACAATGTTCACCCTTAATTTTAACCAACTAAAGACACAAAAAATAAAATAAAACAAATGACAAAATTAAACGGGACGATAAATGGGATAGAGGACCTGTCTCGTCTCTATAATCAGGTATGCGGACGGGATAAGATGACAAAATATATTGGATAGGTGGTCGGGAATAGCTGATCCGTCCCGTTGCCATCCCTATTTAAATTGAATAAAAGTTTTATACTCTTATTAAAATTAAATATTTAGTAATTTTTGATAAAAACTGATGAAATATATAATTGATATATATAATTGCATAAAATGTATAGTTATTAATGTTTACTTAAATTAAAATTTTAATTTTAATCGTACTAAAGAGGAGATCTCAACTAATACGAAATGTTACCAGCACGGCAGCTCCTTCTTTATATGTGCCTCAATTTCTTCATTGTCTCCTCCTTCCATCTCCTCTCTTATAGGATTCCATTGCTGATTCCTCCATTCTCTTCTCCCAATTTTGCTTAGACGCCTCTCAGATGGATCAAATTCTGTCCAAAAATTTTGTTTTGGAAGCCCAAGAGGCCGAATCGATCCGCCAATACCTCAATCTCCCGTCGGTGCTCCACCTCCTACCCCGCTTAGTTCAATCGGCGCAGTCGTTAGCCCGCCCGCCCATCTCAAAATTTCATGTTGGTGCAGTGGGCTTGGGCTCCGATGGCCGTGTGTTCATAGGAGTCAATCTGGAGTTCCCGGGACTCCCACTTCACCACACCGTCCACGCCGAGCAGTTTCTCCTTACCAATCTTGCTGTCCATGGGTGTCCTCAGCTACTTTCTTTTGCAGTTTCTGATGCTCCCTGCGGTCACTGCCGCCAGTTCTTACAGGAGCTCCGTAACTCCTCGTCTCTTGAAATCCTTGTCATGTCCCATGTTCAAGGAAATATGGAGAACGCTCTTTCCTTCAAGCGCTTGTCTGAAATTCTAACGGATCCATTTGGCCCTCATGATCTTTTAAGTGAAGAAACTCCGCTTCTTCTCGAGTCACACAATAATGGGTTATCTCTGTTACCGAAAAATGCTTTATCAGTGGACGGAAGTTCGACAAATCTTTGCAATGGTAACTGTGAATTGTCCGTGGGCAATGAGAATTCTGTTAAATTGAGCTGTGGGAATTGGGAAAAGGATCAGATCCTTTTGAGAAAAGCGGCATTGGAAGCTGCTAATAACTCACATGCACCATACAGTGGGTGCCCTTCTGGGGTGGCGTTGATGGATTCTGAAGGAAAGGTGTATAGAGGGTCGTATTTGGAGTCTGCGGCTTACAATCCTAGTTTAGGGCCGGTGCAGGCGGCGTTGGTGGCGTTTTTGGCTGGAGGCGGTGTTGGTTATACGAGTATTGTGGCCGCAGTTTTGGTGGAGAAGGAAGAGGCTAAGGTGAAGCAGGAAGATACTGCAAGGCTTATTTTGAAGGCGGTCTCTCCCAGATGTGAATTTACGGTGTTCTATTGTCGATCAGCAGAAAATGGATGTAAAAATAGTTGCTGATTATTGTGAGTTCAACTGTATTAATCAATTATTTATAATTGTTCGCAATTGCAGATCTCATCAAATAAATAAGTTATTAAAAGAGTTCATTTCTTTTATAATAGATTATCTTATATTATAGTAGAGATGATCGGAACCACTTTTACATCCAAGTTTCAGTGAGTACAAATCGGTGGATGAATTTTAAAAGAAGCTGTCTTTCTTTCCAAATAGATTCTGATTTCATTATTGTGATTTTGGATTTCTGATTCTGGAAGAATTAGGGGCAAAGGGATTGAACGTGAAAGATTCTTATTATAGGATCTTATCTTACTTTTTGGCCTAATTCTTCTTCTGATGATGGATTCAACCTTTGATAAAAAAGACATACCTTGGTTATATTTCATCTCTTCAACAGGTGTAGTGTTGACTACATTAATGTTCTTGTTTGTATGCAAAAGTCCTTATTCCATAGCGTTCTCAATTTCGTATTGTGAAATAGAGTTCATGAAATATGATTGAGATTATCCGTTGGCAGTTCTGGTAAATGGATAATCAAACTCCTGGGAAGCAATGTCAGTACCCCATTAATCCATCCAAGTACTGAAGTTTTGATGAAACTGTAGTTTATAAAAATCAAAGATACATAGAAATGTGAGAAGGGCGGCGGTGGAGTTTAGTGTGATCTTTGGTGACTAGTGAAAGCTTTTGATTCTAGGTTGGTCAATTCAACTTTTTGACTAAACAGTTCAATATTGATTTTGGTGTGAATTTTTGAGATGCAAAAGGTTCTTTTATAAAAAGAAAGTTGATTAATAGTATGTAATGTTTTTTCTCAATAAATGGACCGGGGGGGGAGGGGGGGGGGTACAGACTGTTACAACTTTATATTGATTTAAAGATAAAGTTGCAATTATTAGTGTAAACGTGATGGCCCGGCCTTGTCTGGACTCTGTACTATTCATTTCCATCCCTACAATATAACTATTTTTTGGTGTAAAATTTGCCTAGGTGAAGGAAGTTATTGAGGACTAAACTTCGATAACGCAAATTGAGAATAGAGATGAAGATTTGGAAGAAATTTAAATCCATTTTTGTGTTCAGGTATACTGAAACTTAGCTTGATTTGATGATGGAAGGAGAGTCAAAGACGTGCTACTACTGGCGCACATTTATCAGTTGGCAGGTCAAGAAAAACTCTCCTTATCAATGTAAACGACCAACTAATCAGTCAATAAAAAGAATGAATGAACAACTAGTTGAGGTTCATCTCTTATTGTGAATTGTATTTTCGTACATTCATTCTTCATTTGCACTGTGCACTTGTCTATTGATAGCACAGGAATATATAAGTCATGACAACCAGCTGTAGACCTGATGAACAGCTTTGGATTTCTTGTAAGACCCACGCTTGTTTGGTAAGATCTATCAGAAAGAGCTTTCAGATTTTTTCTCTTTGGCACTACATTCAAAGAAAATTGAATAGGAGATTTAAGAAGTTCTAACTTCCTAATTCTTATCCATTGCAACTAGCATATGGGCATTTTTTTTTCTTCAGTTGTATGAGATGAAGTTTCCCATTTGAATCTGATAGGGGGATTTGACCTATCTGAATAAAGTTCTGATTGGCTAGAAGCTCTCGAGATTTGAGTGATTGTGGATGACACGAATAAAAAATATGTTCTCCATGAATATATTTATCAATTAGAGCTAAACAAAAGTAAGAAAAAAAGAAATAAAATTTTGTCCATTGCCTGCTAGATGTGCTTGAGTCCATCTCTGTATGGACTCTACTACTATTCTTAGATCTTTTTTGATAGTCTGAAAGTCTACATCTTTCACCGGATGTTATTTTCAACGATTGCTGTGCTGTGATTATATAATTGATAAATATCTTGTACTCAATAAAATGCTGTTGGGAACAATTTGAAGCTTCTAAGCAATGATATCTGCACGTTTGGATGGGTTCAGAGCATTCTTTTGCGTTCTGAAAAACACGGTTTTTCTGATTATTTGAAGCTGCTAAGCCTAATTTCGGTTTGTGTTATTCCCTGATCTTCCTTAATTTTGAAGTTATTTTAGATGTCTCTATTTCAGCTATATCTAGCCCTTGTTTGATGGCCATTATTTAGGAAAAATAATGTTTTGAATAATGATTTTTAGGAAAATATGTGGTTAAAAAGTATGGAAAAATTTTAGGTTTACATGCAGATATTTTATTGTGTGATTTGAAAATGAATGTGTAGAATTTTCAAATAATGGTTGTCAATCATGGGCTTGAGTTATAGTTTCTGAGATTCTTTAGGAGAGTTAAAGAGAATGCTAAATTATATGCATATCAACAACTTTCGTGTGCCTCTTCTGTAGTGGATGTTGAATCACCTTTCGCTTTTATTCTACACCATTAGAAAGTAACATGTCAAAAAGGAGCATAATTATGTTCTAGACACACATGATTGATTGCTGATATAACATTATGAGTTGGAATTCCAATCCTGTACGTTTTTTCACGAATTTGCGAGTCATTTTATGTGCTTTAAGTCTTGTTATGCTGAATCATCTATTAGTCTGCTACTTTAACTGAGCATCATTTGAGATATGTGAAGGAAGTTATCATGATGGGATGAAAAGTATCTTTTTATGTGGACTTTTTTCTTTTGCATTTTTCAATGTTTCCATGTTTTTGGTGCTACTGATTGTTGATTTGTACCAGAGAACACTGAGTTTGATAACTTGTCAAGCACACAGGCTTCATGTGTATATCTTGTTAGGTTTCCTTGTCCTTTTGTGAAAGCAGACATCACAAAAAATGATGAAATAACGTGTGCAATGACATTCAAGACAACACTGGTATGTAGTGGCTGTTGCTTTCTCTTAATTGTGCTGTCTACAGTTTAAAGGTTATTTATGTGGACTTTTTTCTTTTGTATTTTTCTATGTTTCCATGTTTTTGGTGCTACTGATTGTTGATTTGTACCAGAGAACACTGAGTTTGATCACTTGTCAAGCACACAGGCTTCATGTGTATATCTTGTTAGGTTTCCTTGTCCTTTTGTGAAAGCAGACATCACAAAAAATGATGAAATGATGTGTGCAATGACATTCATGACAACACTGGTATGTAGTGGCTATTGCTTTCTCTTAATTGTGCTGTCTACAGTTTAAAGGTTCTTTGTCTATAGTTGATTGTAATTTATCTTCCAACATGTCCCTTTATGTGTTGGGGGTACACAGTTTTCATATATGTTATGTTTTTAAAAGATGTAAAAGAAGAAAGAAGAGAAAGTAAAAGTTATTTATTTATTCATTTGAATAATAGTTGGGAGACTGGCCCGCGGCCTACAACCCACAGTTGACCGCAGTCAAAGAATTTTATTTATTTATTTATTTATTTTGATCGAAAAAGTAAATTACGTTTAAAATACAATTCTAAATTCTATAAATAATGCATGACAAAAAAGTTAAGTTTAAAGTTAGAAAATTAGGGGACATCATTGGCTTCATCCATCCTACCCCAACAGTGGATTCCGTGCATTTAGAAGTTTGCTTAGCTACACTATTTCGACGATAACATCGCTGGGCCACCATCCGCGGTCCATGTTACTTTTGGTGATCTTTCTTTTTGGCTGACTCCTGGAGGTCCCATTCTTCACGTTTACCCTTGAATCTTGAATATGAGAACTTTCCCACCACTACACCACCAAGCCTAAGCCCCCCGACAGAGAGGGCTTCGGGACTATGAACCTTTAAAGATTAGGTCAAAAGGATAAGTGAAATAGCAAGTCGAAGGATTGGACTCCTTCTAAACATTACCTACCTACCTGAGCATGCAACAAAAGGAATTTCGGCATGGTTTACTTCCGCAAAAGGTCTGGGTGTCCCAGTTCATTCGATCTTTTTGGAAGGGAAGATAGTTTCGTCGCTTCTGGGACTAAGGAAAGTAACTCCCCCGTTGCGTACAGACAGTCATTTTTGGGAAAGTTCCCAAATGGGTCTGGCTTCCAATGAGTGTGCGAAGCGTGAATCTCGACAGCGCCATTGCGAAAAGAAGTCAATCACATCCGGCCATTTTGTCTTCAAAGTCGCAAGCAGCCTATGGGCAGAGTTGCCTCCCGTTAGTTCTTGATTTATAGTCTCAAGCTTGAATTTGGACAATGGTTTTTCATGATACTTTGAATAGGGCTTTGGAGGTCTTGTTTAACTTACTTATATTAATTTGCACGACACTTCACACATCTTTCAAAATATTACCTTTTCCTTTGGAGTATGGTATGACTTGTTTAAATTACTTGATTCAAACTTAACTAAAAATACTTTAATATCTTTATCGACTTTAATCACAAAATTAATGAAGTTGGAGATTTGCATGCTAATTCCATCTATTTTGAATACCAGCTATTAGTTTGGTTCCTTTTTGATTAATTCCTTGATTTCTACATGTTCTTTTTCTTTAGTTGTTGATTGACAAAGAGATCCTCCAAAATCATATTACTTGACTTATCCGGAATTGTTTCATCTTCAATCTCTTTTTATTATTGCATGGTGAAGACATCTCTCATATGTATGTCATTATCATCAACTTTTTCTTCATATGGATCAAAGATTGCTTTCCTTACTTCATCCGGAATTGTCAATAACAAACAATTTTTAGTATAGTGTAACGCCGCACAATATTCACAAGTCGTCTCCTCTCATAAAAATAATAGATTTGATATTTAATCTATTTGGCAAGCAATCATTATCAAGTACAATAGAAAGATTGTATCTCAATCTTTTACGTTGCGAGAAGAAGAAATCTCTTATAAACATATCATCTTCATCTAAGTTGGGAACAATCATTGTATATTTTTGCGGCTCTCTTGCTATTTCGCTTTTCCTATTTCTGAAATAAAGAAAAACAAATAAATCAACTGAAAACAAGAAGAAAAAAAACTTAACAAAAGAAAGAAATAATTTAAATCAATACTATGAAAAAATAGTCCGCAACAAAGGTACCAAAAACTTGCCGTCAATTTTATATTCCATAGGTGTACAGATCGAACAAGTAATAAAGTGGATCTAAGAGTTCAATTCAAATTATCGTTCTCACGACAATTACTATCAACTGTTAGTTAAATTATTTCTAACTCAAATTTGATTAAAAAAAAATAGAATTAGTTATTTTTTGTGGTTTTTCTTATTTTAAATATAATAAAATAATAAAAGACGATTTTTTAATGATAATTTAAGTGTTAACGTACTCAATTTATCTCTCTTTGAAGTTCAAATTGATTTTATCTAACTAAATCAATTCTATATTTCTATGTGAATCCCGATATACATTTAGTTAAATGCCTTATATATTTAAGAATCCATGTAACAACCACACTGATTAGAAAAGGTATCTCTACACTTTTATACTAATTGTTATTGACTTTTACTATGTGAACTAAACAAATAATCCGCATCTCAATGTAATTATCGCTCATAAATCAATGAATTAGTAGCCAATAAATTCAAGCATTAAAAGAATATAAATAAAAATAATTCACACAATTAATTGGAGATTTAAAACTTTTTAACTATACATAAGGTTCAGAACAAATTATTACAATAATTCATACTAACTAGTTATTTAATTACACGTCATTGGAGAAGAAATATACAAGAACGAAATAAAGTACACGGCTGAGTTTTAAGAAACAAGGGAAAAAGTGAAGATCTTGCATCAAGATTTTACATTCTTCTTATAAAATCTTGAAGTACTTGTTTCTTGATTGTTTACTTAATTCCTTCCTTTTTTTGAGCTTTCTTTTCTTGTGATTGATATAGATTGTGTCTCAAGATATCCCTTTGACTTGTGTGTGTGTGTGTGTGTGTGTGTGTGTGTGTAATGAAAATCCCAAGTCTTGATTTGAATATATATGTAGAATAAAGTTCTACAAGCATTCTTTCAATTGTTGAATTAAAACATGTATTTATAGAGAAAAATTTAGGCAAAATCCTTATTCAAATTGGTTTACTCAAAGAATTGGGGAAAAAAGGAAACAATTCCCTTGTTTAGTTGGACTCGTTTTCTCAGGTAATTTTGGTCATTTATTTTCTAATATTTACAATTAAATAATCTTCAATCGAAAATCATCAATAATTGAATCAAGGCAAGTTCCAAAAGCTCGCAATTTAATCCTCACACTTTCTAAATATCGAATTTAACTTCTGAAATTTATGAATTTTTACTAAATGCTATATCATTACTTCCAATTGATCACTTGGAATCTGGTAATCTTCAATTGCTTCAAATCAACTCCAATTAAGTCCAAATTTCACACTAATTGTATTCAAGTTGAGATTTTGCCTATAATTAACATAATTTACACAAATTAAGTAAATAACCGCTCAATTTACATATAAATAAATAAGAATAGAAGCTTGGATATTAAAAAAAAAATAAAAAAATTAGTAAATCTCTAAGTGACATTTATTAATTAGTTTGATCAAACTATATTAATGTAGAATTTGAGTAAATGGCAAATTCAGATGTTCTCTTAAAAATTGGACAAGGATCATTATGATTGTTTACAAAATACTAAAATTGGTTATCATTTTAAAAGTATCGTACGCGATATTTAATGACTTATTATTCCATCAGAATAAAACCTTGCATAAGTCACTTTTGAAGGGGGAAAACTGGTTATAAGTCACTTGCGAATTTATTTTTTTTATTTTTTATTTTTACCTGATTTTTGGCCTATAAATAGGCCTTCTTCGAGGATTAAACTTTCAAAGTATTCACTTTTATTTTTCTTTCACTTTCAGTATTCTCTTCTGTGTTATCTTTCAACTTGTATTTGTAATAATAGAATTTAATGTCGAGGTGCTTTTAGGGACTGCATCTCGATTTATGTAGCGTCTAGGGTAATATATTTTTTAGACTTGACTAAAAAATGTTCAAATATATGACTAGTACCATATTGTAAGATGTAATCATGAGCCATAACATTTATGTTCTTTCTATTCATAAATTTCGTACTTATTTGACAAATAATTATGACATTTAATTTAAGTCAATCCAACACTTAATATCTTATGGATCTCAAGTGTTTATAACAAACTCTCCTGTGATTTTGATGAAATACATATTGAGCGTTAAATTAACTTATATTAAAAGTCACGATTATTTGTCAAATAAATATGTCAAATTTATGAGTAGGAGGAATAATCTCGAACATTTTTAATGCAAGATGCAATCACGAGCAATGACATTAAAAGAGAATTGTAAAGAGGAGTGATTTCATAATTTTTCTTGATGCCATGGGTGCAACCATTTGTTCATGTAAATAATTAGGCTAGAAAGTTCGATCTAGACTCATGAAAATATATTCCATATAAAAAGTTGATGTATTTTAAAGATTATGAACCCCAAGATCTAGAGCTCTATGTCCAATATAAATGGAGACATTTATGTTGAAAATTTTCAAGATCGAGATGCCTCATGTGGCCTAGGAAATATTACAACCCGAATGAAGCCACATGTTTATAACAATCAATGGCTTCAAGAAAATGAAGGCCAGAAATGTCTTCAAATGTGCAATTGCAGGTGGCGAATGTAGAATTACAATTATGTTTCTATTTTTAATCCTAACATGTTTCAAGCTTGAAAAAAGGAGCAAGGTCTTTAAAAAATTATAATTTCCTTACTTTTGCCCTTTCTTACAAATTTACCTATCAATTACATTGCTATTAAAAAAATGTAATTATTGATGAGACGCGAGCCCAAGATGGGTTCTACTCACTACAATATCACCATAAGCAATCACATCATCTACAAAATGGTATCTCACGTCAATGAACTTAGTCCTCTTATGGAATATCTAATTCTTAATAAGAAAAATAGCACTTTGACTATCACAATACATTGTAAAAATTTGCAAATATTCACTAATTTCACCAATCAATCTTTTCAACCACGTACCCTCCTTACATGCTTTTATAATCGCCATGTACTCTGCCTCTACTGTAAACAAAGATACTATATTTTGTAAAGTAGCTTTCCAACTGATGGCACAATCTCCAACGATACCTTGTAAGTAATCTCCTCTTATCAATATCTCCTACCTAATTTGAATCCATGTACCCAATGACTCATTTATATTTCTACCAAAATGCAAGCAAGCATTAGTAGAGCCCCTCATGTATCTAAATATCTATCGCACTGCTTTCCAATGTTCCTTGTCAGGATTTGCCATGTACCTACTAACTGCATGTGTCAAATCTGGTCCTGTACAAACTATAGTATACATAAACGAACCAACTACGCTAGAATAAGGAATTGGAGACGTATAATCAATGTCTTCATCTGATTAAGAAGACAATCCAGATGATAATTTGATGTGGGCGGCTAAGGGAGTACTAACAGTCTTAACATTCAGCATATTGAACATTTATAGTACCTTCTCAATGTATCCCTTCTGACTCAAATATGATCTACTAGCCTTTCTATCCCTAAAAATTTTCACACCAAGAATTTTCTTTCTTACACCCAAATCTTTCATCTCAAACTCCTTAGTTGAGATTTCACATTTCTGATATTAGCTTTATCTTTAGCTGCTATGAGCATATCAAAAATATATAATAACAAATTTATGATTGATCAGCAATCTTCATTTCTGAAGTACACACAAATATCATAGTTACTTCTAATGAAATTATGAGTAGTTGTGAATGAATTGAACCTTTTATACCACTGCTTCAGCGGCTACTTTAGTTTATACAAGAACTTTTTCAACAAACAAGAACTTTTTCAACAAGCACATATAGTCTTCCTTTCTAGAAACTATGAAAACCCTCTGGTTGTTGCATTTAAATGTTTTCCTTAAGTTCTCTATGCAAGAATACTGTCTTGATATCCATTTGCTCAAATTTTGAATCATTCTTTGCAACTATCTGAATTAGAGCCCGGATTGAATTGTGCTTTACAACTGGTGAGAATATATCTGTGAAGTCAACATCTGGAATCTGATTGTAGCCCTTTGCTACCACTCTGGCCTTATACATAATATTTTCAATCCCTGATGTACATTACTTCCTTTTGAACATCCACTTGCAACAAACAACCCTTTTTATCATTAGGTTATTTTACCAAGTCCCAAGTACTGTTTTTATTTAATGACTCAATCTCATTCTGTATAGCAATCAATTTGCTAGAATTACTGCAACTGACTGTCTCTAAATATATAGCAAGCTCCTCAGAGAAATCAATATTTTCAGCCACACTCAATGCATAAGCTAACAAGTCTGCTTTTCCATAATTCTATGGAGGTTTAATTTGTGTGCAAGTTCTATCCTTAGCAGTTGAATACTGTGGTGTTGTTGGTCATGTAGGCAAAGTATTAATATCTATCAGCTCTGAACTAGACTGATCTGTAGTAGACTATTTTAAAACCTCTAATTGTCCCCATGGACCAATTTCAAACTACACCCGAGTTGAATGATTTTACTCCTCAGTTTTGCTAGATACCCCACGAGGTGAACCATGTACCAAACAAGTTTGTCAAATTCTACATCTTTACTAACCACCATCTTTCTTGTCTTGTGACACCACAATTTATAACCCTTCACACTTGATTTATACTAAAGAAAAATACATTATTTGGACCTAGGATCCAATTTTCCATTATCCACATGAACATAAGCGGACACCTAAATATTTTCAATCAAAATAACAAGAAGGTTTATCATATCATAGCCCTTCAGGTATTATTAAGTATCTCAAGATGCTTTCAGCTCTTTCAAAGCTATTGCATTCATCTGAATAAAACTCGAACTTATTATCTGTGCGTAGACACTTCACTGCTTTCCAATCTACTTTTCTATGAATGTTTTCAACTCCTTGAAGGTCCCAAACACATCATTCTTCTGTTTTAAGAATAATTCCTAAACTTTCCTGAAGAAGTTATCAATCACCGTTAACAAGTAATAAGCGCCTTCTTTTGAAGACACCCTAGATGCTCCCTAAAGATCCAAATGGATATATTCAAATGTTTTCCTTCATGGTGTTTTCTTTTAGTGAATCTGACTAGATTCTGTTTTTTAAAGATACATTGCTCACAAAACTTCATCTTACTTGTATTCCGTCCATCAAGAAGTCCCTTCTACTTAGCTCTACCATATCTATCTTTCTCATATGCCCAAGCCACATATGTCAAAGTTTTGTATCTTCTTCATCAGTCAAAGAAAAAGTAGAAACTATTGCATCCACTGAAACTGTGGAACCATGCAAAATGTACAACTGTGTAAAATTTTTCTATCCCTTCATGACTACAAGACTTCTCAATTAACCTTCAAAACTTCACTTTCACTAGTTTATTTATGATCCTTTGAATCAAGTGTAATTAAAGATATGAGATTTTTCACTTTAGTTTTGGAACCTACTTTACATTGTAAAGGGGGTGTATTCAATCAAGACTTTTAATGATGTTTTGAGATTTAAAAAGTTTAGGGATATGCAATTGAGTCTTTTTTAGTCTCTTTAAAAGTATTAATGTATTCAATTGAGACTTTTATAGACTTTTAAAAAATCTCTAAAAATCATGGTGTATTCAATTGAAACTTTTATGGATTTTTAAAAACTCTCTAAAAGTTACGGTGTATTTAATTAAATTTTTTTAGAAGTTTTTATAAGTTTTGGGTTATTCAAATTCTAACGACTTCTAGAGCATGACTTTTAAGCAGAAAGTACTCATATAAAATCTTAAAACTTGTCTTTCTTTAATCACGAGATTTTGGGTGACTTTCACAATTTTTTTTCAATCTTTCTTTCCTTTTTCCTTCCGCGGACATGTATGATTAAAATTTATGATTTTTTCTTTTGATTATATTTTTTCTATTTATCTTTCTCTCTCTCTTTCTCTATTGTTTATCTCTATTTTTTATGAAAAATTAAATTAGATTCTTGTAACTTTTTTTCATTCATTTTTTTTGTAAAAAATATCTATTTTTTATTAAATTATAAAATTTTATATGAAAAATTTATAATTAAATTTAAATAAACTGATTTTTATTTATTTTTAAAAGTATATTATATTAATAATATTAAAGATTAAATTTATTGTTTATCTTTTATATATATGCATAATTTTGATTATTACTTATTTAATTAAGGTCTTAATTTTTGTATTCTTTTAATTTTTTTTTATTATATGGTTAGAAGAAGGGGAAGGAAAAGGGGAATTGTGGGTACCAACACTTCGTATGTGAGAATTTCACACCACTATACTAAATTCATATGAATTTTATTTCAAATGAAATTCTTCAAAAGTCTTTTGAATTCTACAGAAGTCTCTAAAAATTTTAAAATGAAAGTTCATGAAAGTCTACTAAAGTCTTTCACTAATTTCACACAAATCTATAAGAGATCCACAAAGTCCATAGAAGTCATCACTTAAAAAAATTCTATCAAAATTTTTGAAAGTCCCAATTTAATACACCCCCTAAGTGTTCTAATAGCACAATCGAATATTCTAATTCTGACTGTATCAACTCTACTAATTTTGCGAGGCGCATTGTTTCCCAAAATCACTGCACCTTTCAAAGCTCCATCGTATGTTGTAAATAGTCCTTGTTGGGATATGGAATGTACATACCGAGTCAAGAACCCATTCCTCACAAAGTTTGAACCTATGTTAGAAATCATAAAAAGCCCTCATTCACTTTGCCCATTTTCCACAACATCAGCCTCCGTCGTGTTAGTAGGTTACTTTCCTTTATCAATACCACCAACAACTTTATTTTTGTTTTTCAATGAATATCAATCGACTCTAATATACCCTTTTTTTTTTTAAAGTAACAACATGCTTTCTTTGCATGTCTGGATATTGATCTGACCTCATATTCATACCAAAACTCCTATCTTGATTTCTCCCACGAACAACAAGACCTTCAACTCAACTTCCAAATCCATTTGCAAGATGCCTCATCTTTTCATTGGACAATAAAACATCATAGACCTCATCCATTGTGAGAGTATCTCGACCATGAAGAATATATCTCTAAAGTCACATATGATAGCGACAGCGAACACAATAATATCAATGCCAAGTCCTCCTCATCGTACGTATTCTCCAATGCCCAAATCAGCCATGATTTCTTTAAAAATAGTTAAGCGATCATCTAATAGTATACCTTCAGACATTTAGTAAGAATACAAGAATTGTTTCAAGTGTAACTTGCTGGTCAAGCTCTTTGTTATACAAAGTTTCTCCAACTTCAACAACAGCACGACACTTTCTCCTTTAGAACATCCTAAAATATTTTGTTGACCACCAAACTCTGGGCTCATAAGAGTCATTTACAGGCCCCACCTCAAGCAGATGTGAGTTTGGCAATACACTTCAGCTCGGTATACTACCGTCGTGGTCTCAAGAGACATAATGATTTCCTCTTGTCATACTACCCTCTCAATCACATACACTTGTAGATGGTGATGTCATCACCGTCCAAAGCCATCAATCTAAGGCCCTGAATCTCTAACCTCTTGCAGGCCATCATTATCTAAGAAGAACATCAGCACATGACAACCGACCTCGTCAACTAATTACAAGAAAATTTGGTAACTCGACTTTCAAGCTCGGTCCTGTAACTGATTTGATTGATTTGATGTAATTTTGGCTGGAGTCATATATAAATAGTAGGAAAATGGTTCTCTTAAGGACAAGTGAACTTTCTTGTAAACACATTACACAATTTAGTCTTCTAAACATACATTTTTGGTCTTTTTCATAATAAAGGAAGATTGCCTTTTTTTTAAAGTTGACTCGAGATTAATCTTTATAAATTTTGATGTCAACAGTTTGGCGCTAGAAGGAGGGCCCATGTATAGTGAAAAATAGCCCCATTCTCCCCACAAAAAAAACACGACAGTCATGAGTCGTAGTTCTAGTACCAGAAACCAATCGCATACCCGCCCCTATGAGACTGATACTCCGCCCAATTCCTAAGATGGCAAGATCAAAACCAGACAAACGACCAGCAAATGATCTCTATGAGGAGAGCCTTGGAGAAGCTAACAAATGTAGTTAGTTGATTGAAATGAAACCAAGCTCACTTGTCCCTAGTAGACACCGAGGTAGAATCCTCCGCGAGGAGAAGGGCCAAAAGTCTCCCCACCAGGAAGACCCTTCACTTCTTAAGAGGAGAATCCTCCAGAAGTCGTCCCTGTAATGGAGCCCGCTGCTAGAAGAACTGGAAGTGTGTTTGACACGTTGGGAACTCAGCACTCGCTAACCCCTACACGAAGGCACACTGACCCTGAGCTAAAACGTCATCTGGAGTAAGCAGAACTTGAAATGAGTGCCTTAGAAAGACACATTACTGACCTGGAGGCCAAAAACAATGGTGGTTCCGAAGATTACCTCACCAAGAGACATTTTCCTTTCATTGAAGATGTCCTTATCAAGCTATTGTCGGAAAAATTGAAGATTCCCTAGATGACATAATAGGAAGGAGAGGGAGACCCCTTTAGCCACCTTGACAAATACACTTCGTGGATTGAGCTGCAAGAGGAAAGTAATGCTATCATGTACTGCGCTTTGCCCTAACCCTAGGAGATAAAGCTCAGAGAAGGTTTATGAGGTTACATCAGAGGTCGGTTAAGAACTGGAACGATCTAGCCACGACATTTTTGGCCCAGTTCATGGGCTTCAAAGCTAGAACCATGCCCAAAGAATGGTTGGTGAGCATTAAACAGGGCAAAAGTAAATCCCTCAAAAGCTATCTAAGCAGATTTAATAAACAATCCATAAAAGTGGTAAAGATATCTGATGATGCCCCACTTATGGTCGTACTCGATGGGCAGAGGCCCAAAATGAGATTTTGGTGGTCAGTGCATGAGGACGGACCAAGAACTTACCGTGAGTTCTTGAATCGAGCTGAGAAATACATAAGCACCTAAGAGGCAACCTCTGATCAAGAGGAAGCCAGATGTTATCCCGACCTCAGCAATACGGTGAAAGAGAAAAAGCTGAATAGAAATCCTCAGTTCGAAAGAAGGAATGATGGGATAGAAAGAGATCACCCTAAAATTCAGTCGTACAGATTTTGAGAGTATCATCCACTTAAAGCCACCTTAGAAGACGTGTTCATGTAAACTGGCACTAAAGAAGCATTCCGTTCGTCGTAGCCCAGAAGAACGAGTAGGTGGGATACCACCAAGGGCAATACTGTCGATATCATAGGATAGTAGGACATGACATAGACAGTTGCTAGGAGTTGAAAGAGGAAGTTAAGTCCTTGATTCGTAGAAGACGACTGCAAGAATTCGTTGCCAAGCCAAAAGAGGTAGATTGACCTCTACAACAGCCGCCCCTGCAGCAAGCACCTACTACAAGAGCTCAGTGGATAATTCCTAATCGCAATCCACCTTGTGGGTTGAGATTAGAATGATGGTCGGAGGAAATCGATATATTGAAGGGTCCAGAATGGAGAGGCACAGACGAGCCCGGGATGCACGAATCATGCCAAACTACGAAGAACGATACGAAGAACGAACTCCAGAGATTAGTACAGATCTTGAATGGTTCTGGTTCACGGAGGAGGATTCCCAAGTGATTCTCCAGGACCAGAGTGATGCCCTGGTAATCACCATGCCAGTGGCCGGGGTAAAAGTGCATAGAACGCTGTTAGAAAATTGGAGCTCAGTCAGTATACTATACTAACGAGCCTTAAGGCAGTTGGAAATATCAGAGCGCTATCTTCAGCCATATCCAAGGAAATTACAAGAGTTCTCTGAAGATCCTATCAAGGCTGAGGTCAGATTGTCCTCATTGTAGAGCTGGGTAAAGCTCCTCATCAAAGAAGGATTCTGGCTGGTTTTGTGATTGTCAACCTGCCATCCAATTACAATGCCATATTGGGGCGGCCTATATTACTTGAGCTAAAGGCGGCCACTTCGATCTATCATTACTCTATGAATTTTCCCACTCTCTGTGGGATTGGAATTGTGCGAGGAGACCAAGCCAAAGTTAGGGCGTGCAATATCGACCTGCCCAAACCCCAAATCAACATGCTAAGGGGCAGGCCAAATGCGCGAACTGTGGAAGCTAGACTAAAGAGGCCCCTTGTTGTAGATCTCTTCGAAATCAGCATAAAAAAAAGCACCTCAAGAAACCCATAGACGATCGATTGTCTTTTGACGAAAAAGAAGCCAACCTATACCCCTACCCAGGTGTCCTGACAGTCTCAATCCCTGTGGTAGGCGTAACCATCCCAAAAGTTTTGGTGGACATAAGAAGTGTTATCAACATTCTCTTCAACAACACTCTCAAATGGATGGGCATACCTACCAATTTCCTATGACCGTACTTTAATATGGTCCTTAGATTAAGTAGAGCCCTGACCATGGCTAAAAGGTCAATCAAACTCACCGTTGAGCTTGGATCAGCACCTCGTCAAATCAAAATGAACTTCTAGTTCGTGGTATTCGATACTCCATCACCATATGATGCTGTCATGGGACTACCCTTGATATTAAGCTTCAAAGTCCTGTTATCCCTATACCATTATTCGATCAAATTCTCCACGCCTCATGGTGTAGGCGAAATCAAAGAAAACAGAGAACTTGCTGAAGGATATCAATTGAAAGCCTATACCAGCCATCAACGCACTCCTCAAGGAGTGTATATGGCCCACACATGGGAACCCGAACTCGATTCACTAGATCTGCACACCAAAATTGAAGAAGGAGAACCTTTGGAAGAATTGGAGGAGGTACAAGTCTGTGTTGGTGACCTATCGAAAGAACTCAAGATAGGGCAAGAGCTGCAGCCCTCAATCTGAAGTGAAATTGTGAATTTTCTCGGGCAAAACCTTGACGTCTTTGCTTGGAACCACAAAGACATGAAAGGGATCAATCCCACAATTGCTTACCACAGGCTGGACGTTGACCCTACAGTTCGGCCAAGGTAGCAAAAACTCCATCATTTGAACCCAGAGAGATACGAAACCTTAACAAGGAGGTGTAGAGCTACTATGCAATGGGTTCATATGAGAAGCAAAATATCCCAAGTGGATTGCTAGTTTGGTCCTCGTAAAGAAACACAATGGAGATTGAAGAGCGTGTATAGATTCATTGACCTCAAAAAAATAAGCCCTAAAGATAGTTTTCCTCTACCAAGAATAGACCAAATGGTGGATGCCACTGCTGGACACGAATTACTCAGCTTTATGGACGCGTACTCCAGATACAATCAGATATCGATGTACGGTACAGATCAGGAACATACCTCGTTTGTCACCGATTAAGGTCTTTACTGCTATAGGGTAATGCCATTTGGTCTAAAAAAC
The DNA here is from genome assembly GCF_002742605.1 of Olea europaea var. sylvestris. Lineage (NCBI taxonomy): Eukaryota > Viridiplantae > Streptophyta > Magnoliopsida > Lamiales > Oleaceae > Olea > Olea europaea. Next base: position 5,949,045 of record NC_036245.1, on the reverse strand, counting down.
GTTAGAGCCACTTACTAGTGGCTTGTGAATTCTATGTTTTCTTAGCAGATCGGAAAAACTATGGAAGTCTATGTTGACGATATTTTGGTCAAAAACACCCCGGCAGAGATCATTGCCAACATCTAGTAGAAATGTTTGATATCCTAAGAAAGTATAAAATAAAGCTGAACCAAGAAAATGTGCCTTCGGAGTCAGCTCGAGAAAATTCCTGGGCTACATGGTGAACAACCGGAAAATCGAGGTAAATTCGAAAAAGATACAAGCTATCATCGACATGAAAGCCCCCACTAGACCAAGAAAAGTGAAAAATCTAATAGGACGAATAGCTATCCTCAGCCAGTTCGTGTCAAAATCTACAGATCGGTGCAAGCCCTTTTTCGACACACTACGTGGAGGAAAAAAGTTCGAGTACTAAGATGTCTTTAGTAAAATAAAGAAGTTGCTAGGTCGACCCCCCGTGCTATCAAAGCCGAGGGCAGGCGACGTTTTGAAACTATACTTAGCCATTATAGAACGCGCCATTAGTGCCGTCCTAATTCAGGAAGAAGGCGGAACACAGTACCCTGTCTACTACATGAGTAGAGCACTTCAAGGGGCCGAGATCTGATATTCCCTGTTGGAAAAACTAGCCTATGCATTGGTAATCTTTGCTCAGAAATTAAGACCCTACTTCTTGAAGCAGTTTGTCGAGGTCCTCACCAATTTTCCATTAAGGCAGACCTTCTGAAAAAATGGTTAAATGGGTAGTAGAGCTCAGGCAATTAGACATAAGATATAAACCTCACACTTCCATCAAAGGCCAAGCTCTCGCGGACTCTGTTGCGAAATTCCACAACGAACCAAGAGAGGAACCACCACAAGAGGTCCCCTGGGAACCTTTTGTGGATGGTTCATCGACCGGGAATAGGTAGGGAGCAGGAGTTGTCTTATTGAGCCTGTATCGATGTCTGTTTTGTGAAGCCCTACCATTTGACTTTGGGGTGTCAAATAACAAGGCTGATACAAAGCTCTTATTGCCGGAATCAGGATGATAATAGAGTTAGAAATCCCCAGTTTGATCCTACATAGCTATTCCCAACTGGTAGTCAATCAGATCAATGGGTTATTCCAGGCCAAGGAAGAAAGGATGGATGGTTATCTCCAAGTTGTCATGAAAGAACTAAAAAATTTCAAAACTATTTAGATAAGATAGATTTCCTGATCCCAGAATAGTCATGCTGATGCTTTGGCTCGATTGTCCACTAGCAAAGGGATTGAAGAATTTGACGGCATCTCGGTGGGAAGAATATCACAACTCGCCACCAAACTAGCTGAGGTGACCCTCATGATGATAGACTACAAATCGACCTGGCTAGATGAAATCATTTCACACCTCAAGATCGGAGAATGCCCCGACGATATAACCAAAGCTAGAAGGCTTCAAATCAGGTCAGGTACACCTTGGTGGACAATGTCCTCTACGAAAGGGGATAGTCTACCCCTTTGCTAAGGTGCTTGAATGAAGAAGAAGCACAGTATGCCCTGTGAGATGTGCATGAGGGGATGTGTGGAAGCCACTCTGGTGGACAATCCTTAGCCCACAAAATCATACACCAAGGATATTTTTGGCCCACAATAAGGCGAGATGCCCTCAACGCTATCATCAAAGTGCCATCGTACGAGTTGAACTTAGTAGTCGTCCCCTGGCCCTTTGCAAAGTGGGGGATCGACCTGATTGAACGTATGCCCATGAGAAAGGTAGAGTTAAGTTCGCTATTGTAGCAGTGGATTATTTCACCAAATAGGCTAAGGTGGAACCTCTTGCTAAAATCATCAAACAAAAAATAACCAATTTCATATGAAAACATATCATATGCAGATTTGGTAGACCCCACTCGATCGTCACTGACAACAGAAAACAGTTTGATAACGCTCGTCTTTCAAATTTTTGCCAAGAGTTCAGTATAAAAAAAACACTTCTCCACACAAAACCATCCGCAAGCCAACGACCAAGTTGAGGCCACTAACAAAATCATCAAGCACACATTGAAGGCAAGACTTGATGCGCTTAAAGGAAAATGGGTTGAAGAACTCCCTGTGTGCTGTGGTCATACCGCACCACCACGAGAACCAGTACGGGTAAAACACTATTCTCGCTGGCCTTTGGTGTAGAAGCTATGATTCCAATAGAGGTCGGCACCCCATCATTTCGCACAGCTGCCTACAACAAAGAGAACAATCAGGCGGCTCTTCGCAGGAAACTCGACCTTGTGGAAGAAAAGAGGAATAGTACCGAACTCAGGAATGCTGTGTACAAGCAGCGAAATGCCAGATACTACAATCAAAAACTACGAAAATGAGAATTCGAAATAGGATCCCTAGTCTTATGAAAGGTATTTCTCAGCACGAAGGAGGCTGAAAATGGATACCTGGGCCCCAACTGAGAAGGTCCCTACCTTGTAACAAGGATCCTGCCAAAAAGAGCATATGAATTGGAAGACCTGAGGTAGGCCTCTACCCCACCCTTGGAATTCCGAACAGCTGAGGCAATAGTATCAGTGAGCATGGAAAGTCTTTCATGAAATGTAAACCCATCTGTAATGTTGGTTGCATCAATAAAATGAACCCCTTATTCTGAATGTCTTGTGCAAAATTGAGCTAAGGTTGCAAGTGCTGTGACGCTTAGTCGAAATTTCTCTTAAGAAATTCTTATAAGCCCTACTCCATACGCCGGCCGAGATAAAGTTCAAGTGCTGCGACATCTAGTCGAAATTTTTCCTAAGGAATTTTTAGAAGCCCTGCTCTATACGCAGACCAAGCTAAGGTCGCAAGTGCTGCCTAAGGAACTATCCCATACTTAAGTAGATTTAAATTCGCGTGTGCATTAAAAACCAACCTAACAAAAGGCGAACTAAAACATGCGTAAATAAATGAGACACTTGAAATAATTTACCACGAAGATACTGCTACTTCAATAAAATATAAACTGCCCATTACAAACCATTTCAGTTCAAAAACAAAACATTGTTTGCAAACATAACAAAAGTACCAAGAACCAAAGACAAAAAACGGGAGAATAGCCTAAGAAGCTGGTGGGTTTTGAGGAGCAGGGGCATCTTCTCTGATGTCCTCATCAGCAGGAGAGATCCAAACTCCCGTTGATGCAGACAGCCTTTTCAGCTCCCTCCTTTGCTCCTCGAGAAAACCCTCTAAGAAGGCCATGTCGAACCTGGGCCTTTCCTGGCAAATGTACTTAACAATCTCCTTTAGAGCCACCACGTAGGCATCCTGAGCTAAGGCATCAAACTCAGGGGACGATCTCCAGATCTCCACGGCCCTGATAGCCTTCGTCTCAGCCTCTTCCACTCATTTGATCGTCGCTTTTGCCCTCTCATTTGCCTTAGTCACCTTCTTAACGGCCTCCCAAGCTTGGGCTCGCTCTTCTTCAGTATTCTTCTACCGCTTCAGCCCAAATCTTCATTACCTTATTATTGTCTGCCAGTTGGAGTTCGGCAGCCAGACTCACATTCAGCTCTTCACCCATTTTGTTGAGCTTATCTTCATAATCCTTCTACTTTGCAGCAAACTTAGCTATCTCTGCCTCTATGCTATTATAAAGACAAAGAAATTGGTCCCTAGCCTCCAGCAATTTATCAAGCTCGGCCTTCACCTGTTTTAGCACCAAAATTCATGAGTCAAACTAATTGTATGTAAGAACATAAACCCCTAAGTACTGCAGATCGAAGGGAGTACCTTATCTCCACTGCCATCATGTACAAAACAGAGCCATAACCATGGAGTTGTGCAGTTACTAGGGCCTCACCGATGGGCATCTCACGTAGGTAGCCCTGTTCCCTTTCACCTCAACTTCTTGTAAGTAGATTAGCTGAGTCCTGTAAGGGTCGAGGAAGCGCAGAAGTTGTCTCTCTCGATGGTGGGGAGCTCAGAGATAGTCCAGAAAAATCTCAGGATGGTGACCCAGTATTGCGTCCAAATTCAACCTCTGCAAATCTAGAAATCTATCTTGCGATCTAGCCGAGTTGGTCGCAGCAACAATTGGAGCAGTAGGAGCTAGCAAAGGTAGAGTTGGGGATGATAGAGTAAAGGTAAACACCAGAGGCGAGCTTAGCAGAGGTGCAGCCTCAGGGATTGTGGTCGCAGCTGGCGTACCAAATCGATTCCTTTTCAAATGAGGGGCCTCTTCCTCAGTCTCTTCAGAATGGCTATCAGCCCGAACTGTAGTATCTCCTTTTTCCTTTGGCCGCAGCCGCTGCCTTGGGCACTTTGTATCCTAACTTTTCGGGCTGGTCAGCTGAAATATGACCAAAGTAAACATAACCCAGCTTCTTAAAATAGCCCAATCGCAGTATAGTAAAAATAACTTAATCCTTACCTCGGCTAGAAGGTATAGATGTGAACTTTTCAAACTCAAACGTGTCTTAGCCTCTGCCTGAATCAAACCTGCCTGGAAGAGGTTTGTCTCTGAGATCACGTATTTGCAGGACCTCTGTCTTTTTGGAAGGGCCCTGATCTCCTCAGCACGTCTCTAGGTCCTTAGTCAAGGTCGTCCTTTTATAGTCTGCAAAAGAAAATAGAGTGATTAGTCCCGCCACACCTATTACCTCAGGTAAACATCAGAGAATCGTTACTTACACAATGAATTGTAGAGGGATGAAACAGCGTCTTCCCTATTCAATTTGATAGGATGAAACTGCCATCCCTGCGACACATAAAAAACTCTTCTTTCCACTTCTTAATGCAGGATGGAGTATCCTACACAAGAGAACCTCCCGTCCTCAGTCTTACACTAGTGTACCACCACCTCAAATTTTTCCCATTTTCCTTAAAAGTAAACAGAGAGTTAAATTGATCTACTTCTAGTTCAGGATTTCCTAACTTGTCCCACAAAATCAAGATGGCTATCAGAGTTCATCAGCCAGTGAGAGCTATACCCTAGAAAGAAAGAAAATTTCGTATAACCCTAGGAATGGAAAGCCTAAGGTTGACGTGCAGAATGGCCGAGTTTAGAGCCACGCATCCCTCGAGGGGAGCGTTAGCCCGGTCAGAAAGCTTGGGGATTTTCATGATTACCGAGCTAGGGATGCCATACTTAGATCGCCAGCTCGCCAGCGAATCACTTGTTACAACTGATTTGTATGAACTAGTCCCCATTCCTCTTGGCCATCCCCTTCACTGACCTCATGAAACCCAACCACCCCTCCTTTCAAGCTCTTACGGCCTGAATCCATGGGACTACATTGATTGGGTTAGTAACAGAAATGGGGTAAGAGTTAGGACCTCTTGACAACTTGATGAATTACTTGAAGTGGACGAGATGGACTTTTCCTATTGGTTCCCCAGAAATGAACCCTAGACTCGTTTGAAGTCATGCAAAGGTCGTAAGAAAATTATGAATTTACAGGATGAAAAGAAGAAGCAGAGGAATATTGGAGGACTGAGAACTGAGGACCTCACTCAAAAAGTATAGGACAATACGCTCAGAAGTTTTGTTCATCACATTTGAAAGAAAAGTCGTGCAGAGTAAATGGTAAAAATGAAAGGCCAAAATGAATTTAAAAGGGGAAAACCAAGGGATTCTAAATCTGGACCGTTCATTTAAAAAATGGTGGGAGATATGAATGGCTCAAAATCGTTATGACCAAAACGATGTAGTTTCATGGCCAAGCTTCTCGAAGAAGCCACTATAAGTGCCATACAACTCATACCAACAAAAATACAACACTTGGCCCTACCATAAATGACATTTCTAGAGAAAAAGAAAGGTCGACACTAGAGATCAGTACTTTTCATAAACAGAACTGACTCGAGATAACTGTTGACCATCGAACTCCGGGCTCATATGAGTCATTCACAGGCCCCGCCTCAGGCATATGTGAGTTTGACCATAAACTTCAGCTCGATATACTGCCGTCGTGGTCTCAAGAGACACAATGATTTTCTCTTGTCACATCACCCTCTCAATCACATACACTTGTAGAGGGTGACATCATCATCGCCCAAAGCCATCAATCCAAGGCCCCGAATCTCCAACCTCTTGCAGGCCATCATTACCTAAGAAGAACATTGGTACATGGCAACTGGCCTCGTCAACCAATCACAGGAGAACTCGACGACCAGACTTTCGAGCTCGGTCCTGTAGCTGATTTGATATAATTTCGGCTGGAGTCATGTACAAATAGTAGGGAAATGGTTCTCTTTAAGGACAAGTGAACTTTCTTGCAAACACATTACACAATTTAGTTTTCTAGACATACATTTTGGTCTTTTTCATAATAAAGGAAGATTGCCCTTTTTTTAAAATTGACTCAAGATTAATCTTTACAAATTTTGACGTCAACATATTTGATTGATAGATGTAGATGAATTTGAGATTGAAATGCTACCTTCATTATGTTCAAATCAAAGGTGTCTTATCAAAGTGAAGCAAGGCTTCCTTCAAATCCATCTGCGTGAAAACTGCTTATATCTTAACTTGCCATAAAAATCTTGTGTCTCGATTCAATAAAGAAATATCATATTTCATCGTTGACATGCGGAATACTCAACCTTGATTTGATACTACTTGTTATGAATTGTAAGATAATAACAATAATGAAATAAACAAATACAAAATAAGAACACCAAAATTTATGTGAAAAACCATAATGGGAAAAAAGCAGAGGTAATGGAGGAGAGATTTACTATAATCAATAGTAATTGTGATTACATCAAGATCTTAACACTCTCAATTAATATCTAAATCTCTCAAAATGTTGTATAAATGTTATGGAAACGAAACAAGCTGTGACTTGTATATATGAACCCTAGAAATCAATTTGTAGATGAATAAGGTCCAAAAACACATCAAAACATGAAACGGGCTTAGTCTAGCCCTGTCACTAGTGGTAGGTGAGCTACAGCTCTACCACTTGGGCGCCAGGCGAACGACAAGTCTTAGGAGAAAATATGCATATGCTGCTCAAGCAGCCAATTAGCGGTAGACTAGCAAAAATGTAACGACTTTTCTTTTTGGTCCATAATTTTGATCTCTTCAAGACCACTTCAATCAAAACTCCAATACCCATTAGAAGTTAGGTCAAACTATAACACATGTCAATTTTGACCGTTATGATTTTCCCCAAGGCAAAAGTGTCTCGTCTTGACCAAAATATCTTCTTGAATCCACTCCATGGATATGGACAATTTGCACTTTCATAGAATCCTCTAATTTGCATAATTAACTACCTCTAAATTACTGTCCTGCACTATTGGAGGAAGCCCTTTTCTTAATACATCTTTGATCAACTTGCACAAATGGGGACCATTTTGTTAGTGATTTTAAACTCCTCAAATTCTTCATGCATTATAGTCCACAAAATATCTTGGATGGCCTTTAACCCCTAGCCACAAGCCATTCCTATATTTTGCCATATACGTGATTTCGGTCCTTCAAGGCCTTTTATAGCACTCTTCAACGCGCTCATGGTTCGATCAGTTTTGAGTCAAATTGGAAGAACAAAAAGATTCCACACTTGAAAAGCATCTCTACACCTGCTATTTTCATTTCATCTTTGACCAATCATACATAAGGTAGGGTCATTAGAGTGAGTACATTAGAGATGGAAAGTAAAGGTTCTAAGCTCTGCTCTTTCAAATGATTTCATCTTGTCTATTATACTCTGTATGTGTTATTTTCAATTTTCTCTATGCTTCTTGTATGCTATAGTCATTAAGAAACAAATCCTTAATGGTCCCCTTTCTTGAGAGTTCCAACCTCTATTGATCTAAAGCTACTTTTAGCCCCATTATATAAAAATTAATCTTCAAATTCATTTTCAAATGTACATTCTTTCAATAAAACATTTTTACACATAAACTCAATTTTTTTTGTCGATCCTAGATCCGTCTCTATCTATGAATAATAATACATTATTATTTTTAAAGACTGTTATTGTGAGAATTTTTTCTTCTTTAGGAGTAATAAAATAATCCAAATAAAACACTCTGTTTTAATAAATTCTACAATATTCAACTAAAATATTAATTTAGATTATTTCTTCTTCAAAAAATAATTATACAATATTTTTCGAAAATATTGTACTTAAATGAAGAATGGGAAACATGACATTCAAATAAATATTTATCTATCATAAATCTTTATAGTCAGAACGATATGTGTAGATAGAATAACTATACCACTTTATTATGCAATTCATAGTTAAGAGAATATTAACATTTTCTTTGAGATAGAAAAGAAGAGTTTCTTTGTAAACTCAATTTGTAAAATGTGAGGGAGAGCCCCGACCATAGCGACTTTAGAGACTTCTCTCTCGACTTTAACAGCGACAAAAAGGTTCTCCGAGAGGCTTTCCTTTCTGGTTTACTATGGTCTTGACTTTCTTCGATTAAAGGAAAAATTATTTTTCCTACCTCAACTGACTAGAAATTTGTGAGCAGAAAGAGGAATAAATTTTGCTAACTCAATTGACAAGAATTTCGTACTGATAGAGAGATAAAGATAAGAAAGTAAACAAGTTAATAGATTATTAGTAATTATTTTCTCAAAAATAATTCAAGATCTCAAAATTTTGCTCCTCCTTGAGTTCAAGATTATTAGTAATTATTTTCTAGGACAGGAAGAATTTCCATTCCTATGGAAGCACACCTCAATCACATAAGAACTAGCAAACCAAACTTGTGCCTATTATCACCGATCTTGGACATGAACTTTGCAGGAGTTTTACAGAAAAGGTATTTATTTGTAGCAAAATACTGAGGGAGTACAATACTGTTTTAATTATATATAAAATATTAAGCTCAAATTTCATCTTAAAATGTTAATTTCGTTAAGTGAAGTAGTTCAAGTATTTATACATTAATAATTATACATTAATAATATTTCAATACTTAATCTCTTTGGAATTTATCAGTCAACTTAATATGTTCTATCAAAATAATGGTTCGTTTGAGAGCATCAATTTTAAAATTCGGGTGCTTGTTTGAATCTTAGTTGGATCTTATTCACTTGAATTTAATGAACTTTGATATTATATTAAAACCTAAATTTTCATCTTAAAATGTTAACATTATTTAGAGGGAGTTTAGAAACTTATATGTTGTGCCCATAACATGAAAGACCTTGTGAAAGAGCTCCATATATAGCGTTTGGTATGACCATTCATCCAAAACCCATAACCGTTCATAAATGTTGTAACTTACAAAGAAATAGTTTAACCATTTCATAAAAAGCTAAGGACCCGTCTGGTTTGTATTTTAATTTGAATTTTTAGTTTTGAGTTTTGAGTTTATTTTTCTATTTTCTGTTTTGAGTGTCTATTTTAAAATTTCTAACAATGCGTTTGATTTGTCATTTTGAAAAATTATTTCTCAAAACCAAATACTAGAAACAGTTTGGTTTGAAATTTTGAAAAATTATTTTATGATATATTAATTCTTTAAATTTGATTATTCAATAATAATAGAACAATTTTATGTTAATATATTATGAAGTATTGTAGACATTTTAAAGTTAGTGAATCTTATAATATTTTTTCACACTAAAAAATTTAAAATAATAAATACTAAATTAATTTTAAAATATAGGGGGAAAAAATATAAACTAATGAGATGGTCTAAAAATATATTTGTATGTGTTCATTTTAATATTTTTTAAAAAATTTATTTAAATAATCATTAGATAGAAATGTTTTTATTTTTTATTTTTATAAATTTTAAGAATTTTTTTTTTATAATTTTATTTTTTTCAAAATTTTTATTTTTTGGAAGTTATCAATTTTAATTTTTATAGTTTTTAAAATTTTATTGGTTATAATTTTATATTTTATATTTCTTAATTTTTTTAAATTTTATTTAAATGTTTGTTTTTCTTGTTTTGAGTGTTTTCAAAATTTTCACTGGAAACACTCAAATTGTCAAAAATACGTCTTTGACTTTTATGTTATAAATTTATCATAGTTTTCAAAAATGCATTTTCAAAAATATCATATCTAACATGTTTTCAACGTTTTGCAAAACTGAGAACGACTTGAAAATAACAAATCAAATGCACCATAATCCTCGATTTTGTTTTGTTAAAAATCATACTTAGTAGATTTTAGTAAAAGTTTATAAAATATAAAGTTTAAGCCAAAAGTTTATGCATACACTTTTACGAGTCGGGAAAATTCGGCGAGGGGCATGGTCTATTATCTCCAATAAAGTATTGACAAGCAGAATCGAATATCCAATGGTAGTGACAGTGACCAAATCAGAAGTGACATGGCATAAAAATACATTTCTATTGAGACAAGAATGAGATTACTACATGGTCACAAGCCATACTATATATCCAAGAATGCTGAAGTTTTGTACAGTAAATTGCAATCACACAAAATCAATCATTAAAAACTTGAGGGTTCACCTAAAGACCAGAAAACACATGCGTTGGTATAGACAATCGCTTGAATTTAAGGATGTACTACGTTGCAGTAGATTCTGTTTGCTTCTCCTTCGGGGCTGAGAGACTTTCGAGGTTGAGATCCCCAACACCTCTAGGAGGACCAATGCTACAACGAGCCGTACTATGCAACACAATGGCATCCTTTATTTTCTGAAACTGTGAAAGACAAACAAAATATTTATATATAATCAACAAAATGTGGATGTTTCCCGGATTGCTAATAACCAATTGGGGTGGGGCGACACTCCTAAGCAACTGCAACTGACACCTGCAGCTAATTTAGTAGACTTTCTCATTGCATAAGACTTGACAAAACCTAATTGATTTGTCGGTTCAGGTTCAGGTTCAGGTTCAGGTTCAGGTGTATTAAGTTCCACCCATGGAGATGGGGGTGCAACTAAGAAGACATTGGATAGCTGTTTTTCTTCACTTTCTACACGAATCAGTTCACATATTCCGAATTATTACCCCTTTTGAGATTGGTCCCTCCTCTAACCATTACAGAAAGAAAACCAACTGGAGCCATACATTGGTATTATAGCAATTCAATATTTGAAGAGAAGCATTTCCCAAATCTTGAAGTTAAATACTTTGAATCACAAGAATCCAATGAATAGTATTGAATGTTATGCATCGAAATTAGATCGCATACAATAAGCAAAAGCCCAATCAAGGAAGCAGCATTATATACACTCAAATTTACTTACTTTTGCAAGAGAACAAGAGAACGACTCCAGTTGTCCGTCTGCTCCTCGATAGAAGTGGAAATAAGGAAGTACCTTTACATTCAAACTCTTACACATAGGCTTGTTTTCATCGAAATTGACTTTCAGGAACAAAATTTCTGGGTGTTCCTCGGCAGTTCTGCATAGCTGATAATCAAAAACACTATTGACTCACATTTATTTTTTTGAGGTCTGGACATCACATGAAAAAACTATGGTCCAGAAAACAGTATTTTTATTAAGAAAAGAGATGATGTTAATATCTTTGTGCTCATTCCAAAACTGAGGTGTACAGAATTAGTTTCGAAATCTCAGAGTTATGCAACATGGAAGGTATATTCTAGATGTAGAACAAATTAAGTCAATTATGATTTTATAGTATTTTCCTTTTTGATTAATATTGCCTTTTATTATGATTTTTAAGACAATTGATTTTGTTTCCTTATAAAGAAGAACCTAATTTCCTTATTAATTCTAGATTGAATGCTACATAAAGGGGTTCTTTGATTGTAATAGATACATTATTATTGAATAAAACTGAAATTTTCCTCCTAAATCTCTCTTCTTGTTCTCTCCTCAAGTTGTTCTTCTTCTTGTTCTCCGCATCACAGTGTCATCAAGAACAATACATTATGCTTCGCTTATGGCAATTAAACTGTTTCGCAACTGTTCTCTCCTGCATGCATATCTCTAAAATACAGTGTTGAAGTACATTTAACTTTGCAGCCCCTTCGTAGATCTATTGATTTAGTTTCATTAAGGACGTAGTTATACCCGTTCAACACGCAAAGACATGATAATTTGATTAGACCAGAACATTTATCACCCGTTGAACAGGTCAAGACGACCAAATCAAACACTTCTTGGATATTGGAGATTAGCTTGACATTATACATGCAACATCTATATATCCTCTCACAAATAAGCAAAAAACAAATAGCATCCCATCTGTTAATAGCTAGTTATGAAACAAGTTATGAAGCCCAATTAGAAGATTCAGTAGAACTTTAAACCCAGAATCTATGTCGTAAAAATCTCTGGCTCAAGTCCGGAAAATATTCCTTCCCTTAAATGATAAGACTTGAACCGCAAAGAGTGTGAATTAGAAACTTTTACCCTGATCACTTACACCTTGAAGCCAAGGCACTATAGAAGAGGTTCATTTATAGTCTTTTACAAGCTAAAATTTGAAGTTTTCATGAGAGTACAAATTTCTGATCTATAAAAGGCCACATAATGAATGTTAAAGTTGGTATACGTAACTCTAAATCACTGACTGCAGATGTTAACCTATGTTTCTCAGTACTGATCATTTAACTTCAGAAGCGTACTTCGTTATCAAAATAATGACACTGCTAATTAGAACTGAAAAATTAACTAGTAATAATTATTACCTTGGGAAATAGTGCTCGACACGAAGCGCACCATGTTCCATAGAACTCGACAATAACTAGTCTGTCCCCAGCCCCACTCAAGGCATTTAAGAATTCTTGTGTTGAGTGAATGTCAATCATATTGGGGCCTGCATTCCTTTCCCACCACTTAGGTTGCTCAGTTTCAGTAACAGTTGCATGTACCTAAATAAAGCACCAGCGAAGAGTCATAATTAACTTTAAGAAGATGAAACTGGCACGCAAAATTTAAAAACTCGTATGCAAGCAGAAAAGTATGCTGAAAGAGACATAGTTTTTGATATAATAATTAGCCTAATCAGGTTTTAAAATCACAAAATGGAAAGCTTCCTAACTCTAATAGCAAAAACACAGGATGGACAGAGAGAAACATCAAAATTAATCATGGGAAAACTGCCAAGAGGCCCAATTTTTTCAATTACAGAATATCCAAAAGATATTATCCTAATCCAAAAAGTCCTGAAGAAGATCATCCGTCACCACATAACTTGTCATTTTCTGACTATATCATCCTGCCTATGCCCTGTTTCTCCATGAATAATTGTAAGGCAGATGGGAAAATTATGAGACTCACAAATTCATTTAACATAACTAACATAAAATAGAAGTCCTGCAAATCTGATGATGGAAGCCGACTACATCATCAGTCTATCATTGAGAGATTACGAGGACCAGAAAAGGGCAACACTGAATTTATCATGTCTACAAGAGCAAATAACTATTTCTTTTACAGCTTTAGCGGCAATGAGAAGCTTTGAAACCAAGAATAATGAAAATACATACATACATACATACATACATACATACATACATACATACATACATACATACATATATATATTCAACAAAACTCCAGTGGCACTTTTTTTATATATCAATAGATGCAGATAATTGAGAGAGTCTAGATCTTTAAGATATGTTTTATCAAATTGTTAACACGTCTTCATGGGATGGGGAACTATAGCTGCAAAAGGGAATGGGATAGAAAAAGAAACAAGATGATGAGGGGGCGGGGCTACTGTAGGCCAATCACAAACTTTTATTACATTGTAGTGAAAGTACTAGATGGTTAGACCATTACGAGTCAAATTATCCAGTTGAATATTCAGACAGCAAAATGAGTTACCTTCAGGATGAAACTTTATTGAAGGTATTCAGTTAATTTTTTTCCGAATTTATAATCATGTAAAGCCACAACAGAATCTAAAATTTTTCTTGACTTCATCTACATTCTACATATTTAAGAAACTCTATCATTATTTCTTCGTAGTGTGCCCCGAGCTTATATGAAGGAGGAGGAGTATGTTATCCAAAAATGACCCGTACAATTATAACAAAGAAAATGAATGAAGAAATAAGGAAAAACGAGATGGTGCGAGGTATACCAAAGAAAATCTCCTTAATGATGCATACGTGCGAGGTGCAAAGTGCATCTCTAAAGCACATACTACACCCTTTGCGATATGCGCGAATGTGCTTTGACCCTAGTGGTGGCTAGCTTTGGCTTAAGAACATTTGTAAGAGACTCTTTAAACATAAAATGCTCTTTATTTTAAAGAGCCAACCCTTAAAATCATAGATGAAATATAGAGAAAAATAATAAGCATTTCTGGGAGTAGTAAAAATAAGTGTTAAATATAAAGAAAAAAAAGTCTCTTCAAGATGCTCTAAGGCATTAGTGGCTAGTAGTTTTAAATTACTATCTCATAGGTATTTCACTATATAAACAAGTTACAAACTCGTAATTTTTCAATGTGGGATTCAATACGACTCTTACACGCTTAAAATATTCTAATGGGCTTTAACATCCTATGGGATTATTGTGGACTTTTCCAATTCGCCCAATTAATCATAATAGCATATTACATTAAATATTTTGAATTTAATGTTTCAACCAAATTATTTCCAAAATATTAAGGTTCAGCACAAAACTCTCACATTATGATGTGAATCCTTCATGAGTTTTGTTAAATGCATCAAATTCAGAGCCAAGGCATACCCCCACAAGCAACACGAGACATATGCTCAGATTTATTGAGAAGTGTAAGTTTCCTCACTCTAATGAAAAAAGGATATCAGTCTAAGACAATAGAATTGGGGGCAGGAACTCAGAATCTAGATGTGCTTTGCAAAAATCCTTAGAACTAGTAGACGCAAAGATCAAGAAAAAAGGCACCATGCCTTGCATACTGAAGGTGAACTAAGTATAAGAGAAATGATTAGGGAACATGAGATATAATCTTAACTATATCAATAACGAAAAGAGTGTACATGGAGTTGGAATAATTATCAGTTTTACAAGATTAAGTAATAGAAATTGAACTGGTTGGGGATATGATTATACTATTAAGACTTGTGTTAGAACAAGAAGCATGTATGCTCCAAAATGGGGCTAGCTAAGGTAAATATTTGGTAAGACATGGATAGGTTGAATAAGGTAATCCTACTCAATATAAGATTTTTGTGGAGGAGATCTGAATAGCCATGGGAAGAGAAGTTAAGATATGGTTTTAGGTCATATGACTACTTAATTATCTTAAGAACAGAGGAGAATCTAAGCAAAAAGAAAGAGAAATACAGATTCAAACAAAGTTGAATTCATTAAAAGGATGACAATCTAAGAGTTTGTTCTCTCAGAGAGAAAGTTGGAGGAATCATTTTGATAAATTATTTAGTGGATCTTGGAATTTGCCAAACTTCATTGTAGATAGAAATTTTGCCTAATCTCATAGATAAGGGTCAGCACTCACCAAAATAACTGAGGATATGAAGAGGATAAAGATAAGAACATCGTAACTGGATGGAAACTCTCTTGATTTTTTAGACTTTTAAGTAGATGTAGAACTCGATCAAACATCGTACAAAAAAATTCAAAATCGGCCGAAATTTTCGAGAATAGGGACTAGTTTGTTGTTATTGATTTTTAGACATTCAAACTATATAAATTACAAATATGAAAAAAAAAATGAAAAAGAAAAAGAAACAAGCATGATAAAAACTTACAAAGTGTACAACAAAATTACCCCAAACTATTATACATGGGCATAATAACTTTTGAAAATGCCAAATGAGTTACATAATGAGAAGGCGTTGAACATTACGCAAAGAAGATGGCTTGAATTAGTAAAGGATTACGACTGTGAAATCCATTACCATCGAGGCAAGGCGAGCATAGTGACATATACTTTAAGTAGGAAAACAATAGGCAATATATATTTAGACGAGATAATTTAATCAATGGTCATTGAATTTTGCTATAAGGCCATGTTTGAGCCACATTAATGTAAGAATAAGAATGAAAAATATAGTTGTTCCCTACTCCACACAAGAGATAAAAAGTCTATTTGAGATTATTTAGTTTCCAAAATAGAATTTTGACAAATCACGTAATGATTTTAGGGGATTTTCATTCCAATTGTACATATTTTATTTAGACCTCTGCAATACCATAAAAAGATGTAATACATATGTGAAAATTATTCGGCAAACAATTGTCAAAGTCAAATATGATGATTTGATGTAATGTATAACTATTATATTTTTCATTTTAATGGGCAAATGATGGAAGACAAATCGGGGCTAAGTTACTACTTGCTCACCGATCATTAAAAAGCTACTCATGCTCACTGGACTTTGCTATAGATTACTTTTTGCTCACTGAAATTTAAAAGATTATTCATTTCTCATTTAAATTTGAATAAAGTTACTCATTGCTCACTGAACTTTACTATATATAACATTGATGTAAATGATAAGGGTAATTGATGGGTAACTTTATTTAAATTTAGATAAGCAATGAGTAACCCTTTAAATTTCGGTAATCTATAGCAAAGTTTAGTGAACAAAAAGTAACTTTTTAAATTTCAGTGAACAAGTAGTAATGTATATCAAAGTTAAGATCTGAATATATATTGCCTATTGTTTTCCTACTTAAAGCGTATGTCACTACATTCACCTTGCCTCGATGGTAATGGATTTCACAATCATAATCCTTTACCAATTCGAGCCATCTTTGCCTAATGTTCAACTCCTTGTCATTATGTAACTCATGTGGCATTTTCAAAAGTTATTATTGCCCATGTATAATAGTTTGTGTTATTTTGTTGAATACTTTGTATAGCTATGAAAAATTTCATCTATAACCTAGAACCATCAGCACATAAATTTACGTATATACAAGTATAATCTTTATTCAGACCATTTAAATACAACAACGTGAGCCTTAAAATTACTTTTCTGCCATCCAAACTCAATTAAGTAAAAATCCAGAAGTATATGGCACAGAAGAAAAAGCATCAGAGAAAGTTTCTTGATTGGTTTCTATGTTGCGTCAGCCATTGAAAATAGCCCAAAAAAGGGGATAAAATACAGGCCCATATCAAAAATTTCATTCAAGAAAGTAGAGTCCGTACCTTAAAAGATGCCAATTGCTTGCGAGGTCTAAAGTCAACTGAAGAAGAAGAATCCATAACAGAGGAAGCATCTGAAACAGAAACCACCCCTTTACGTAGCCTTTGATTGGGTGGAAGAATCGGTTGAAAAGAATTCAATGACGAAGAAAATGCAGTCACAATCGAAGAACAAAAAGTCAGTGAATTGCAGGAAAATCTAATCACATCACCCATTTCAGAAAACACACAGCATATAAAAACTTCTTTTCCTCTTTAAACCATGTACGTCTATGTGTGTGTTCTACAATTGGATTATTTTCAAAAATTTCTTTTTCCCCTTTGGCTTTATGGGTTCAACAGTTCTCTCTATATATACGGTGGTCGGGTGTGTATAGGGGAATGTTACATCAATGAGAAAATGAAGGCAAAAATCAAAGCCAACAAGGCTTAGATTTTTCTTGGTCCGTCTCTGAATTCGTGTTCTTTGTGGGTGCCTTGGAGTGAGAACTAATTGTGTGAACCAGAATAATATAAGAAGTGGAAATACATAAGACAAGATCGATGGTTTGTCATTTATTATTATTAAAAAAAAAAAAGAAGAAAAAAAAGAGAGGTTGAACCTCAATCTTGAGGGTCCCCATCGTCCCGTCGAGCTTTATGAGAAAGATAAATCGCGGGATATACCCCAAACAGGTCAGGGAACAAGAGCTGCCTATACACTGTGCCTACAAGGAGTTCAATTTCATGTGTCAGAAATGGAACCCCCATACTGCGACTGTCAGCAAACCTCACTATTGTCGTTTGCACCACTCGACTATATCCCGAGGGGCAAACCATTTTATTATTATTATTATTATTAGGGTTCAGGGTTGTAAAACGATTTTAAGTTCTATTTCTTGGGAGAATAAACTTTATAATAATGACTTAGAAAATCTTACAGTTAAAGAATAAAGAAATTTTTTGAGTTTATATGTAAAATTATTTTATTAAAAAAATATATCATTAAAAATAAGTACGAAAAAATGAATTTTAAATAATGAATATCAACATGGGTCAAGTAAATTTCATCAATCGAGGGATTAAACTTCACTTTAATTTTAAATTGTATTACTCTAACATATTCTATCGCTCATGTTTCTCAAGTTAATCGAATTTGATTATATCTTAATTGATATTCTACATAACTGTTACAATACTTAATAACAAAAACGATAATGAGGGCTATGGCAGTATTTTTAACGTAAAAGATCAAAAGAAGAGGTTTTTTTTTTTTTATATATATATATATATATATTTAAATACTACTTTTAACGCAAAGAAAAGCTAAGATCCACTGTGGCATGATTGTCAATTAAGCAATTTTTATAAATTTGTATGCTATAGGTGAAGAAGTGGTGAAATTTTAAAATATATTTGAAGTTTAATGACTCAATTGAAACTAAATTTAGGGACTCAATTACGATAAATTAAAATTTTAATAACTCAATTGAAATTTCACACCCAAATAAGATTTTGATTTCAATTTTGTCTGTTTGTTAGTTGTTGTTTACTGTTGCCACAACGTGATACGGCTGTGTTTGGATGCACTTAAAAGTACTTTAAAACTTGATTATTTCATTCAACTCAAAAAAGGGAATTTTGATTAAACGGAAAGGACATATGCATTGCTTAACCTTGTACATTTTTAATGTGTAGGAAATAGGGATAACAAAAAAACTCGTTCAATCCAATACTCGCGGAACCTTGTTTTGAATGGAACAAGGATTACCTGCCTAACCATTTAAAATGACAGGGATCATTGTCCCGAAATGAATACGAGGTGGGAATGGGAAATATAGTCCCCTTCCCGCCTCACTACCTTACCCCCTCTATTTAAAGTTAACTTCAAATTTAATTTTTTATTAAACAAAAATAAAATATTTGTCGTCATTCTTAAAGAAAATATAAGTTATTCTTAATAAATTGAAAAAAAAAAAGTAACAATATTTACTAACTAAAGATATAAAAAATAAAAACAAAAAATAAAATAAATAAAAGATAAAATAAATAAAAAATAAAAACAAAAAATAAAATAAATAAAAAATAAAAACAAAAACAAAAAATAAACGGGACCATGAAACCTGCCTCGCCATCATCCATGTCTCGTCCCGCTTTAATCGAGCATGGGGACGAGGCAAGGTGACAAAAATATTTGACGAGATAGGGATGAGAATGATTGATGCTTTGTTTCACACATGTTTCGAAAACTTTGAAAAAGTATCTAATTGTTTTAAATGTTAATATAAATAGAAAACATTGATGAAACTTTTAGAAAGTCCAGATTTATTCTCTTGGTGGCTGTCTTTCTTTGATTTGTAAGGTCCCAACAGATATAACAATACTGGTGCGCACAATAAAGAAGCACTTTTACTAAGCTAAAGGGTGCATAGATAAGCCTAGTTCTTATCTATCTAACTGTTAAAATTTTTTACACCTAATTATAATTTCAAAGTGTCGAAATTTTAACATGAGATACATTTTTTTTTTAATTATGCCAAATTGCCAATTAAAATTTCAACATTTTGACCAAATTATTTTTTGTTATTCAGGCATATTAAACTTTTGACACAGTCGAAAAGCAATATCATTCACAAACCCAACGATCTAAAATAGTCGAGTCCTTGAATAGCAATCAAAGACAAATATTTGGAAAATAAAATAATAATAATAATAATAATAATAATAATAATAATAATAATAATAATCTCCACAATTTTTATTCAATATATCAAATGACCACCACAATAACGAAGTCTTAACAGATTTTAAATACCACCAAACAAAAGGAAATCTTACTACAAGTAAATGCACAAAATACACACATAAATGAAGGTGAAAGTAAAATTAATAACTAGAATGAATTAAAGTAAGCTAACATGCCGAATGAATTAAAGTCCAATAAAAAAGGTCGAGAATCAAAATAGATGTACCTAAATTTTTTATTTTTGTTTTTTAGTGTCTGTTCACCCACTATTTTTTTAATCCATTTTGGTTGATTATTCTTTTCCAGTCAACGACTAGCATAGTGAACTGGCAGTCATCTCGTGCCACCTGCAATAAAAGATGAGTCTTTTTTCATTCTCGCTAACCATTGAGAGCCTAACGCCTCATATACTCATCGTCCTTGTTTTCTTAGTGTTTGTTCATATGCCTGACAAATAAAAATTGAGAATTGACTCGACTCCAAAAATCGCACTAATGCTTTAAACCTCAAATTCCAACTTATAAGTTGACGATTGAAAACTCAAACATGCAACTTTTCTTAAATTGAAGTTTGATCCTATACTTTGGAAAAATAAATAAACAAGCCCATATGACTTTCTAGCAACTAATGATCTTACTTTCATAACAAATGAAAAACTACACACGTTCATAACCATTTTTTTAAGATGAGAAGTTTTGATTCGGCATGTGATTCTTTTCTCTCTGTTCATCATATTTAAATAGTGATGATGTCAAATGAGTTGAGTTATCTGGGTCCAGAATATCTTAGTTTGTTAAAAAGTCGAAGTTAATGTAGCTTGCTTGATCCTGGTGGATTGATGGGTTGGTCTTTCATAATAGACGTCTCATATTAGTGTTTATTGTCCAGTACAGCAACTCATGAGGACTAGTTTAGTTGGCCTGGTTTATCAAAAGAAAAAAGTCGAAATTACAGCCACCATGGTTTTTTATGTTCAATTTTCATTGTTAAGGAATTAAGTTTCTTAATACAAAAAACATGTCGTATTTAATTCTTTATTAAGATTTTAATATATTTATTAACTATAACCATTTCCCATTTTTATGTTAAAATGGAGAGAGAAAATTTTCAAATAAGGAACAATATCTTTTAAACCACTTAAGCGCAATGCACAATCTTCCACGATCAATCGATGTAAATCGATACTTACCCTAATCTAGAAGCCGTTCTTCATTTAACTAAAGCAACCTTTGATTGTTTTGCATTATACAAACAAGTTTTTATTCACATGTGAAGCGAAAAGAAGGTAGCGGGAAAAATGAAGGTTGTAATAGGGCCATCATTGTAGCGTGTAGAACGAAGGCGCTGTAAGGGTTTGGAAATGACGAAAACAAGTCACAACAGAAAATCGACAGTCCATCTGGAAGCCACCAACGGAACTCCAAAAGTCCAAAAGTCGAAAAACGTGTTCACGATGCAACCCCCTAAAACTCCGGCCAAATCCTGAAAAAGAAAATCGAACAATGTAAGGGTTCTCTGTAGTCCATTGAGTTAAGTGAGCATATGGGTAATTCATTTTTGAATTGTTGAGTGATTTTGAATGGAGTAGTGGATTATTGGTGGGGGAATATTCAATTGTGAAATACTATTCGATTATTGTGATCCGTATGACTATTATGTGTACTGTGAAGAGAATATGGTAAACATTGTGACCAATTTTCGATTACATCTGTGACTTAAGTGTGTGAAGTGACTGAACATACAAAATGTGTGGAGAGTGTGCCATGTTTTTTGATATGGTTGTTATACAGTACTTTGTGTTTGCTATTAGATGGTTGTGTGTATACTAAGTAGAGAATGTGACTATTGTGTGAAGTGAGGACATTGTGTCTCAGTTTATGAAACATGTTCAGTTTTGTGACAAGGCGCTGATCATGTTCATAGATAAAATAATGTGGTTGTTTTGATTTTCATGTGAGAATGCTCAAAATAATGTGTTGTATGTTTCGGTTTCCCTTGGGTAAATAGTTATTTGAGATGTCTATAAAATCTCCCAAGGAGGGTTTAGGTCATAGAATCCCTACTACAAACTAAAAAGATTTTTTTTATTGCATTTCATGTCTGGATATATGAATCACTTCCAAGCCTTACTGGACCTGTTCCCAATAAGGTGGGGAATAGGCACCCCCGCATTGTGATTTGGACCTTGCAAAACACAACCGTCTACTGTTAAATTGGATGAAGATTTCTTCTCCTAATTTGATGTAAGTGTGAAAAATTTTGTTCTTGAATGTAGTTCATTGCTATCGTAATCAGAAGTTACTGGTCACAAAACATGATATCTGGTTTAAAGGTCACATATATATGTACACCTCAACCACATATGAATTGGACTTTGCATGTTTCACAAATCACACAAATGAATTCTATGACACATTCATGATGTCAGGTCATGCAGTTTCCCTAACACGATAATGATTTTTAATGTGTTTAGGTCACAAACACTGATAATCAATGCGTGTTTGGATCATTAATATGCTAATCAATTATATCACTGTTGCAGATTGAAGTATGTTATGTTGTCTCGTCTGATGATGAGATGCCAGTTCCATATATGAGCGGTATTTCATACAAGAAACCAATGGAACCACACTAACGAGGGGACTTGTACTTTGAAGATCAAGGCGATGCAGGCACGAGTGCGCCTATCCAATCTCATAAACCCACAACACGGTTGTTAATGATTATAGATGGACATAAAGAGCATTCGAGTGATGTTGAAGATGATGACAATGATGATTTCGTCTATACACCACCAAAATGGTAGAAGACATCTTCCTATTTCCACTCACCAATTGAAAAGCACGCAACGCGGGAATATTCTCCTACCAAGCCAGAGGGGCATGACATCTATACTCCAACCTAGCTGCAAGATACTTGTGCAGATGATGAACCACAATTGGCTGTACGTTCGATATATATTTATTTCTGAAGACAAATTTTTTTGGTTAATTTGTCACAATCATAGGTCACGTGGTTATGCATTAAAGTCATAGAACACACACGTATTTCCATAAGTAATAGACTTGTGTGTACAGGTCACAGATGAAACAAAACAGGACACATACTATTGTCTAATCACATGTCACTGACAAATATGTTCACATCTCATATTGTTGTGTTCTAAGTCACAAAAATATGACATACATATTTTCACTGGTCACAAGTCACAAACACGTGACATATATATTTGCACAGGTCACAACCTATGACATATATTTGCATAGGTCACAAGTTGCAATTCTATCTACACAAGTTGCAATTCTATCTTCCCCATTTTTTGAAAACACACCTTTGGGAGCACAAGTAACATGGTATAAAGTTAACATCATAGGTCACAGTTCATGATGATCCATGCACATTTCACTTTGTCATAAGTTTTCATCTATAGTAATTCATCTCAGTCATTTCCAGTGAAGACATTTCTATTGTTCAATTACAGGTGGTTGACCAGTTGAAAAAGGAGTTATGTAGATAGATCACTGAACTTCATTATAACAATAAATAGTTGATAGTGTAGCTCAAAGATATGAAGTCACAAAAGAAGATATGAATAGTAAGATTGATCAACTTATCCGTGTCCAAGGTGAAATTCGATTGGACATGACGAAAATACGATCGAATATGACACTGCCCGCTTACATTACTTCTTTAATATCGAGTACGATGGATGAAGTTTTGGCAAAAACCATTGAGAAGAGGAGAGCTTAAAGTGTTGGAGTTACAGCACAGCAGGAGAAGGTACGTAATTCTATAACCAAAAATCTTTTTACTGTCATTACTTCAGGTTGACAATCAATATTGTGTTGTATCAGGTCACCCATATTCAACAAACAATCGACAAAAAAGGCAAGGACAAGATGGACCCGCTGATGAAATTGAATATCCGTACTTTTCTTCGACTCGTCTCTCGACTTGGTTATTGCTTCAACACCAATCGTTTCAAATGTGGTTAATCTGCCTCATATGTTTTTATCCAAAGACATACAGCAGTAGCAGCAGTTTGATACTATTATAGCTGGTGTGGTGAAGGACTCTGAAATTGATGAGCAGGTTGATATGGCGATAAAGACCATAAATAAGGACCAAGCGGTATTACATATCCATTTGCATATATTTATGGGTCACAAACTTTTATCACATCTGACATATTGACTCGGATATGTGGCACTACCCACAGATCACCTTTCATCTTTACACATGTTACCATCCCATTCTCGTGTGTACATGTTACAAGTCACAACTATGCGATCACATCACATATTGTTTGCACAAATACATATTTCAATTTCTACGATAGATTCAATGTTTTCCAACATGTAGGGTCTTCTCATTTCGCATTGACATCGGGCCTGTCAGTTAAGAGAGACCCTAGACCCACATGAATACTATAGTCCCCGTATATTATCGGTGCTGGAAAACAAAGTAAGCAATCTGATGGCGTCATCGTTTTTGACAAGGACGGACAAGTATGCGGACGAGGCTGATGTTGTTGCATTTCAAAACTAGTTTAGCATAGTTTACAAACCAAGAAATAAGTACCATATCTTTGTTGTATGCTATGATCTATAAATACTGCACTGGGATTTTAATTTGTATTTATCTGTTCTTTTTCTGTTTCAGAAAGAAATTTAACGACAAATAATTTCATTCGTCCACCTTTTCTACTCGGTTCATTTTCCTTAGGGTCAAAAACCTAGTGGCTTCAACTTATACATTCAGAATCTTTATTGAGCAGTACGGTACGATCCATAAGTTATAAGTCCCAGGGCATATATTCATGTATAGTTCATAAGTTACATGTCGAGAGTCACATATTCTTGACCATTGGTTATGGCACACATCATTTGTTTGTAGAGGTCACATGCCACATATCAGTGACTTATTGTCTTTGTCACATGTGCACATTAATTGACTAGAATTTATAGTCTTAGTGCGCACACCACAGGTCACAAATATATGCGCAAAAGTTGTAATTCACAAATCACAGAAAACCTGAGACAAATTCGTGACCTCATAACATTGGTCAGTGAGGTCTTCATTGTTCAAATGCCAAAGGTAATAGCACAAAGGTCGCAGGACAATTAACACAAATTATAGCTTTGTATCGTTATCCATTGGTCACATGTCGTTGTGCATTGGTCACATGAGTATGAATACAAGTCACAGGAAAATGAACACAAGTCACAACCCTCTTCTTTGACCACAAAGATGAAAGATTCTTGTACACTGGTCATAGTTCAGCCCATAGAAATTTGTTATTAATGTCAAAGTTCACCTCTTCCAATTTGTGCATAGCTCACAGGTCTGCATTCATCTGTACGACGACACATTAAACATGTGATAAATACATTTGTATGATCACCTTTCCATGCTTATTAACTTTCTATCGTATTTTACAGCATATGGACGTTTGTTTTCGTTACTTACGATAATTTGCACTAAGAAGTCATGATGCAAAATTGAGTGCTACTACAACTGACTCTTTGTTTCAGGCTAAGATAAAAAACATATTTCCTCAGTTTCAGAAAGATCCAAATGTGATAATAACGGATACATACATTGTTGAAGTTGCTACTGGTAGGCATTTAGAATTCAGTCACCCTTGATCTGAAGTTGAATATGTTTTTTTGCCAATTTTGCCCGCAAATCGTGAACACTGGATGCTTTGTTGTCTAGACATAAGAAACCATAAAATGTACATATTCAACTCCACTTACAAGAGCTATCGTGAACAAATGGTTTGTGCCGAGATTGACTCCTCTGCCAAAATTATCCTACATTTGTTGTTTGTTTTGGGCATCTGAAATTGAACCCCCATTGAGTCGAGTAAAGATGCAATGTGCTTGATAGTGTTTTTTGCAGATGACACTCCGCATCAATGGAATGGGTACAATTGTCACATGTTTTTGTTTTGTGACTTGTTTTTTATTTCAAAATTTTCATTCATCATACTGTCATCTCTAATATGTTACCTTTTGACTTTGTTTTCAGCAATGATTGTGGCATTTTCGTCATTAAGTATGCAAAGTACATGCTATGTAACAACATGAAGTCCATGATGATAAATTTTGATGCTAGTCGAGCTAGGTTGGAGATTACTACTCAACTGTTTAAGCACAAAGATATCAAGAAGCTAACAAAAATTGTGCAACCGAAAAGAGAGAGAGCATTGTTGTAGAGTGACTGCAGAAAGTTTGGGTAGTGGCTAGAATACTTTTGGGTGGTTGATATTTCTCCAATAGATGGGAATTCATTCTGTTAATGTGACCTGGAATTGCTTAATGTTTAAGAGTAGTATTGAAACAGAAAGCTTGTCTATAGTTATGATAACGCAATATATGATAGTTTCCTTTGCACGTTTGACTTATGTTTTGTTACGAGTGCGGCAAATGTTTTAATAATACTATTGATATCTCATTTATTCATGTGCGTAGGTCATATGTCATATCTTGATGTGCACGGGTGAAAAATTTGATACTTGCGTGTCACAGAAAAGTAATTGAATAGACTGATCACAGGACACAAAGTTGGGTATACATGTTGCAAGTCACACGAGTGTGTGCACAGGTTACAGATGTATGTAATATAAGTTACATATCACAGGTAACACGACTGGATGCATAGGTCACATGACTGTGTACATAAGTCATAGATCACATGACTGTTTGCAAATGTCTAAAGTCACAGATCACATGTTACAAGACTGTATGCACAGGTCACAAGCCACACGTGAAAAAAACACGTATCTACATTTTTTTGGTTGCATGTCGACAACTCATGTTTTCACGTGTCACAGTGTTTTTCTCACAGATCACATACTTGTGTACAGATTCGAAAAGTCACATGCCACATTGTATTGTTATACTTGACACATTTTGTGCGCAGCTCTCAAATCATATGCTCATGTGCTCTGGTTTTGCTTATTTGAGTGGAGAAGTCACAGGTTATAGTCTTATATCCACAGGTTTCAAACATATATGCTGAAGTCACAAGTCAAGTGAAATAGGTATCCGTGTCTACAGCATATATTACAAATCACGATGTCGCATGCACATTTCACTTCTCGGAAGAACTCATTGACAACAATCCATATCCAATCTACAATTTCTTGTGGAGAAGATATAAATATGAATGTTATGTTAGAAGTTTACCTACATTTTTTCTTTTTTTGTCATGGGTCAATTATAAACTTTCACAATGTTAGTTCCTTATCAAATTTCAAAGGCAAGCCTAAATTTCGTGCATGCGATGGCCTTGACCAGCTAACGAGCCAAATGTTGAATGCTACATTTCACATAATTTTGGATTTGTTTTATCTTAATGGAAGCAAGTTGTTGCACATCCTCTGATTGTGAGCACTTCTTTTACAACGTCCATATTCCATATATTCACTATTTGTTTCCCATCTGTGCATGATCTTCTCCTCTTTTTAGCAGGTCTGCTTGAACTCTTTTTTTGATTAGGTGCTAGGAGAACTATGTCTTTAACTTCCAGGGGGCACAATCCACTCATTTGGATTTTCAATTGAGTATACTATACATTGGTACGCATTCATGTACGCTTCTCATGTGTAGAAGTATGAACAATAATCGTATGGATCCCCTTTAGTTGTGGGCACAATCCACTCATTTGGATTTCCAATTGAGTATACTATGCATTGGTACGCATTCATGTACGCTTCTCATGTGTAGAAGTATGAACAATAATCGTATGGATCCCCTTTAGTTGTTGCTATTATGCCAATGCATGTGGACATGGCATCTAATCAACGACAAATGATGATCTCCTTTAGTTGTTGCTATCACAGCTAATGCATGTAAAGCATCCGACATGTGCAAGTCTGTTTCTCTATATCAACGACAAATGATGATCCCTCATCAACTAACAAACTGTTTGGTTCGCTAGAGAAACTTGCACACAAAGAACAACATAATGTTAGATCACATATCTAAGGTATTGGCTTTTCCACCGAGTCACATATATATGATGTCATGTAACAAATATCGTCACCCTTGTGTTCCTCAAAGTTGTGCTCATTTCTCTCATCAATTTCTCATATTAGGCGGACAACTTTGTGAATGTGTCAGTTCCAGTGTCCCTATTCTTACAAAATAAGACTGTATTATTTGTCGTAACGAAACCAACAGAGTTATGATAGGATAGTTTTTCACTGCTTTTGTAACTGAATTGATGGATTCCACTATATTAGGGGTTATCGTGGAATACCTATTTATAGGTATGTGGAGTCATGGCCATCGTTCTGGTCCAACTTCATCCTACGAGGTCAAAACATTATTAGGTGGAAGGCGTACACCAATCATGACAGTATGTACTGATCAAAAGTAAAATCTTACTAGGTACTCCTAATATTCTTATTGATTCTGTTCATCTTTGCATGTTGTACTCTAAATCTGCCAAAGTATATGCACGAATATCTGACTTGAATTGTTACGTTATGTTGTGACCTGATTTACCAAAACGGGATTTCAAGTTTTGTAGTAGGTGATACGAACAAATTTCATAGCTTGTGCTCGGATAAACCAGTCCAATTGCATTCTTTATACTATTATGCCTACTTGATACAAAAAAGTCATTCCCTCTTACCATAAGCACTCTTCAAATTTTCTAAAAACCATGTTCAGGATCCATCATTTTCGTTATCCTAATACCGAATGTGAGTACAAAAATGCTATTATTAGTATCCTATGTACATGCTGTAAATAGAATGACATTGTAGTGCCCATTCAATTACATGCCATCAACAATAATTATAGGCTTACAATAGACCCATCCTTTAATCGGTGTACCAAGTGCCATGTAATAGTACTTGAATCTGTTGTGACTATCAACTCCAATTTTGTGACCATTCTAGGATTTGTCTGTTCAAGTATATAAAATTAGTCTAATAGTTGCCTGAATGACTCTGTTTGATCTTCCCTGAGTAATTTCAAAGTTCTTTCTGGAGATCTCTAAGCTTTCGGAGTGTACACAGTATGCGACGATGTATACTTATAATTGATGCAAGAAGACATGACAAACGTTAACTCTTGCCTGTAAGAAAACTATGTTTGAAGCACATGTGTGACAAAGATTTATCTTTCGAATCTTGAAAATCTCTATTTTTCCCAACCTTAAAGACCTACATATCTAGCTACAGTCATCATGTGAGCACTTGGCAAGATACTTATTTTTGTCTGATCGAACTGCCACGTATTAAAACATGTTTTGTATGGCAAAGAAAGACAAGCTCAATTTCGAAACTTTCTTGTTACGGAACACTCTACCTTCTTCTATACTCATAGCATTAGGAATGGAAACAATTGTGATCACACTTTCATCAAGGTAAACTTGTGGAAGTAGCTCTAAGAGTTGAAAAAAGTATTTCAGAACGACAAAGCAGTAAATAACTAATGAGGCCTAGTGTTAGTGGTGGTAAGCAAACATGGATTGGAGCCTCTATGAATAGACCACTGAGGAGGGATCGTATAGGAGGTTGATTAGATGTTTCTACTTCTAGTAGCTTCAAATTTAAATCCCGCGGAAGTCAGGGCTTGAGATTGAGCCAAAGATCAGTGCAGCAGCCAGGGAATAGTCGTACTCATACTCAGGGATCTATTCAGAGAACATTTACTTCTGGACAGAGTTATAGCTCTAGTGTTGCCAAATTTCCACAGTGTCAGTTGTGTGGAAAGTTTCACTTTGGGGAGTGCCTTAAGGGCGTTGGGGTTTGTTATCATTGTGGTCAGAATGGACATATGAGGAAAGACTATCTAGTTTGCCTTCAGTATGGTGGTACATCATAGGAAGCATCTTTACAACTAGGTGGTATCTCTAGACAGAATCAAAACTAAGATACGTTGACAGGTAGAGCAGGTGCTACTAGTGCTAATCAGTCTGATGTTGCTGGCAGCAGTGGTACTAGATAAAAGGGCCAAGATGGACACCCCAGGACTCAAGGGAGAGTTTTTGTTGTGACTAAGCATGATGCCGATGAGTCACCAGACGTGGCCATGGGTACGTTATTTATTTTTGGTAGAAAGTCTTGTTCTTTAATTGATATTGTGCTATACATTCATTTATATCTTATGTGCTTATTAATAATGCTGACCATATGTCAGAACCGTTAGACAGTGATTTAATGGTAGCTACTCCTATAGGAGACTCACTATTAGCTAACAGTGTGCACAAGGATTGTGTGATTAGAGTGAATGATCGGGAGTTGACAGCTAATTTGATTCCACTTGATATTTATGATTTTGATGTGATATTGTGCATGGATTTCCCAGCTGCAAATCATGCCTCAATTGACTGTTTTTACAAAGAGGTAGTGTTTAGAAGATCAGAAGAGCCTGAAATTATTTTTAATGGTGAACGAAGAATATTACCTTCGAGTATCATATCCTCACTTGATGTTGGGTGATTGCTTATGAAAGGTTGCTATGCATATTTAGCTTATGTGATTGACACGCAAAACACAAAGTAAATACTTGATGACATACTACTGGAACTATCCCAATTTCACAACCACCTTACACAATGGCTCCAGCAGAGTTGAAAGAATTGAAAGTTCAGTTGTTGCAAGATTTAGTTGACAAGGGTTTCATTAGACCCAATGTGTCTCCATGGAGAGCACCAATCTTATTTGTGAAGAAGAACGATGGCACAATGGATTACATATAGCTAAATAAATTTATGTTACATATCGAGGTCACATAAGCAACTGTCTATTACAAAATGATATCACATCTACACTCGTAATGCCGCTTCTTCAATCGATGACTAAATCGTAATGCTTGTATGTGATAGTCATACCACAACACGCCCAAACATGAATCGGTTGATTTCGAACACACACAATGAATATAGTCACGGTCATATGACTGCAAAAGTAGAATAACTTACCTGCTTATACTGCAGATTCAAAAAATCTCAATGGAGAATGATGGTCGCTTGATTTGGGATCAGTTAATTCCGATTGATGTGAGGGTCGATTTTGATAACATTAACTAGCAAATCCGACGGGTCATAATCGCAAAGATTCTATTTCTACGGATTGCTCTAGCTTTTTATTAGATGTTGCATCGACTTGTGATCGAAATTTTTGTTGAAATTGTAACAGATTGCTTATTTTAAGTAGCCGTTTGTAATCATACCTAATATACACACACACACACACACACACACTTGATTCTTAAAATTGAAATGGTGTATGTTAAATGCCTGACTTATGTATTGTTCCCAAGAAAAAATGTGTAAGACAAAGGTAAAATTAAAAGTCATTTCAATAATTTAACCTAGTCAAATTTAAAACTATAATATGATGCATATACTGATCTAGTATTATTAGTAAATTGTATTTATTAATTATATTTAGTAAATTGTATTTATTAATTATATTTAATAAATAATTTAACAATGTAATTTCCAAATTAGTGATAATATGCAATTCTTTTAGATTATAACCTTTATTTTAAATTGTATTAAAAATTAGGAACAAATAAATATGATGAGGGGACCTACTCGGCCAACAATATTGGTGTGTTTGCAAGCCAGTTCCATCCTCAAAATTGGAAGGTGGTCTAGCCCCGACTGTACATTTTATTTAGTGGCCAATTCAAGATAGTAACGAGCCTATACCGAGTACTAATAGAGGTAGGTTGGTTGGAGCCAACTCATCCATTTAAATGCTTCAATTGTAGAGATGTATTATTAACTCATAAATGTATGAATAAAATAATCCCTTTTGTATTAGTTAAACCATGTACTTGAGTTTAATATCATCTTCATTTGACATTTAAATGAAGAGAAAATTACACACTTATTTTTTAACTTCTTATTTCAACAATCAGGTGCAAATTTTTTTCTTTCAAAAATTAGATACACCCCATTTAAGGGTGTCAATGAGCCGAATTGAGCCGACTCGGCTCATTAGCTCATGAGCTCATGCTAGTGGGTCGAATTGAACTCGCCCACGAGCCCATATTTAAAGGGATATTTAAAGGACAGATACACGTTTTGAAATGTATAGAGAGAGCGTGTTCAGAGATATTTTCAATGAATGGGTGTGTGAGGATGGGGTTAGAGGTGGTAATTGGACTGAGCCAATTTGTTGGCTCTTCCTCTCAGCTCGTTTAGGCTTAGTCCATGAGTTGTTTGAGTTAATTTAGGGAGAAGTATGTGCACGAGCCGAAAAGTCTAACATTGTCACTCAGATGAGCAGCTCATGGGATTGTAAAAAGGGTCACCATACAATATTTAACTTTTATATTTATTTACACAATGTTTTATCTCTTACAAAATATTATTTTTCAGTTATAACTTAATTTGAATTGCATTAGATTCTAAAAAAAGAAAAAATTAAAAAAATGCCAAGTCGAACCAGCTCGATCAACAAAATTGGTGGCTCATGGAAGACTATACATGTTAGTCTAAATTATTATTATTATTTTTTTGACGAGTCGATTCAAAACAATAATGAGCTTCAATTTGATCGATAGGCCCTTCAATTTTGACAAATTCTCTCTTTTAAAATGAACTGCTCTTATTCAAAAGAATTAACACTACACCAAAAATCACTTTTGGCAACGGGTAGAAAACGTTGCCATAGACTTACGGCAATGTTCAAGCGTCTGTTGTGGGATGAGACGTTGCCATAGAGCGAAGAGTTTTGGTAACGTGCATTGCACGTTGCTGAAACCCAGTTTAGGCAACGTGCGAATGATCACTGTATGTCAATTTCAGTAAGGTAACTACGGGGGATGTTAGTGTCTTACCTTGCAACTCTACCTATCTATTACTTGTGAGAATACTTACTTATTTACTTGTGAGAATACTTTTAAAGCATAGCCAAACACGCTCTTATCTATTCATTAGCCAACATGTACACTACTTCACAGTGAACTTCACAGTGAAGAAAAACTTTACTCAACAAGAGTAAAGGAAAGATTCAAGTTCATGTCCAACATCAACATCAACAGACTGCAGGGGATTCACCAGGTGGAGGATATATAATGCATAAACAATAAAATTAACTTACAGTCACAGCCCGAACAACACCACCACTAGCACCATCACGAGCAATAGCAAGAGAGACTACCTTCACCACTAATTGCTGCAGGGTCAAAAGAAGACGCAAAATTAGCAATCAGACAATACTCATGCTAATCATGCCCACAGACAGACAATACTCATACTCCATAGACCAATAAGGAAAATAATTTGGATATCCAATAAAATTATCCAAAATCTAGATGAAACTATTAACTTGAAATGGGTACACATAGAAGTTAAAATTTTAACTAGAATCAAACTTTTTCGAATCGAAACCAAGAACCGATCAGTCCCCAACAGTTTTTCATTCTTAGTCTGAAACCATGAACTTTAAAACCAAATGTCTTCTACATAATTATCTTGTTTTCTTCCAATATATCACCAGACCGAACAAATAGGAAGTCACGAAAAGTATCAAGTTTGCAAGCAAATATCTCATCCATAACCTCCTAACCTCAAGTCATCTATGAACACGAGAGGCAATAGAAAGAACTAGCATCAATTACCTGTTTGGAAGAGAGTTCACGATGGCGGGGAGATTTCGCGGTGGCGGGGAGAGTGAGAATGGTGAGCAGCGGGAGAGGGAGTGATAGTGAGAGACGGGGAAGACATTATAGGGCTGGTTTGGGTTTTTTACAAACTAAAAGGGTCGGGTTCGGTTCCGGGTCCGGGTCGGGTTTTGTATGATTTATATTTTAATGTTGAATTCACTATTAAGAAATTAACGACAACGTTCAAAGAACGTTGCCAAAGATACTTAACCGCAACGTTCATTGAACGTTGCTAAAACCAACCAACGGCAATGTTCGATGAACGTTGCTAAAAAATATATAGCAACGTGCATTGCTCGTTGCCAAAACTTGTTAACGGCAAGGTTCAATGAACGTTGCTGAAACTAATTAACAGCAACGTTCAAAGAACATTGCTAAAACATCTACAGCAACGTGCATTGTACGTTGCCAAAAAAAAAAAACAACAACGACGGCCTTTGAACATTGCGAAAGGGTGTATTAACAACAACCACTCAAAAAACGTTGCTAAATCTTCATTTTCTCAACCAATGGCAATATACATTTGCTGAATGTTGCAATAAACCCCTTTTAACAACATACAATTGGTGAATGTTGCCATTTATATGTTGCCAAAGGCCATTTTTCTTGTAGTGTAAACCTTAAAATTAGACTCTAATAATCTGTTAACTTCTTAAAATAAAGCTCTATTTTTATTTTCTCATGATTACATTAATAAAATTGTATGTATCAATGCTTTAATCATATCAATGCTTCAAAACTTATATTATCCCTATTATGATTAAAGCGTTAGCAAATATAGATAGAGGGGGTAATGATATAATGAGCACCGGTACACATTTTATTTTAAGCACCGATGATATTTCTTATAAATTTATTGTGGATAGTTGTATGGTGGGTCTCAACATTTGACTTTAATTCGCTATTCACCAATGAATTGATGTGACACTGATCGGTGCTTAATATAAGATGAGGTTTGTCCTCTACTAGTCATGTAAAAGCAACACAAAAAGGGAACGAAGGCTTAAGAGTTTCGTCTCAAGTAGATGAACCTTTCCCCTATCCAAGTTATCACTAAAAGGCACGTCGGCCAATAAATAAATCGTAACTTGTATCTAAATCAGTTATGAGGTTGTTAACAAGGAGCCGCCATTTGTCATTCTCCTAAAATAACCAAATTACCCCAAGTTCGGAGTGAAATCTACGGGGTTGTTTGAGCCCCATTTTTATTTTTTCAAAAAAATGCATTTTAAAATAGTGTTATAATGGCAAATGTATAGTTAAAAAATAAAAATAAATTATTTTTACCCGTAATATTATTTTATTAAAAAATGTATGGTTAAAATAAGGTCAAAACACTGTTGAAAAATGTATTTTGATAGAAAAATGGAACTCAAACAAGGGCTATAAATAGCCATTTGAAGAAAAACACATGCAATTAAATGTCTCCCTTTTAAATAGCCATTTCATCTCTTACTCATGTTTGAGCATCAAACAAGTGAAATTCAAAGGTGAAAGTCATGGTTATGTGAAATGATTTGTTGATTTGATTTCTATCATCAACAAATTAGCATCGTCTATGAATAATTTCAGCAAAGTAAACCATCATTTTCCACGCTCTGATTGAGAAATACATGAAATCTAAGGAAATAAATCGAGCAAGAAAAAGTCAAGCACTAGCTGGTGTGCCAAGGGATGAAAGTCCAAGGATCAACGATTTTCAAACTAATACATGAAAGTGGCCGGCTGAATTAGTAGCCCCATTTTTAAATAAACGTTGATGTAATAATGTATGTTTGCATTTGTACGACTCTTTGTAGCAAACTTCGTGCCCACTTGGTGAAATTTATGATGTCAATTATGGATGGCGGAGTATTATGTTTGTACTTTTACAATGTGCCAACTTATCAAAACCACACCGTCATTGGTAAAAGCCAAGAGATTGGAATCCATTTGGTATAGATTTATACAAATTCCAAGAGTTTGGTCTCAAGCCAGTTGAACAAGATAGTTGTTTGCTGATCTGTTTCATTTCACAAATAAAATAATTTCTTGTAATTTGACTTTATACAAAGATATATGGTTCTAACCTTAGGTGGTGCAACCACAGTGGCTGACCCCTCAGGTGCCCATACCATAAATAGGTCATTTCCTCACACTTATGGTAAACCTTTAGCACACTTTATGAGGGAAATCGTTAAGGCTCCTGATGTTGAAAAAATAAGGGAGAAGCTAGGATAGCCAATTCATTCACTTTTCACCAAAATTATAACAAACAATGCTAATGAAATTTGGCAGAAAACTTGCACATTTCCATTGAATCGATAAGAGCATAACTATAAAATATATGGTGGATTTTGATCAATTAAGATCCACAATTAAATCTACCTATAAATGATCAATTGCAATTTATAGCCCAACAAAAACTACACGCACATGAATACTACAAGAATTGTTCTAGCTATTAATGCTCTGATTTTGTTTACCTAATAGCTTAGAAATC
The DNA here is from genome assembly GCF_002742605.1 of Olea europaea var. sylvestris. Taxonomy (NCBI): domain Eukaryota; kingdom Viridiplantae; phylum Streptophyta; class Magnoliopsida; order Lamiales; family Oleaceae; genus Olea; species Olea europaea. Next base: position 5,913,211 of record NC_036245.1, on the reverse strand, counting down.
ACTAATTTAATATATTCATGCTTCAGAAAATGAAAATTGTTCACAACAGCGTTCTGAAAAAGGACAAAAAAGGACCTGTTGGAACAAAACCAATCGAAGCATGTCATCAAAAACTAAACATCCATTGATTCGATTCAAAACTACAAATATGATGATGTTGTTGGCATTGCATCTTGCTGATGTTGAGATGCCTAAAGTTCCTGTGTACCAACTAGAGTAACATTCTAATCGATTTTGGTCTCTTTCCTTTGCTCGATGTCGATGTTGCCTGCATCTCAAAACGAGCGTATGAGGATCTGTACTAACAACTAGGAAGAATATGAATTATAATGTTTTTAAATACCTTTACTTTCTTCGAACTCGACTCCGACGAGCTTTTACTTTGAAGTTTCTTTGGTGCGCCCTTTCTTCTCGATACGATAGGGTCCCGTACGCTCCCGCTTGATGTATTCTGCGATATACTACACAGGGTGCCTAATTGTACTATATGGTGTGCGAGGACATTATTGGTTGTACTCGTCCATGTCAACATAAGAACCTTAAGATACGATTCGATCCACTCCATTATTGCATGAGTCTGTCCGTCATCATCAGCAGCAAGGTTTGCCAACCAAGCAAAAGTCTGACACATACTGTCATATCTCACCTGACTAGGTGTACTAACCAACCCAGCGTAGTTAACAGCCATTCTCGCGTGTGCTCTACTAACATCTCTTTTCCATCATCTCAGTATGTACCTCTCCGATATTGATGTGATGTAATTACTGATCAACACCGATATCGTATGCCTACAAATTATATCCCTAAACTTGAACAAGTGACAGCTGCAAATGAATTGACAGTTCTTCTTCTGAAATGAGACAAAAAATGTTTTTTTCTTCATTCGCTCGCCGCATGCCACAACTTTGCAGACCTCATACGTTGTTCCCAAAACTATTTTTTGAAGTAGATATGAGGTCACAACACATCTTCCCTATAAAAAGCTTCTCCTCAGGATCCACAACAAACAAAGTGTTAAAATACATATTCAATGGTTAGGAAAAATGAAATCAAGTGACAAAAATGGCGCATATAGACTTATCACCCAAAACGTTAACAATCTTAGCTAGTGAATATGGAAAGACACAAAACAAACGATCATGAGCAAGCGTATAATGCATACGTGGAACGGAGAAAATTAGAGGAACATTTCCTGGAGTCACGTATGAATTAACATTGAAAGATTGAAAAACATTCCATCTAACCCAAACATTAATTGCTAAAATAAATAATCAAGTAAAATCATTAAAGAGATTTGTGACCCCAAAATGTTTTACAATTAAAGTTCTAGATTTAATATAAATAGTAAAATCGAGCTTTGGGGACTATTTATTGAACCAAGAATTATACTTTGCGAACTTTGCCCTCTACTGACGAAGTAAAAGCAACACAAGAGGGAAACGAAGGCCTAAGAGGTTCGCGCAAGTAAGTGATCCTCTCTCCTTATCCAAGATGGTTACAGGCTGTCAATAAAAGACACATGAGCCAATGACTAAACCTTAACTCATAAATGAATCAGTTATGAGGTAGCCAATAAGGAGACACCATCTGTCATTCTCCCAAGTAATTAGATTACCACAAAGTTTGAAGGAAAATCTATGAATACCCCTCAGTTGAAGAGAAATGTATACAATTCACATATTTTCCTATTAAATAGTCATTTCATCTCCAGATCCTGTTTGAGCTTCAAAATTAAACCCAAGAAAAACTAACTAAGAGGGTGATGAATTGATTTTTAATTTTTTTTTCGAGAAATTGATTCAAATTCAAGCAAGTTGGACAAAATGCACAAATACGAAATCAATAAGTAAAGGGAAGAGAGTGTGCAAACGATATAATTGTGGAGGTTCAATTCAAAACGATGATTTATGTACTCTGTTACCAAGCTCTCCGACATAAACAAGGGTTTTTAACTATATTGATTGACTTATGGTGTAATCTGTTGACTTATGGTTAACTTCATCCTCAATGTTTTGATTATAACAAACAAGATTAATATTATTTCCAACAATTTATTTTCAGTGATAATAGTTCAATGTTAAAATCAATTAAGCACTAAGTACTCAAGTCAAATCATTCGATACGAAGAAAGATCAAAAGCACGAGATACGACATCAAAGAAAGCGGTCAAGATCGAAGTCACGCATTTAAGAATTTAAGAGCCAAACTTCAGAGGAAAATCAAAGACTTGATTTCTTAGGCAAAATGTAAAGGTGCTACTTTGATATTTGGAAATGAATGATTAAGCTCAAAATCCTTCGATGCATTAAAAACAATTTTTGTGCATTAAAAGTCATTCTAATGCAACGTTTGATCAAATATAAAACGAATTTTAAAAGTGATATTTGGATTTTAAAAAAAATTATCATGAAAAAATAGTTAAAAAATATTTTTCAAATGTCCATGCACTTCAAAACTTTTAAATTAAAACAAACTTGGCCAAGACGTAAAAATACTGCGTTGTCGGGGGCGGTCAACTGACCGTAGGAGACGGTCAATCGAACCCCCTCTAATGGTCCGAAATTTGACCATTTTGACTTTTGATTTTTGCTGTACAAAAGACTATATTGATCTTTCAGACGAGGAGATCGACCGAACTTGTCTTCCGCAAATACATATTTCTTTCGTTTTTGAACTGTATAAATATCTTCACTCTTTCCATTCTTCATAAGATTTTCAAGTGTATCAAAGTGAGATATTTTTATTTTAAGAATTATTTGAGCTTTCTTTTGCATTTGTTTCTTCATATCAAAAACTTTGATTGAATCAAACTCCTTAATTATAATTCTCATCAATGTTTTTCATCTTTTTTTGTGCTTAATTTATTTATATCATTCCTAAAATAGTGATATATTCTTGAAGAAGGTATTTGCACTTACATTGCATAAATCTTTTTACTTCTTCATATTAAAAATTCTGATTGTTAAATTAAATTTCTTGAATCAATTTCTCTCATCAAAGTTTTTCATCTCTTTGTTCTTAACTTATTTATATCAATTTTGAAAGAGAGATATATTTTTGAAGAAGATCTTTGCACTTATATGCATAAACTTTTCAACTTCTTCATATTGAAAATTTTGATTGATTGAATCAAATTTGTAAAATTATCATATTCATAAAAGTTTCCTATCTCTCTTAGTGCTTAATTTATTACACTCATTCATTAAAGAGAGATATTTTTTGAAAAGATTATTTGAATTTATATTGCATTTAATTCTTTTTCATCTTCTCACTGAAACACTTGGCTTGGTTGAATCTAATTTTTATCTGTCATTTTCATCAAAATTTTTCATCTAACACTTGAGCTATTATTTGTTACTATTTATTGAAGTGTTAGCCTCTCTTTGTACTTAATTTGTTTTATATTATTTATCAAGAGATGATTTGATTGTAAAATCATTTTGATAAAGTGTGGGTTGTGCCGAGGTCCCAGAAAGCTCAACATTGTGTTAGGATAAGTGCTCCTTGTTGTAAATCACCGTATAGGTCATATTAAGGTCCAGTAAAGTTTAATAGTATGGGTTGTGTTGAGGTCCCATAAAGCCCAACATTGTAAAGGACCAGTACTCCTTATTTGTAAGTCATTGGAAGTGTTGTAAAGGGTTGGATTGCATCATAAATCAATCAACATAGTGAAAAGACATTGTTCATGCCGAAGAGCTTGGTAACAGAAGACGTAGATTATTGCTTTAGATCGAACCTCCACAATTATATCATTTGCATTCTCTTCCCTTTTACTTATCGCTTTTATATTTGCACTTAATATTTGAATTTTTCAATTTAGTCTTTACTTACTTTCTTATTTGTGCCAATTTTTTTAATTGATATATTTGCTTTCATATTGGTTTATATATGGAATTAATTTTCTAAAAAAGTTTTAAAAACCAATTCACCCCCTCTTGGTTAGTCATTTTTGGACTTTCACAATCCAACCATTTACAACGTTTTTGGTGACTTAAAGAACATCGATCCTCATACAATATTGATCTTTTCGGGACCTCAATATGATCCACAAATTTTATAATAAATGATTTTACAATTTGGAAACTTATCTCTTAATAAATGATATAAACAAATAAAGTAATAAGAGAGAAATATACTAACACTTCAATTGAATAGCAATAAATAAAACTCAAGTGTTAAATGATAAAACTTTGATGAAAATATGATTTTCAAAATTTGAATCAATCAGAGATTCTTAAAGTAATTGTTTAATAGAATAAATAAGATGTGTGTGTGTGTATATATATATATATTATATTTTTTTTTCACTTTAATGCTCTCCAAGAATGTTATAATGAATGGAAGAAATTTGGATATTTATAGAGTTCAAAATCCCAAATAATCTGTAAATTCGAATGGCTCGTTTTGTCGAACCTCTTGACCGGATGACCAATATATTTTTTTGTAGAGTAAAAATTAGATGTCAGAACAGTCGAATTTTGGATTGTTGAAAATTCCGATCAACACCTCTTCTGGTTGGTCAACCACCCGACAGTTCTGATATTTTTACGTTTTGACCTCTTTTGATCTGATTCGAATGTTTTAAAAAGCATAGACTTTTGGAATATCATTAACTAACTTTTCAAGATAAAAGATAGTTTTCAAGTTCAAATATCATTTTAAAAGTCACTTTATATTTGATCAAAATATTGTACCAGATAATGCTAAATATATATATATATATATATATATATATATATATATTTTATATTATTAATTTTTCTAATATTTGTTCCTTTATTTCTTTAGACAGTTCTTTAATTATTGTTAGTATCATTATTTTTAATTTATTATGAATATGTTTTAAAAATATATAACTACTTCTTTCTTCTTCTAAACTTCAATAATATATATATATATATATATTATTTTTTATTTTTTTATTTTTATTTTTTTATTATTATTTTTTTAATGTATAGAAAGATTTTGAGCTTAAACATTCATAGCTAAATATTAAAATATTTGTACCTTTACACTTCATCTAAGAAATCTAGTCTTCTACCTTAATTTAAAATTTGACTCTTTAACTCTTGAACGTGTAATTCGGGTCTTGGCCCTCACGAGTCCAGTAATGATAATAGCTTTTGATCTTTTGACGATCTTCTATTAATATTTCATCATACGCTTTGGAAAATTATAATCATTTGAATTCAGTTTGTTAGTAATCAAAATTAACTTATTTGTTATAATCAAAATTTTAAAGTTATAATCAATCATAGGTCAGCATAAAACTAGCGAGACTTGAAGGTGAAAATCTTGGCTAAGTGGATAATTTGTTGATCTGATTTTTATTGTCAACAATATATAAAAAAATAATTATTGAAAAAATAAAATAAAGTGTTTGTTGAAGTGTAATTTTTTTTTTCTTTTTTAAAATATAAAGATGCTCTCTCTAGTATCAACCACTCCTTGTAAGTCTCTGTGTTCTTTCACTTCATTGCATAGTAAAAGCACAAATTAACAGAATCTTTGTTCTTCTGTTTATGAATTTCACTCATAAAGAAATTGTAAGAAATATATGAGAATGACTACCAAATCAGGACAAATTAACTCTTAAATTGACATCAAGAGATCAATACCTTCTTTAACTTGGATTTCTTAGTTTGCTTTAGCTGCCATTAGTTATTATCCTTCTGCACATGCTATGATCAGATTGGGTTCTATAAGTATCAGAGGGTTATCGAAAATCTTCCAGAGTTCGATACGAATTTGCAAATGAACATACATAGGGCGACATGGGCAATATAAATACACCTCATAGAAATTTGCTAGCTATTTACTAAGAGAGCTGATAAGTATAGAAAGGAAACGCGAGTAACACCAACTGTAAAAGAAGTATAACGACTTGCAAGACGAACCGATCAAAATCATGACCAGGCTTCCTTGATCCCATAAAATTTAGACTTCCAATGAACGAGTACATTTTGACATAAACAGTGGGAAATTCTAAAAATAACTTAGCTTCAAATTGTTAGTTTAAAAGACCTTAGTACTGTATAAAATGTCTTCAATAACCTTCTGTAAACCATCTGGGTCAAGCCTAATTGATCACTCAGTTAAAGAAGATGAACAAGTTACTTTACAAGTACATATAAGAGTATAAAACAATTCTGCAGGCCACCCAACATGAAGTTAAGTTATGCAATTTTTCGGTATCTCTCTACTTACATGGCCTTCCTGATAAACAAATGACTAGTTGATTCATATGCAAAAATGCAGCTTCAAAACCATTAACAATGTTCGATGACTTGTGTTACAGTAAAACCAATGCAATATCTAAGCACCAGATTAAGGCAGAAGAAGCGAAACATATAACAGATGACCATTCCTTGCATCGTTTTGAATTTTATACTAGCTCGATATAACTGAAACAGCAAATCACAATATTATATTCAAAGAAATGACACCTTTGCTCGAGACCATCTGGCCAAGTGCATTCAATCTTACATAAGCACCAGCCATGCATTAAACTGAACAGCAGAAAGATGAAATTCTCAAACTCGCATTATTTCCTAGCCATTTGCAGTGCCCATGACACGCAAACCATTTATTTACAAAAATAATAATGGACATAAAAATGATATGAGATGAGCATATTTTCGGAGCTTGGACAAGAATAGCACCAACTACAAAACAAGTATAGCGCGGGGAGGAATTTAATGAAGAAGCACTAAACTAAAGCAATCATAACACAAAAGATGAAAGGATCAAAATCATGGGCAATTTTCCTTGATAACATATATGATTTTACAAATTAGACTATAATTTTCATTTTTCATTTTCTTTCTCCTAACATGGGTAGCTCAGAAAATTCCTAATAAACAAATGACAGGTTGATTCATCTTCAAAATCGCAACTTGAATAACCATTTACAATGTACAAATGGCACATGTTTTAATAAAGATAAAGATATTTCTATTCACCGGATTAAGGTAGAAGCAACAAGACATATAACAAGTGACCACAAACATAGGGCAAGTTGATCCGAAATTGAAAATGGAGAACATAGGGCAACATTGAAAATCAAGATTTATCTCACGGAATTTGACAGGAAAAACTTATGGTGGACATACTGCCAAACATTACCAGTTGCATTGAAATACAAACACATAGGAACATGAAACTATCAAATTCGCATAATTTCTGAGCATTTGCGGTGCTTGTAACATGCAAAACATTTACTTAGAGAGTTAACAACTTTAGAAAGAAAAATGGTAAGAAATGAGCATATTTTGGGCCTTTTACGATATCATCACTAACTAAATAATGTGTTGACACAGCTACAGGAAATGTAGTTTAACTAGCTCTATCAATCATTAAAGAATTTATCAGAATCATGGATACTTTTCCTTTATCATAAAAGATTTCACAAAATGGACTGTGAATCCATAACAAGTACTTTTATGGTATTAAAAAAAGTGAAATTTTAAAGGTTTCTTGCGTTGTTGGTAGCGAAAAATAGCTTAACTTCTCCTTGTTAGTTTAAAAGACCTTAGTAATGTATGATGTCTTCAATAACCTTGTAAACAGTCTTCCTCTTTTTTGTCTCCAGTTGATCAAGCTGATCGAATTAAAATCAATCCCTTTCTGGGTCAAACGGACCCAAATTTGGGTAGAATTGACACTATCCTTAACAAGTCGATTCAAGCCCCAAATTGAAGAAGATGAACAGTTTATGAATACATATAAGGCTTTAACGAGAAGTGAGAATAACCCGATTCTGTAGACCACTTAACATAATGTTACATAAGACCATTTTTTCATTCTCTTTATTCTAACATGGTTACCCTAGGAAATTTCCTCATAAACAAAAGACAGTTGATCCCATTAGAAACTGCAGCTCGGACAACCACTTACAGTTAAATATCACATGTTATTATAAAGCTAAATGAATTTCTATTCACCAGATTCAGGTAGAAAACACCAAGACATACAAGTGAATGTACCTAGCATCATCGTGAAAGTGTGTAGTACACTCTGATATAAGAAAAAAAGCCCGTAAAAGTTTGGTTCATATACTTGAATAATATTACATTTAAGGAATTCATGGTTTTGCTAGAGACCATTGTGCAGAAAGCTGTTCAATCTGACAAATGAAGCAAGGTTATCAAGTTCACAACATATGTAATTATCATTCTTACACATGAAGAACGTTGAACTCAAGAAACTATAGAGTAATAACACAATCCAGCCAATATCGTCTGGATGCATAAGCAGTTACCTCATCAAGAAAATGCACCGACTGCAGTTTCGCAAGATATCCAATTCAGTCCGGTATCTTTTTGTAGTATCACTGCATTTGACTAGCTAAACGAGATTAATGACTAGGCAAAAGAATACTCTGAGGAAATGATGCCGTCCCATTATTAGCAGCTCCTTGAATGTTCAGTATTGTTGTAACCAGGTTGTATATCTGAACATTTTCGAATGACGGGACTTTCCTTCCCCGAGCAAACTGAGGTCCATGAGCAATAAATATGGTCCTCATTGAGAAAAACGCATTGTCATATCCATGTGCTCCTCCACATTCTTGTCTTGTTGATCTCTTCTGTTCCACTTTATATCCTTCCTGGACTAAACCTATAATTGGTGGGATTCTATCACTGGCTGCATAATGCAGCCTACTAGGCAGCTCCTCCTTGAGATAAACACTCAAATATTGACCATTGTCTACTTTACCTGACTTTAAACCTTGATTCATCTTAGCCACAACATCCTTCGGCGAATAACCAGATGGTGGACGAATTGCAAGCAATGGAGTGTAATATTGTACCCATTCTGTTGGAATTTCAATCCATGAGGTCAAATCATCCAGAAAAATCAACTTCTTATCGCATGTACCAACCATCCCATGATCACCCACCATAATGACAGTCACATCCTCAAATACCCCTCTTTCTTCCAAACCCCGAATCAACTTCCCAATCATTTCATCTATATTAGCAACCGCTTCAGTAATTAATGGATCATCAGGCCCAACCTGGTGACCCTGATGGTCAGGGTCCTCAAAGTACAGAGTCATAAACGAAGGAATATCACTACTAGACAAATCAAAGTACTTCAAAACAGTATCAACTCTCTCCTCAAATGGCACAGAACTGTTATAAAACATACAATAATCCTTTGGACAATTCCAAGAACCTTTATGTACCTCAGAACCAGGCCAGAAGTAAGTAGACGCCTTCAAGCCATGATTCACCACAGTCTCCCACAATGGCTCCCCCAGCCACCATTTGGGCTCGTGACTGGCCATAGTGAAGACCTCGTTGGTTTCGGGATCAGTAAAATAATTATTAATTATTCCATGATAAGCAGGATACAATCCAGTGACAATTGAGTAATGATTTGGGAAAGTAAGCGTTGGAAACACAGGAATCAAACCTGACTCTGCTTCAGTTCCATTCTTAATCAGTCTATTGATGTTAGGAGTGTAGGTCTTGAATTGGTATCCAAATCGAAAACCATCTGAGGAAATCAGTAAAACAACTGGGTGTTTGAGCTTTGTGAGTGGCCTTGCGACTTCATTAATGGATTCGGAATTGCTAGATGATGAAGAGGAGAAGAATAAAAAGGCAAAGGCAATGGCAGCAGACAGAGCAACGCACGTGGATAGAACAAGAGAAATGAATAAAACGGATTTGGTGGAAGATTTCTGTGGTGCATCTGAGGAAGATAGAAGGGCATCGGTTGAATCAGGTAATTCTTCTTCCCTTTCTGTTGGAGCCTTTGAGGTTAAAATAGATATTGAATCTGAATCCATAACAGGGTTTGAGATTCTTGATCCGAGTTGTCTTCTTAAACAGTACACACAAGAAAAGAAAAACCTTTACTTAAGATTCTTATATCGATTTCCAAAATGGGTTCGGCACTACGAAGAATACGAAATTCTTGATTATTTAGATTAGAATTGTTCGAGGATTTCAAGAATTTGCCGTCTGAATTGACTGCGTTCGCGCTTTTAACTGGAATGGGAGACGAATGAAAGAGGGGTCGCCCATACCTGTCGTGAAAATTTTTGGTGAGCAATTACGTTTGGGTTCCATTCAAATAAAAATGTATTTTTCTATTTCTTCTTCTTAGTCAAGCATTATTCGGTAAAATGATATTACACATAAATTCTAAATTTTTTATTCTTTTTAATCACATACAAACACTACTTCAAAACATATTTTTTTCCCAAAATTTAATTTTAATGGAGCTCAAACAAGGGTGAATGTGGAAGCAAATCACACGACTGGATTTTATATTTTTAACTACGATTAAAATTAAATTACCTTTAGCCATTTTTAAAGAACGAGTTTGCCATTCTATCTTATTTATTTCTGGACCTTAGATCTCTTGTGCCCTAGAGCATTAAAAAATTGGGAGCTTAAACAATTACCCTTATTTTTAGAGTCATTTTGAAAAATCATGATAAACATGTATTAAAAACCAAATACTGTAAATTTCCACCAATAAACTGTAAAGATTAAGGCAATTTCAAAACGAAGAAAATACAATCCAGTAGCTCCAAAATTCCAACTCCATGCTCCAAATCAAGCAAAATCTAAGACCATACAAGATTAAGAGTTGTTTCAACTATATCTTTAAAATTTTATTCATCAATTTTATAAATAATCAATCCAGATCTCCACGGTTATATTATTTCTAATTTTTTATTCAATATGTTCATATTTTAGTTGATTTTGACGTATTTTATTTAGATTTTTATGTTCAATATGTCGAGGTTTACAGTTTGTTTGATTTTTGATTCAATATGTTCAATCCTTAGGTACACTATTTGTCAAAAATCAATCTCCCTTCTCAAAAAATCAAAGGCATTTGAAAATAACAATTATTTCAGTGTGATGGAAAGAATGTTTGAAAATAAAATTGTTGAACTTGAGATGAATTGGATTGTGTTAATACATATGAAAAGTATCTTTTGAATCAATTAAAATGATGCATGCAAAGTGTTTAACAAAATGAGAATGTGAAAATGTGACATTCTGTCTAGATATATACGCTCGTGTTTTTGAAAGTTTGAACATTCGAATTCAAACCTTGTTTTGTGTTAATACGTATAAAAATTTAGCTTTGCATAAATTAAATTGATGTATACAAGGTGTTTACTTAAAAGTGGAATGTGCAAGGCTTTTAAGAAAGTGATAATGTGAAAAAGTGACATTCTATTGCTTAAAAAAAAAAAAAATCTCACACAATTTCTTTATAATCTTTTTGTATATAAGTATAAAATTAATGTTTTCATTTGTTATAGAGGTAAAAGGATATAAGATGATGAATATATAAGTGAGAAAATGACCATAATTGTTGTCCTCGATAGTTTTACATATAATAACCTTGAATGCATGATATTTTCTATAATGAAATTAAGTGTATCAACACAAGGAATAAAAATACAATATAGAGTGAAGAACAACATATCTTTGATGGAGATTTTACATAATATTTCTCTATCATTTTATTTGGAGCCCAAAAGAGAGGATAAATATTTTGTAAACTTTTCATTGTGCATGGATATAACAACAGTATCAAAAAGTCACAAAATCGAATATGTTGATAACGTACAATGTTTGGAAGCTACCAATTTCGAAGAAAACGATATGACACAACTATAGTTTGTGAAGAGGTAACTGATAATTCTATGACATCAATTTAGAAATTATCTAATATCAAAGAAATTGTTGTTGATGTATACAATTGAATATCAGAAGTTGAAGAAACGACAAATGAAAGAGGAAGTAATATCATTTCAATAGTCATTGTGGATGGAACTGCAAACAACAAAATGTTTAGGAACAAAACATTGAATAAGAGACGTATTTCGGTATATGTGATACACGATAACTTTCAATTTAAGGAAAGTAAGTTGTACAAGAAAAAATATGTGTAAAAGTGTATAAATGATAAGTGCAAAATGGACTCTTAGGGCTTCAAAACTTGGAGGTACAAATATGTTCAACGTAAGGTATATTGAAAATGATCATACATGCTCAAATAACATCATTTTTAGAGATCATGGTCAAGCAACAAACTTAATAGTAGGAGAATTTATCATGTATAAGTATATGTCAACAAAAGCAACATACACTCCTACAGAAATTATAAATGACATGATAAATACATATGAAGTGTTGATGAGCTATGAGAGCTTAGAAATCAAGGGAGAAAAAACATTAGAATTGGGGAGATGAGATCCCAAAGAGTCATTTAAAAGACTTCCAGAATTCTTGAATATGATAAAAAAAAAAAATCCCGAATTAATTACAAAAATTGAAACATATCAGGGCAACAAATTCAAGTATATCTTCATCGCATTAAGAGCATCTATTCAAGGGTGGAAGTATTGCAGACCGGTCATAGTAATAGATGCTATATTCTTAAAAGGCAACTATGGGGGAACACTTTTCACTGCATATAATTAAGATGCAAACAACAATACCTTCATATTAACATTTGGAGTAGGTGATTTAGAAAATAATGATTTGTGTGAATGGTTATTAATTATGTTAAAAGAAGTTTATGGAGAGAGAGAATGATCATGTACAATCTCAAATGGACATTTAGGCATAAAAATTGCAATTCACAAAGTATATGAGAATGCGATGCATGAACTATATTCCTATCACTTTTTAAAGAACATAAAATCAGATTTTGGTGGGAAGAAAAAGGAAAAGAATATTGCAAAACATTTCAACAGGTCTGTAAGGGCATATTCTAAGAATGATTTTGAGATTCATATGAAATAACTTGATAATGTCAATAAATGGATTCGATCACATGTGGTATGTTGTCATTGTTAACTTCTATAATAATCGACATCACTTTGTCCTTTTTTAACAAAAAAAGTGACATTCATTTTTTAACAAAAAGAAACAGAATGTCACTTTTTGTTTGATAAGTTATGTAAGTGTTTAAAATGATAAAGTTTCTGTTTTTGGTTAAATAAATATTAATAGTTTGAATCTTCTTTGTACAAAAAGGTATTGTTATGAAAATGGTCAAGGACTTACATGAAAAACAATAGATTTTCTAAAAATAATGACTTCAAATATAGTTGGATCAGTAAATTTGGTAACAAAAACAACTTTGTTGTCCAATAGAGCCTTTATTGGAATTGTTAAGATACTTATCACAAGAATAGTTTGTGAAGCATATAAATGATACACGGGTAACCTTTACAACACTTGCCACCAAACAAGAGAAAAAATTTAGAGAAAATTCCTTGGAATTAAAGAAAATGAAGATAAAAAATCTATAAATTAGTTGTTAATTTGTTGTCAATGTATGTCAGGATTTTTGTTATAACATGATTTGCAGCCTATATTCATATTGAATTTTCACTTTAAATCTTCTTTTAATATAAAATAGGTATTGATAGAGTATTTTGTTGTATTACACACACAAGTATCAATTTCAAGTTCGATATTGTACCAAGTTAATAATGGTTGTCCTTCATATTTGTTGAATATGGAAGAAAAGACATGTACATGCAACCAATTCTTAAGTAGATGAGATTCTATGAGCAATGCACTTGCCGTTATTTCAAAGATAAAGTGAGATTCATATTCATATTGCTCAGTATATTATACAACAGATGTGTACTTTCAAACATATAGTGGAACAATTTTCCCACTTGGAGATTACAATTACTGAAATGTACCGAATAAACTAAAAGCAAGAAAGTCTTAGCTTCCAATTCTAAAAGAAAATCTGAACGACCTAAAGAAAAAGGAATACCATCAGAATGAGAGAAAATTCAAAGTACAAAATGTAAAAGATATGAGAATAATGGTCACAATCATAGATTATGTCAAATTCAACAAATGTGAAATAAAAATTATAAAAGAAAAGGAAGTTGGAAGACATATGAAACTAGATTTTTTGATATTTTTTGTTTTAGAATGTTTTTCAATTCAATATCCTAAGAACTTCTAAATTACTTTAGGTTGCATGTCAATTCTAAAGTTTATTGTGAATGTGACTTTGTTAAAAGTAGTGATGATGAAATTTGATGGATATGACTTTGTTTAAAAATACTTTGTTATGTGTATGTGTACGGACATTGGATATCATGCTCCATTGATATTAGATCCACAATTAGAAGCATTGTTACTTAATAAATTGACCAAGTTCTAGCATCATCTGCTTAGCCTTTCAGCATGAATACAGAATATCGAACTACTAAAATCAGTGACATAATGTCACATAGTGTCACTCTGCTAGTATGTTAGAAGCTACAAATATGTTATAGTTAGGAAACATATTTCAATTCTTGAACACTAGTACTAATATTGATTAGCTACATTAAAAAGTTCGCTGATCTATTAACATTGTGAATAAAACATGTTCAAAACTTCACAAAAACACATGTTTGGAAAAAATACTTAATGTCACTTTTTGTTAATTGGTTATGCCGTGCCTTGTGAAACCGGATGGTTAGTAGATACTTCTTCCTTCTAAACCTTGCTAGAACAATATATGCATTGCAATATCGAACAGATTAATGAGAAACCTAGATATGATATAGTGTACTTTGACCTTGGAGTAGTAGGATATGTTTGACCTTGATTACTATATGTCACTTGACATACAAACTACTAGCATGTTAAAAAAAGTGACATACAAGTTGCTAGCATGTTAAAAGAAAGTGATATTAATGTCACTTTTTTTGTTTAAAATGTGACATTATATTACTTTTTTGACACGAAGCTGCTAGTAATGTTAAAAGCTACAAATATGTTATAGTTAGGTAACATGTAATTCTTGAACACTAGCACTAATATTGATCAGGTACATCATCAATATCCCTACTTCATTTATATTGTAAAGAAAACATGTCCGAAGCTTCAAAAATTTAAAATTGAAACTGTGCTGCCACTATTAACATTGTCACTTTTTGTTAAATCGGTCATAACATACATAACATATCAATTATCAACCAACTTATGCACATCCACAAAGTATTCTATCAACTAAATCAATCATTACATAGCAAGACATATTTGCGCTTCTTCAAATTCATCTTCTTCTCTATCATTGTCATATCACTAATTCGTCTGAAGTTCTTCTTTTCTTCTTTTTCCAAGACTTCTTTTGTTCTTTTGCTATCTATATTAAGGCTTGAAGAATCAACTAAAGCTATTTGTTTAGAGTCCCTATAGCATTTCAAATTTAGCGAGAGGTAGAAAATAGCGCTTTTAAGACAATGTTAATTCACAATTCAAGCCGGTAAATATTGTCTATCTCTTCTTCATTTTCATTGTTGCTGAGGAGTTCTAACGATTTGAGGTTTTATTCTTCCTTTTCCAAACATAAAATGTGAAGATTTCCATCACTTTGTTTAACAAAACAATTTTCTAATCTCATTATACATTATTGACAACAACAAAAAAAGGAGCTATTGATAACTTGTAGAATAATGCTATTTATAGTTGCCTATCGCGATAGTCGTCCTATGTGGCATCCTACTGGCATACTATGTGGTATTACTCTTTAATTACATGAATTAAAAAGGAAATGTGTAGGCTCACTTTTCATCCTCCTTTCACACATTTCTTTCTTTCCAAAAACCTCTCAACACAAGTCTTTCCAAATCCCCTCTCCCAAATCGGTGGATTCTCCCCAATCGGCCAAAGATCAACCACTGCATTTGCTATCCACAGAATATTGGTCACCGGTGTGTCTCGATAGTTAGCCGTTGATGTTCTAATCAACAAATATTTGGTGCTAGATCTGCAAACTAGTCACTTTTTTATTTATAATAGTTGACTACTGATGTGGAAATGTTTTTCAGATCTATAATCCTGGAATGGCATATGACAGAAAAAAGTGATATGGTTTGTCAGTTCATTTGATTTCAACGGTTGGGAGTTCTCTTCCATCTGTTTACCCTCCAACACAGTGGAAGATATTTCAACTTCAAAATGTTCCAGGATAGCACAATCTTTAAATTTAATTTCATCTAGGAATTTATTGTTTTTAATTGATATTGAGATTGTAAAACATATTGAAATCCATGTACTACAATTGTTTTAGCAAAATAAAAATTGGTTTGTTTAATTAGGTTTTCATTTGATTTCAACGGTTGGGAGTTCTCTTCCATCTGTTTACCCTCCAACACAGTGGAAGATATTTCAACTTCAAAATGTTCCAGGATAGCACAATCTTTAAATTTAATTTCATCTAGGAATTTATTGTTTTTAATTGATATTGAGATTGTAAAACATATTGAAATCCATGTACTACAATTGTTTTAGCAAAATAAAAATTGGTTTGTTTAATCAGGTTTTCAGCTTTTGAACAAATGGCATAGATATAAAATTTCTTTCATGACATTTGGTATCTTTTGAATTTCATATGAAGCCTATCTTGAAATTGAAGATGAGATAGTAGCAATAGTAAATGAACTGTAGTGAAGTTGAGTCTCTCTCTTTAAAAATATAACTGGCAAACTATATCAATACAATGGTTAGTTAATGTTTTTGCTGATTCATTCTGCTATATTTTATAATGAAAGTTAGCCTCTTCTGGAGCATTTATTGGGAGATCCCTGGTAAAGGATATAGGTCCAATAGAACTGTACCATTGAATCCTCAAGTCATTCACTCCTCTCTCCTTTGATAGAAGATATTGTACCTTCTCTTTAATTAGACTAGCTTAGTAGATTTGTAATATGTGTGAGCAGTTTTTTGATGGAGTTCATTAGTGATAAGTGATAACCTGAATGAAAACACAACTTGAAAAGAGACGCGTCTACATTTGACTTCTGCTCATATTGGAATTGTGTTTGAAAATCTGTAATGAATTAAGATGTTTCGATAATAATTTTCAGTACATTTGATGTGTGTACACTGTGATAAACTGAATGATTATTCTATATGTACACAATGGTGAACAAAATCATTGACAAAAAAGCCAAGTAGCGACCCCTATTGCAGAGACGCTCAGGCCCAAGACGCCTCCTCCAATAAGGGGTCGCGACTTGGCCTTTTTGTACACCATTGTGTACTTCTAGCATGATCCTAAAATGAAAATGCTTGATTGTTTGTCCAACCTAGTTGAGTGTTTATGACAAATGAAATAAACAAAAGCACAAAAGGATAACTGCCATTAGAAATCAATATTAGAACATTGTAACCAAATGAAAAATCGAATGAATCCACTAGACGTATAAAATTACTCAAATTAGTAATCATAGAAAAGACCATCAAGAATAAGACTATTTGCAATCCTTCACTACTGTAGTAGTCCTATGTGATCACTAACCACCACATGTATGTCGCGTAGTGTGACTACAATAGTGAGTGACTGCAAATGGCAATACTAATCCATCAATTGGAACTTTAAACCGAAGAAGTGAAATCTACATAATTTTTGCTCCAATTCTAAGGAAATTCTTAGAAGATTATACAATTCAATGAGGAAAACCAAACCGAAGAAGTGAAATCTACATAATTTTTGCTCCACTATGAACATCTATCTTAGTTTTCGATGTATTTAAGAATGATCTTCCTAACAAGATAGGGGTAGTTTGATAACCATTTTCCATATTAAACACATAGAAATCAACGGGGAAAACCAAATCTTTAAATTGTACAAGAACATCCTCAATTACATCCTTTGGATAGGTGTTAGATCTATCAGTCAATTGAATCAAAACACCAGATTTATTCAAATGTCCAAGTTTCAAAGAAGCATATATATAATATGGCATGACATTAATAGAAGCTCTTAAATCTAGCATGGCCTTCTCAAATCTAGCGTCACTTATCGTACAAGGGATAGTAAACATACCTGGATCGCACATCGTAGGGAGTTTTCTTTGAATAACTACTGAGACATCTCCCCAACTCTTATCTTCTCACATCCTTTAAGTTTCTATTTCCACTTAATTGTATACAATTCTTTCAAAAATTTAGCATAACGAGGTACTTGTTTAATAGAATATAAGAGTGAGATATTTACCTCGCATCTATGAAAAGTCTCATATAAATTTTTGTTTTGCTCATCTTTTCTAGATTTGGTTAAAGTTTGAGGAAAAGGAGGTACTAGTTTATATTCAGAAGGAGGCGAACACTTATGCTTATGTACATCATCATCATCATTGGGAACATTCTTGTCTACAACGTCATTTTTCTCATTTTCTTGCTCGGACGATGTAGGGGCTGCCTTTGTTGGACTTTCAACCTCTTTACCACTTTTCAAGGTGATTACACTTACATTTTCCCTTGGATTTACTACCGTTTGTGAGGGTAGTTCTCCCAAAATTTGTGACTCTAGCCAACTAATTACGGTTGCCATCTGACTTATCAGATGGTACAAACTTTGAATACTGGCCCTTACCTCTTGTTGGAATTGCTTTGTCTCCTGTTGGAATTGCAAAGTATTAGTGGAAAGGGACTTGAAAATATCTTCTAATGGCATACCAGAATTGGAAGTTTGGGGTTGTCTAGGAAGGTATGGTTGCTTATATTGTTGGAAACTTGGGCGATTTTGAGTCACATGCTGATTTACTTGTGGACTCTCATAGCTAAGATTGGGATGATCCCTCCATCCCTACTTATATGTATTCAAATATACATCATAAATCCTTTGCGATTGTCCAGGAAAACCACCTCCTGCATTTACTTAGTCAATGGGTTCCTTTTAAAGAGTTGGGCACATATCAGTTGGATGTCCTACTACTAAACAAATCCCATAAGCCTTTGCTGTTTAATAACCTACAAACATTTGACAAACAAAAGAAGTCTGACGTGCAATTTGTTGTTCAATGGATGAAATATTTACCTCATTACCATGCTTACATTGGAGGTCAAGCCTAGTGCCAAATTGTGGAGAATTAGCTGCCATATTTTGTAATCAAGTTCCTCACTGCCTTGGGAGTTTTATCCACCAAAGCTATTTCCACTAGCAGCATCAATCATGCTCTATTAGTAGGTAGAAGGCCCTCATATAAATATTGGATAAGTTTCTTACTAATCTGATGATGGGGACAAGTTGCTCATAATATCTTGAAATGTTCCCAGTATTCATGTAGGGATTCTAAGTTGTCCTGTCGTACACCACAAATTTCTTTCTAAATGTTGGTTGTCCCTGATGCTTGAAAATATTTTTCCAAAAACAACCTCTTCATCTCGTCCCATGTGGTGATACTCCCTCAAGGGTAGATAATAGAGACAATCTTTAGCCAAATCCTTCAAAGAAAATGGAAAGGCTCTCAATTTAATCTACTCTTCAAATTCCTTTAGATGCTTATGAGGTTCTTCACTTGCAAGACCTTGAAAAGTGGGCAAGAGATGTCCATGTAGTAGTATCATCTAAAGTAGGACATATTATGCATAATGGTTGTTGATTCAAATCCATGGAGAGTATCTAGCATAGTTTTATGCTACGTAAACAAGGTCTGGGGTGGTCTGAGTATAATGAAAACAGTTTTTAAAGAAAACAACTAACGAACAATTCAAATTAATATACCGAAATTAAACAAAAGAGCAAACCTTGGTCTAAGTTAACATCCATCATCGAAATTTTACACTGATCATCGACGCAAGTATATATCAATTCATACTTTGAGTATTCACCATTGGATCTATCTTCCTATCTCTCCTTAATCGTAGTTAATTAGAAAACAAGCGATCTAATTAACCCTAACCACCAAACAACCCAAAACAAGAGCAAAAGATTTAATCTAGTAGCAAACTTAAAAATTAGAGAGATCGATGAAACTAAACAACACAAACACAAGCGGTTTTATTTAATTTATTCAAATGTTCTTCCCAAGATTCAATAATTTCCAATGCAACAAACAATCAAATCTTAGTTGCTTCCAAGTTAGAGGGATCAAATAATTACGGATTTGATATCTAATCAAGCAATAGATTGCAACAAATAATAAACTAGTAAGCCTCCTAGTAATTAAATGAAAAAATCATGAAAATAAGCACAAAATAACATCCAATACTCTAAATATAAATTGAAAGATGAAGACAATTTAGATCTCACAGTTTTATTGATTTCGATGCTTCAATTTCCTTTGACGAAGTACAAAAGTTTAGTCACATATTAAAGTTGAAGGAATAATAGAGAGAGGAAGAGAGGGATGCGTGTCTGCTCTTTTAGGACAGACCGAGGGTTTAAAGGATGTTTACCGATTAGATTCTATAAGAATTTGAATCAATTTCGGAAATCACAATTTTCACTCCGGAAAAGTTCTATGCGACCGCGTAGTTCACTAAAAATGAGACCCTGAAATCTTTGAAAATAGGCATGCTACAACATGGAATTTTCTACTATGCGACCACATAGTAGTAACAAACTTCCAAATGTGTAACAAACTTCCAAATGTTGCATTTTAGTCCTTGAACTTTGTTTTCACGTTTCTTAACTTCTTTTCTTGTTTCTTCTTCTTCCAATGCTTCATGTCTTTTATAAATTAGCTTTCAAATCTTTCATATCTTCATTTTGTCTTCCGGGGTCATCTTTTAACTATTTGCCTTTGGTCCCTAAACTTTTATTTTCTTCCATTTGGGCCCTTTTTCGCTTGCTTCTTCTAAATTCTACCAATTCATCCATTTCCATCTTAAATCAAAATATAAGAATAATGAGTACATTTAGGCACCAAATAATTATAAAAGCATAAGCATTAAAGGATGAAAAATATGACATTTTACATTCTCATCAGTCACATATAGTCGCAATTAAAACAGTTCTGTCACAATAAAGATAGACTTGGTCACAATCGATCATAATTAATACAGATTTAGTCATAAAGAGTTGCAATTAACCTATAATATACACTTCTAACATATCACACCACCATTTGCACCTATACCCAACACCTGCAATCAACAAACACCAAGGCCATTGTTGTCAACTCCGCCACCATTCCTATTTCCATTCTTTTTCCCCAAAATCTCCATTGTTTCTCCTATCCATTTCACATCCATCATCATCACCACAATCAGATGTAAGAAGGACAACAATGAGAGGGATTTACAAAAACGTTTGCAAGTGACTATATGGCTTAATGGTGGTACATGATGTATGTACAGATTCATCACAAAGAAAAAAAGAAATATGGTGAAGCATAAGCAAAAAGATTGACCCAGATCATCTAACAGATCAAATATCATCATTGCCATGTCCTTCATCTACCAAGCTTCATCGGTATAATGCCCCGAAAATTTTAAAATAAAAATTTATATGTTTTATATGCTATATTTTTATATTTTGAAAAGTTAAGGACAAAAATGAAATATGTTTTAAACGTCTATTTTATTTGGCTTGTTGGATAGATCATATTAAATCATGTATTTTAGACTAGAGAAAAAGTTATTTTAGATAAGTTCGAGATATGTTAAGAGTCGATTAAAGAAAATCATTATTAGATAGATTTTTTTAAGGGATGTCTTCCCTTTGACTAGTTTGATGGCAATTTTTCAAATTTTTGGGAATTAGGAATTTGATACAATTTCAATAGTGCCATGCAATTGATAAGTTATAATCACATTTTGATAAATGTTAATTGGTAATTCTAATCCTATTTTTGATTGTTAAATGTTAACTTAATTCTTTTGTAAGCCATTTACACGTAATTGCTAGGAAATCATTAATTGAACACAATTCTTATTCTATAAAGTAAAACATATTCATACCTAAAGTCTACTTTTTGAAACCAATTTTAATCTAATTTCTAGCAATACATGGTTCCCCACTTTACACACAACTCTATATAGGTTAAGTCATAATTACCGATATATATAGGACATGATAGTAGAGCTTTTGCACACAAATTCATATACCTGGCAATAGAGCGAGAGATTAGTGTTGGAAATCAAAAAGTTTGCATGCTTATGTACATGTAGCACTACTCATTCAATTAAATATGCATGTATTGTTAGTTAACTTTCGAGGTTATTTAGAAAGAGATATGAAATCCTATGAAAATTTAAGATAATCTAAGATGGGTGTGTCATTTGGTCACCGATATACTCCATAAGAGAAGAGTGGTATTAAGTGTAGATTTTATTGTTATGTAATCGTGTATGAAAATTGCATGTATTTTACTGTGTATTTTTAAATACTCACTCTTACAATAATTTTATAGATTAATGTTGGTCGGTTAGATTTGTGGTGGGATAGTGATGCGGGCTGCCAAGTAGATCGAAGAAAAAGGAAAAATAAACATTAATTTTTCCCGTCATTAAATTTATTAGTTAGTTTAATTCGTTCAAAAACAAGTTATTTAATTAGTTACTTGATTGTCTTTATTTTTAAGGATACACTTTTCATGATTTAATTTAAATTTATGAATGTTCAAGTTAATATTTTTCAAAAGAATTTTATTTTATCATTCCGCCTTTAATACAAAGAAAAGTAAATTTTTTATAACACTTCGAGATTTATGAAAATTTGGGTATAGCTTGGGTGATGCACAAGCTTAGCTTCCCTAATCCATTACCCATTAAATCAATCCCACAAAAATCTAAGATTCCACCGAGGAAAAGAACAACATAAAAAAAGAACTAAAATCAATATTCTCTCCTACATCTGATCTTGTAATAGAACTAGATAGTGTTGGGGTCGATAAGGAAATACCTATGAGTGAAGTATGTGACGATGCCGAGAAAGTGAAGGGATTTGATGGTAATGTGATTTTGGATTTTCTGGTTCCAGATTTGGCTAGGTATAATTTAGAGAGAGAATAGAAAGGATAGGGAGGGAAAGAAGAGAATATTGATTAAATAAATTAATGATGTTATTAATTGTAAATTAATTTAATAAATTCGTAATTAGTACCTGATTTATGAATTTAAAACTTTACCCCCTTATTTTTTAATTGTATACTTGAGATGAGATATTGGGTTTTGGGTAATTTTCGTATATTTTATTTTGTTGCTGAAGCCTAGTTAAAAATTATACTCCACTTCGCAAAGAGGAAATTATGCCGCACACCAACTTTTCAATAAATTTTTATGATTTACTATTCCACATTTTATTGACCATATATACTTTTTTTATAGAGTAATAATGGAATATGAAAAGTTGTCAAAATAATATACAATTCATCACATAGCAAAGATTACTCCATAAAAAAGACACCCTTAAACTCGCAAACAACAAACACGCCCGTATTACGATCAATCAAAGAATAAAATCCCTGAATTAGTGTTCTTTCACATTCCTATTCAAAAAGAATCATGCTACAAGTACATTGAGTTTGACATTAAGAATCATCCCCAAAACTTTATCTTTCCCAAATCACCCTCTACAGAAATTACCTTTGCCAAATCCCCATTTCGATCTTCTACGGATCTATCGCCGACGATATTTTACACTGTATCACTCATTAAAACCAGTTGACTCTTCAGTTTGCCGTTGATTCGGTACATGTCAAGTGTATAAAGCGCTAGCCTGACGTGTAATACCCTTAACCAGCCTTTCTTCAGTTTTCGTTGTTTCGATACCACTCGAATTTTATGAATGTTCCACCATGGCAGTAGAAAGGACTAAATCTTCACTGGCCTTTGTATGGGTACTTCGAGATGTCGAGGAGACTCTAGTCGTGGTTACGCTGAAACGCCGATTGTCAATGGGTTCCATGCATTTAGGTGCTCCATCCAAGTTCGATGAGACTGTCATGCCAAAAAATGAACTCGTCAACACTCCTCATCGTTGTATTACCCGTTCATCAGGTGAAAGAGCTGTGGACACCAATTCTAAATGTATGGGGATGAAGAACAGATTGGAGGAGTGGGGTAAGAGGTCATTTGAAGATGAAGTTCCAAATTTTACAACAAACCACATGTACTTATTTTTGGTTTGCTTGAACATTGCTTGGCTCAATTTGCTCTATTTCCATTGCACACGATGCAATGTACTAATAAGTTGTTAAGGTGTATGCCAAATATTTTGAAGATATGTAGTATGTAAAATCTCATACGCATGTTGCATGATGCATTATCATATGTCCATTAGGTCTTAGTTGAGATAATTTGTGAATAGATAGATGTAAAATAAGCCAGCACGTTTTATTTTATGATGACCGTCAAAATCTTGATTTTTAACCTCCCTGTAGTTCCATCATGTTTTATCTGAGATGAATGTGAATACATAGGTGTAAAATAGGATATTATATTCAATTTTTATGATGACTATAAAAATGAAGCTTTTCGCAGTATGTAAAATCCAATGTACATGATGACTATAAAAATGATTTTCTGTTCAATATATATAGTGGTTATACAAGTATGATGTGCGTCTCTTTTTGCTAAGTTCTTCATATATTTGATTGTTAAAATCTCAGGAAAAAGGAAGATAACAAGCTCATAATAATTAAAAGAGGCATTGTCGAGCTTCAATTCAATTTTTCAAGAATGATAGAAACAACATTATGGCAGAGTAACGAATTTGGATAAAACTTAGATCAATTTGATTAAATTGACTTTTAACTGAAAATTAGAAATAGGAAAAATCATATTTTTGGATTTGAGCTAATTTAACTAGTTAACAAATTTGTTTAGAAAAGATAAAATAATTTGGCTTATTTAAAATAAATAAATTAAACAATTAGGGAGAGTCGATTTTTCGATTATTGATCTAAAATCGAGAACCGAACCGAATCCATCGATTCTCGATTTAGATACATGTTCGGGTATTTAACTTAAGAAGAACTGCTCGGTTTAGTCGGTTCCGTTCGGGTTCGATCCGAGAGTTTTGTCCAACCCTACCTTCGCAAGATGATTAGTTTACGCTAGAGGTGTCAAGACGAACGGGCTGACCAGACCCGTGAAAATCGGCCCGAATCGACTCGAGACCGCAGACCGACCCGTGACCCGAACGGGCAGTTCACCGGTCAAGGAGGTGTGACCCGTGGGTTTCGCGGGTTGCACCTTCACGGGCCGCGGTTAACCCGCTAGCCCGTGAAAAAAAATTAAAAAATTTTGAAAAAAGGGGGGGAGCCATTCGGCCTGCTAGCAAGCTGGAAGGCAGGTACTCTCTAGCACCTGCCTGCCAGCATGCATGCAGGCTATGCTTGCAACAGGCGTAGCCTGCAAGCTTTGAGCCTCATTATATCTTATTACCAAACCACTTTTTGCCATTTTTTCAACCACACGTGGGCCTCATGTGTCAAGGCCAACTGACATTGTAGTTCACGTGTGAAATTGGCTTTGAATAAACAATTAATCTACATGACTAAAAGACTACAGTAACCCTACAATATTAGGTGTCAACAAAGGGGCTATGCATTGGGGGGTAATTTTGTAAATTAATAATTAAAAGTGGAGGTGGTTTTGGTCCTTACAATTTCCAACGATCATTTCCTCTGCCGGTTTGTACCTGTGTGCAGACATGGGCCTACTTTAGTCAAAAAAGTTGGGTTGAAAAATGAAATTAATGAGATATAATGGGGCGCAAACAGGGGCTAATATTTAATTTTTTTTTTCTAAGGGTAAAATCGGATTTCATCTATAAATTCCAATTAATTGATAATATTTATCTCACTTTCAAAGTTTCAATTGCAGATATCATCATCATCTCTATTATATTTTTTTCTTCTCACTACTAAACTGTTTAATACTACTATATTATGGATTCTCGTGATTTTTCTTCTCAAAATCCTATTTTCAATGATAGTTGCTCTCCAATAAATTTAGAAGAGGATAATGTGGTAGAAGTTGGATAATCTCAAAATTCAAGGAAAAAAAACAAACATTAGAGGTGTGGCAAATTTTTACAGTAAATGAAAAGGATGGAAAAGTAGTATGCAATATCTGCAAAAAAGATTATGTCTGGAGATATGGTCAAGGCACCGACACGCTACAGAGACACAAAGAGAAACATCTAAATGAAACAGGACATTTGGATCCTAGACAAACTCAAATTACTGGTTTTACTAATGCTAGTGGATCAGTTACTTTTACTAATTTTGTTTATTCGCAAGAACGAATGCGAGTTGGGATGTCAGAATTTTTAGCAGCTCGTGAGATGCCCTTCACATTTGCAGAAGATCAGTATTTTGAAGAGTTCCTGCAAAAGTACATTCAACCTTCTTACAGGAGCGTAAGTAGAAATACTGCTCGTTTTGATTCTATGAAATTATTTCATACAATGGCTGAGAATTTAAAAAATGAACTTTAAAAAATTGATGGAATTATGTGTTTCACGTCTGATTGTTGGTCTGGACGAAATCATAATGGTTATGCTTGTGTTACAGCACATTTCATTGATAATAATTGGTTATTACATAAGAGAATTATTGCTTTTCGTTTACTTGAATATCCACATAATGGTGTAAATTTGCGTGAAAATTTATTACAAGTTCTTAATGAATTTGGTGTGTTAAATAAACTATTTAGTGTTACCTTTGATAATGCAAGTGCTAATAATGCATGTATTGAGCTTTTAATTAGAGCGGTTACACCCCCTATATGATTCTAAATTATTTCACATGCGTTGTGTTTGTCATATATATAATTTAGCTGTGCAAGATAGTTTGAAATTAATAATACCACAAATAAGTATAATTAGAGAATCTATTAATTATATTTCTTGTTTAGATTCTAGACAACAAGAATTTGCAAAAAATTGTAAAAATTTTGGATTGAGAAGAAGAAAATTTGTTGATGATGTTCCTAATAGATGGAATTCAACTTTTTTAATGTTAAAATCGTGTGTTGGCTATACTAATGCTATTAATGCATTTTTTAATTCAAAGCAAACTCAATTTTATATAACTAATTCGGACTGGGAAAAAGCATTTAAAATTATGAAATTTTTGAAACCTTTGTATAAGGCAACAAAAGTTAGTTCTAGAGTTTATTATCCAACTAGTAATCTTATACTTTTACAATTAGTAAAAATTGCTGAACAGTTTTCATCATTTAGAGACGATCCATTTTTCTTTCAAATTATTTACTCAATGGAGGAAAAGTTTAAAAAATATTATGAAAGCATGCCACTGATTTTTCCAGTGGCAGCTGTAATGGATCCTCGCATTAAGTTGTTTGGAGTTCATTGTGCTTTAGAATCACTTTCGGAAACATTAGCTTTTAACATGAATATTACAAATCGACAATTGGATATTTTTATTAATGGAATGTATAACAACTATTTTATTAAATATGGTAACAACGAAAATATTTCTTCTTCTACAAACTCTAGTACAACTTCTAAAGGCAAATCTTCTTTTTTCTCCATAATAGCTAAGAAACGTAATGTTCTTAGTTCTTCATCTACAACTTTAACTGCAAATCCAAATACCACACCTGGTGAATTAGAAAGATATTATCAATTTGATCATTATAGTTTAATACCTGAAGATGAAGTGGATAATTTAGATATTTTACGATGGTGGAAATTAAATGAGCGGTCATACCCTGTATTATCTAAAATGGCACGAGATCTACTAACAGTTCCAGTCTCAACAGTGGCATCCGAGTCTATTTTTAGTACAGGTAACAGGGTATTGGACGAAAGAAGATCTAGACTTAAGAAGATATTTTGGAAGCTCTCATATGCGTGAAAGATTGGATATTCGCGGATCAAAGGATGCAAGATAAAATTATTGATGATGTTGCTGAAGACTTCAAAAATCTTGCAATTCCTGAAGATTGATTGGGAAACAAATATATAATTTTTGAACAACTAAATTATAATTAAGTAGGTAAATAATTCATGTAACATTAAATTTGAATTCTATGTAAACATTTCTTGATATAATTATGAATTTATCATTTTGTTCAATTTTTAGTTTACATTTAACAAAAAAATATTTTTTGCTATAAATATGAAAAATTCTATATTTTTATAATTTTATTTATACAATTATACGGGCCAAATCGGAACAAACCGCGACCCGTGACCCGCATGGGCTTGACCCGGATGGGTTAGTGGGCGGGCCTGGGTTGTAGTCCAAAATTGTGGGCCGACCCGAAACCCGTAGCGGGCGGGCTTTTTTTCACGCGGGCCGTTACGGGACTCATATGTTGGCAGGTCGACCCGGCCCGGACAACCCGGATTGACATCTCTACTTTACGCCCCCCTTTAAGTTATGACTCCCACCCACCTCAGCTATTATGTAGCTCCAATGATCGTACTTTTTTCATATTGATGGAATTGCATTCCACATGCACAAAATAGATTATGAACAAAACATTTATGGATGCAATATATCTTTGAAATTACCTCAATTAATTTTCCAGTTGAAACCAAACTTTCGGACAAGCTATAGTAAAGATAGGCTGCAATAAACTTCGACCCATCAACTTCAGAAGCCTGCCAATAGGAAATATAAAGACACTGATTAGTATAAATATGCCTACCCTTACAATCTATAATGAAGAAAATGCCTCGCATAAATTATTAGAACTTACACTGGAAATCACACCAAGAGCAGCTTGCTTAATTTGATCGTCCATGCAATTAAACCCAGTTACTTGTATCTTCAATTCGGCCATACAAGTTTTTTCTAAATTACCCGACTTAAAACGTTCACCATAGTACTTATAAAAATTTCTTATAAGCATTTCATGTATGGGTGAAGAACAAAAGGCATGATTAAGTCTTCTATTTTTCCACAGTATAGCCATCTTCTCTAGAGGAACTTTTTTATATTCATGCAACTGGATCACCACATCAAACAATCTGCTTTCCAAATAGCCCTGGAATAAAGCAAAAATATAAAAAGGAACTTCAACCCAATTACTAATAACAAAAACATAAATATTCATAATTACCTGTGTTGATAAAAAATAAAAAATAAGACATAACAAATGTAGTAAATCATCCCACATCTCATTGGACTTCTCATCGCAGCGCAATAATGTGGCAAATCTTTAACTGCGTCCAAAATACTTTCATACAATACTCTATTTAAAAAAAAAAGATTAGAAAGCATCAAACAAGTGACAAATATATATTCAATTATCAGCAAGATACAAGAAGTATTTACTCAATGTGGAGACAAACCTTATGTACAAAATAACATTTGGCTGAGGTTTTGCATCATGGGTGTACAGAAGATGTAAGATACAATCAATAGCTAGTAGGAGATGAACGTCTGAACAGCAGCTTTTATTTTTTAAAGGTTGAACGCCAACCTTAAGGGCCCCTACTGCCCTGTCCCTAGAGCTTTGTGAGGGAGGTAAATCGCGGGATGTGCCCTAGCAGGCAAGAGAATAAGAACTGTCTGTACACTACAGCTACAAGGGTCCAATTCCATGTCTCAGGAATCCAACCCCCATATTGCGATTGCTAGGAAGGCATGAGATAACCTCACTTCTGTCCTTTGCACCACTGAATTGTTTCCCGGGGCAGCAACTTTTATTTTTTACTTTGATAGTCGTCTGTCCATTAATATATTTTATGTTAACTTAATACCAATGTCAAAATAACGTCCAAATGCAAGTGAGAACCATTAGATGTGGAGCATAGATACAAGAAACCAAAACAAACTAGTTGTATATGTGACTTACCAATGTAGAAATTGCTCTGAATATGCACGCACAAGAATGATTTAGTTGTAGATCATCAGCTCTTAGTTTCCTTCCCTTTTCTATCTGAATTCTGGATTCCTCTAATTCCTTATCTTCCATATCATAAATGGAACACTGTATCTGTGCCACTTTTATATTCTCAAATCCTTAGGCCCTCAAAACTGAACAAATGCAAGCAAAGGAGAAAGTTTTACTTATTGGCTTCTGAATTGAGAACAAAAAATGCAAAGAGAAGAAATTGAGACTGAAACAAAAAAGTCAGTTTATGTATTTTCTGTTGTCACCATTAATGTATACACCAATATCTGTAACAGTGTTTATGTACCAAGCCTTCAAAAATGTATTCACGCTATCATTCTCTAAACAAATAAATAAGAGTATCCCATGTGTAATATATAAAATAAATCCAGAGCCAAAACAGTTTTTTATGTTTATTTTATTTTATTTTATTTTATTTTTGGACAATGGTAGATACAATCATTACTTTTCGTAATCAAATGCTATAAATCCACTTACTGTCAACTAAGGATTTATTCTTATCAAGGTTTTAAATCCACTAATCAGCCTTGAATAATGATATTCATCCATCTAAGTAGCGACAAGACCCTCCTTTAATTATACACTCAATAGCCAATCTAAAGCCGCACAATTAAATATGACATTTAAAAGTGGACTCGCTATCACCTAAAGTGGTGCTGATCCCCACTGATCTTAAGATAGCAATGCTCTATTTTTTTATCGTACATGCAAATCCTTAAGATAATCCATAACTAAGGGCTTGTGTGGATTTTTTATTGTAACTTCCCTGATTGAAGTCAAGGCTAACATTGATTTTTAACTACAAATTCACAACTAAAACCAAGAGAGTTATAAAAATCTTGCTGGAAAATGGACTTATAACTATTGAGAGTTAAATGCAACTGATTAAACACATTGCAAGGAAAATGTATTCATAGAAAGGTGCTTACAGGAAAACTGGAGAGGCGATACCGGAGTCTGAAAGAAAAGAGTTAAACGAGGCGATACCGAGTTAAACGAAGCTTGTCGGACACACCAATGTTACCCTTCAAAAATATAGTTTTGGCCTAAACCTTCAAAGCCCAATAAAATTGTTTCTTATATATGTTTTTTTAGTATGGAAATCCTCAATTGTTTTGGAGGGCAATTGGTCTTTTTTTATCAATGTGCAGATTTTCTTTCCTTTTTGTTTCGGTTGCTGGGGATGGGAGTTCACACAACATTCGACAACATAATATTTGAGGAGATTGAATTTGATTATGCCTTGTTTGATTGAGATTTTAAATGCAATATAGCACATGTTTGGTTGGGATTAAAATCATAATTTAGTAGATTTTGATAAAAATTGATAAAATATGTGGTTGAAAATTTGTGGTTTCCATAAAATACGTTATTAAAATTAATTATTAACTTTAGATTAAAAACTAGGTTTTAATCCCTAATAGGAGCACATTATCTTTTTGCTATTTTGACCAAAATAATTTTCAAAATGAATTTTTGACCATCTCGATTTCAATTATCAAACTGTCTTAAGGGGAATTTACATTGTTGTAGTCCCAAATAAGAAAAGGAGCGTACACCGAGTCCAAACTAAGCAAGGGATATTTATTGTCACAATTTTTTAATTTATCGAGATTACAGAAGTGGTTGCACAATGTTTTTACGTTTGTTTTATTTTAGTCTGGTAGCTCTCTTAAATTCTGTTTGCGTTTCTAACAAAATGTCTTGTGCAATAGACAATAATTTGACGTCATGCAATAGATGATAATTTGAGTGACGTTAATGAAGAAATCTTTCACGTCAGAAAGATCTAATGAAGTTTAATTGAAATGCTGAAGTGAGTCAATTTTAGTAATCACTTTGGAACAAAATTATTAACTTCTATAATCAACTTACTGTGAATTACTATTATACAAAAAAATAAAAAATAAATAAAGAAAATAAATAAATAACTCTGTCTTATATTTGACACAAGCCTAGGGCTTTGATTTTAGTAAAAATCGGATTCTAAGGCTAAAAGTCTTGCATTTGACACATTTTATGACATTCAGATAAATGATTCATATTTCGTGATATCCATTCCACCTTTAAACAAGTAATGTTTTGTCTTATTAGTTTCTATAATAGCATATGATATAATGACTCTTTATAATCACTTTGGGAAGCTTTCGCAACTAGAAGAAGAAATACGAAAGCTGTTTGTCTCCAGAGGAGAACACTTGAATTCCCAAAATTTGATTTTTGAGGTTCACACTTCTCTACTCCTTCCAGTCCTGAATCTATGGGACCAAGAAGATGTTATCTGGGATTTGAAGTTGAAAGACGTCTAATGAACTCTTGATCCTCTCTTGATCTGTGTGATTGGACTACCTGGTGATATTCTTCATCACTTTTGCGAAGACTCTCATTTAATAATCCCTCATGATTTTGCTATCCTTTTAGATGAAGATTAATGCTGTATGGCCAAAACTATTTGATTAATGATCCTTAATATTTGTATACTTTACTTTTGAATTGATAATTATTTTATGTTTATATTCAAATAGAGGAAGTTAACATTCTAAGATTATGTTTTTTGAGTGTATAATTGGTGTCAATATCTTTGATATGGAATAGTTTTCCATAAACACGAAATATGTTCATGTCAACTTTCTGCGCTCCAAAAGTGACACGACCCACACCAAATCACCCTAATGGGCACGACAAGTCTAATGCGTTGATGGTAAATACCAGCTAAGTGCCGAATCCACCATTAAGGCAACCTTGACCTGCTTTGATTGTGACGAAATTTTAAAAAAATTTTGACTGAGTTCATTTAGAAATATAGACTAAAACCACCTGAAAATGGTCAATTCTCTCAAATCTGTACATATAATTTAAAATAGCGTACACTAGCCCCTCGAATATAACTATTCAAAATAAAGTGTACATGAATGATATTTACACTCTAAATGCATGACATTTACAAAAATACAGCGAACCCGTGACATGGATATACTTTTTGACAAGAGACGCATGTATTCCAATATGGGAATTATATAAACCAACAAAACAAGTTATACAGCTAATGATAATGCGTGGATCAACTTGGCAAATCAACAGGCTCCATCGTTGTTAAACTTAGCTACTATCTGATAAGAAAAGGAATGACAAAATATACGAGCTTGTAACTCAGTCAGTGAATATTTCATAAATAAATATTTTTTTTTCTATTTATACAAACTTTCTGAAAATACTTATACCATTAAAAGTTTAACAAAGTGTACAATCTAATAATACTTTTAAGATTAAAACATAATGGAATCATAAAATTATTTATCCTTTATTATAAATAAATCACTGTAAGGTATAACAGATATATAATAAATCTGACATCATACTATGAGTAAAAATATCATTTCACAGTACTATAAGCTGAAATATTTATTTTGTAAATTAAATAAACTAAATTCTGTAATCTGAAAACAGATAAGTTGTATAATACTGAAAAATCACACCAAAAAGCACTCGAAATAACCATAGATCCCAATCAATCTTAAAACCTCGTGCGAGATGATATAATAGATTAGCCTTCAGATGACTAATGGTGGTGCAATTTGAGTTTGTATCGATATTGTGATTGATGAAGTTAAATAGGATCACAAGGGAGTCTGTCAGATGTCAGTATTCAAATTCATTTTCTAGAAGCGGACATGTGTCATCTCTCCCATATAGCATCTGTGTAACAAATAACATGCCTAGATCCATTGGTACTGGAACGATATTGTCCCTAGTTAGTCCGTAGTAAGTATCGATCACTTCTGGCCTGAACATTATCCATTTGTCTCCAATCCATGGCTGGTGCATATGTTCGATCCCAGAATGTCTGACTCTGCGTTAAAGTTGGTGTAGAACTCTTACACCAAGGTAAGATAAACCTTGTAAGGCTCGCCTGCTACTTGTTCCCATCTTGCTAAACGAATCAACTGGGTCATCTCAAACCCTAGAAAGTCTTCCACCACTACCTGTCGTCCTGGACAAAGTTTCCATCTTGACCACATTATCAAATCTAGCCTTGTGCTCAGGGGTTGGAAACTGCCACATACCTCGTCATCAAGTCGAGTGCGAGCTATGTCGGAAGATTTCGTGACCATCCTTATCAAACAGTGTAAAAAAATGAACATTAGTTACTTGCATCGGATATGCCAACCATAATAAAATAATATGAACGTCAATCGACAGGAAAGAGAAGGGTTCGTAGGTAGGGAATGTAAATAGAGCCACAAGCATGAACAAAAACTACATTTAGGCCTTTTGTCAAACACTTAATGTGCAAACCAATGAGTCTAAAGTAAACTTGGAACCTAAACAAGTCTAATCCACGACTTTACAACACATATGGCAAACCCAACATCGACCTAATCCCGTTCTTTATCAAGAACCACAAAAACTCCAACAAATAGCAAGATATGTAGAAAGCTAGCAAAACCATGAAATTCTTCAAAGTATAACAAGTACTTTTGACTTCCTGAAATTTGGGGAATGTTAGTGTGAAATAGTTGCTGAATGATGCTCAAGTTTGTAAAATCTTCAACGCCCACGTGAAATTTGGAAAAAATTGATGAGAGATTGTCTAGAATTTGAAGATAAATTGAGAGGGGGTATCGGTAATGTTTTTCAGTGTGCATGTAATGTGTATCGATGTGGGTTTTAAAACCCACCCCATGGGTCAGCCACACCTTAGTCATATAAGCCCTTGTTAATTATATGGTGGCCTTGCATGCGTAAGGTCACGGGCCGGTTATTAGCAAAGAGGACATTTCTCCTTTGCTGGAATTTGACTATTCAGACCCCTCAATTGTCTCCAAACGTTGATTTTCGACTAAATTATGTCCTAAAGGCCTAAAAAGTGATGGAAAAACATGAAAATTATTTCAAACTCAACCATTCTTTTAAAATCTACCTTTTGGTGTAATTTTCTCCAAATTCTCGTATTTGACCCCCTAAAACACTTTTTTCACTCAAATCACTTGTACATGTTTTGAATGCTCCAAATTCATGCAAAAAACACATATGAAGTGTCTATGAATGCAAGAATGATCCTAAAAACCTAAGTTGTGGATGAAGATACCTAATTCAATAACAAAAACACAAAACATGAAAAATCTTAAACTAATGTATAAAAATTGAATAAATAAAAGTGAAGAAGCCTTCCAACAAGCCTTTTTTTTAGTAGTTTATAGCTCACTTTTCATTTAAGTTTATTTTGAATCCTCAAGTGACAGAATTGTGTTCTCATTGGAGTAATCACCTCCCCAATAAGTTTTCAACTTTTGCCCATTGATATTGAACCTTTGTTGGTGATCTTGAGATATAACCTCAAATGTGCCACACGGATGTACATCTCCATTCGTGAATGGATCCAACTATCTTGATCTTAGCTTGCCTAGAAAGAATTTGAGGCGAGAATTGAGCATCAAAATCCGTTGACCAACCTCGAACCCTTTTTCTTTAATGTGCTTATTGTGCTATCTTTTAGATTTTTCCATATACAATTTTGCATTCTCATAAAGCCCCAAACCTAAATTCATCAAACTCGTTTAATTGAAGGATCATCTTTTTCCCGACCACCTTTATATCCAGGTTTATCATGTGAGTTATCCAATATGCATTATACTCAAGTTCAACTGGTAAGTGACATACCTTTTCGAAATCCAATCAATAAGGAGACATCCCAATAGGTGTTTTAAATGTGTTTCGATAGGCTCAAAGTGCATCATCTAATTTCTTTAACCAATTTGTGCGTTACATATTAACTATAGCTTATAGGATTTTCTTTAACTCCCTGTTGGAGATCTTAACTTGCCCATTAGTCCGTAGACTTATGTCAAATAGATAACTATCACTCTCTAGTGACTGAACAAATTTTCATTATTTGGATCAATATTTTTGTTGTTAATGAATTGAGCTTATTTATTAAATGACAACATTGGAATGTTTTCAAAGAAGAAAGGTTAAATATATGAGCATGTTTTCGAATTGTGATGTAAATATTGATTATTAAAGTTTGATCCATATCTAGTCATTAGTCAAATATGATTGGAGACCAGTTAGATGGTTGTATATACATGTTTAGCCCCTATTTGGTAGAATCATTTGTTATCCCTTAAAATCAACTCGCACATAAGACCATACCAAATTTATCAACATCATTGCTAATACTCCATAGATTAGCCACTATGTTAGGAGAACTCACCGATAAATACAAAATAGGAGCATCTTCCAGGGCATAAAGCCTATTTAGTTTTATTTTATCACTTTCCCATATCAATAGTACTGCTGCAACAGCACAACATTGAGTTCTTGAATACTTTCTTCAAGGTCAATGTTCAACCCTGAAATGGCATGGTAAAAAATGAAATAGGGTTTAACGATTCTTTGAAAATACAAAAAAAAAAAGAAATTGAATACATGCTTAGGCTATGCTTTACTTAAGTTACTTATTCGTGAAACTTGATTTTCAAATTTTTTTTTTTACTAACAAATCTTGTTTTTCTCTAACTCACATTTACAAGTATTAACTTTTAAACACAATCAAACACATAAGCTAGTTGCTTACCGTCTCCATGGCCCGAGTAAACATAGAGGTCATTGATTTTCAAGACTACAATCAGCTAATTATTTAGGAAAAAATATTATAGCTCCCTTCACAGAAAAGTCAAAGAAACTTCAATCCAATTTGGCAAGTCTTTATTTTTCTCATCAAGTATGAGAAACAAAAAATAAGATTACCTTGCAACCATTTCTCACATTTAACCTGTCTACTTCCAACGAAATCATTGTTCGGATTTATTACATAATATAGGTTACGAGGATTTATCGATAGAAATGGTACAGAATTTGTCAAATACTACGCATGGTCTTGACAATACGTGTGAATTGTTGCAAGAATACTTCCAACAGATAGCATACAATAAATCTTTTTTGTTTTTCAATGTCAACAGATTCTCCTATGGAAATAAATGCAGAAAATTATCAATCTTGCTTAAATAACCTTTAATAAAAGTATAAGACTATTTATGATTAACAGGATACAAATTAATCAAAAAAATTATCAATTATATTTATATAAATTACTATAATGAAAAGAAAAGCATCACTTATTAGATTCATTGAGCTGATTTTCAAATATAAAAATTTTAATTATTTATAGAAACTCTAATAAAAGCTTATAAAAATATAGTACAAAATAACAAAAGAAAATACATGAAAGTAATAAATTAAGTGTGTATACATGAACCTCGAATTCTAGGACTAGAATGATGGGATTTCTTTTTATGCAATCAATCTCATCGTTATCACGTGTTTTGAACATAGAACTCAATAGGGATGTAGATACTCCCGACTTTATGCCAATATAACATCGTTTCATCAAAATATACAGTAAATATCTTTCATATACAGATAGGTACTCTTTCCTAAATACAAGGTATTAAGAATTTGGCCACCATCCCAACATGGCATGTTTCCAAACACCAAGCTAAAGAGCTTTCATATCTCTGATATATGAAGACACATTGACATAAAATTTAATTAAATAAAAAAAATCATCATTTTAATGCTAGTAAATTCGTTGTTATAAACCAAGGTTCCTAACGTAATCTACCCCAACATGGCATGTTTTCAGGCACCAAGCCAAAAGACTTCCATATCTCTGATACATGAAGACACATTGACCTAAAACTAATTGAATAAAAAATATTCATAAGTTTAATGCTTGTATATTCGCTGCTATAAATCAATGTTTCTAACATAATTGAGCAAATTCATAGTGAAACCCCAATGTTGGAATTTTTAATGCTTGGAAACATGCCATGTTGGGACAGTGATCAAATTCTAAACACCTTGTATTTATGAAAGAATATATGTCCATAGACGGAAGATATTTACCTCATATTTTGACGAAATGATGTTATGTTGGCATAAAGCTAGGAAAATCTACATCCCTATTGAATTGTGTTCAAAACAAAACCCCAATGTTGGAATTTTTAATGCTTGGAAACATGTCATGTTGGGACAGTGACCAAATTCTAAACACCTTGTATTTATGAAAGAATATATGTCCATAGACGGAAGATATTTACCTTATATTTTGACGAAATGATGTTATGTTGGCATAAAGCTAGGAAAATCTACATCCCTATTGAATTCTGTGTTCAAAACAAAAAACACGTGATAACGATGGGATAGATTGCATGAAAAGAAGTCTCATCTTTCTAATCCTAGATTATAAGGTTCAAGTACATACCTTTAATTTATTACTTTCAAATATTTTCTTTTGTTATTTTCTACTATATTTTTATAAGTTTTTAGAGTTTCTATTTAACCAATAAATTAGAATTTTTATATTTGAAAATCGAATAAATGAATCTAACATGTTATGCTTTTCATTTCATTACAGTAATTTATATAAATATAATCGATAATTTCTTTGATTGATTCATGTCATATTGATCATAAATAATCTTACATTTTTACTATAGATTATTTAAGCAATATTGATAATTTTCTGTAGTTATTTCCATGGGAGAATCTGTCGATATTGGAAAACGAAGATATTTATCGTATACCATCTGTTGAAAGCATTCTTGCAACAATTCACACGCGTTGCCAAGAACAAGTGTAGTTTTCGACAAATTCCGTATCATTTCTATCGATAAATCCTCGCAACCTATATTATTTAATAAATCCTAACAATGACTGCGTTGGAAGTGAACAGGTTAAATTTGAGAAATGGTTGCAAAAAGAGAATTGCAAGGTAATCTAGTTCTTTATTTCTCATACTTGATGAGAAAAACAAAGATTTGCCAAAATTGGATTGAAGTTTCTTCTTCGACTTTTCTATGCATGGTGCGTATAAATATTTTTCCCAAACAACGAGCTAATTGTAACCTTGAAAAATCACGACTTCTGTGTTTGCTCGGTCCATGTAGATGGTAAACAACTAGAATATATTTGATTGTACTTAAAAGTTAACACTTGTGAATGTAGGTTAGAGAAAAGCAAAAGCAAGATTCGTCAATAAAAAAAAGTTACTTTGGAAATCAAGTTTCACAAATAAGTAGTTTAAGTAAAGCATAGTCAGGTATGTATTCTTTTTTTTCCCCTACTTTGTATTTCCAGAGAATCGTTAAACCCAATTTCATTTTTATCTCGTCATTTTATAGTTGAACATTGACCTTGAGGAAAAAATTTAAGAACTCAATGGTTGTACGGCTACAATACTGTTGGGATGCGAAAGTAGTGAACTAAAACTAAATGGGCTTTACACCCCGGAAGGTGCTCCTATTTTATATTCATCAATAAGTTCTCCTAACATAGTGGCTAATCTATGGAGTGTAAGTGGTGGTGTTGATAAATTTGGTATGGCCTTCTGTGTGGATTGGTTTCAAGAGATAACAAATGATTTCTACCAATCAGGGGCTAAAAATTTATATACAGTCATCTAACTGGTCTCCAATCATATTTGGCTAATGACAAGATATGAATCAAACTTGCATGATCAATTATTTACATCACAATTCGAAAACATGCTCATATATTTATCATTTCTTCTTAGAAAACATTCTAAAGTTGTCATTTAATAAACAACAAACTCAATTTATTAATAGCAAAAATATTGATCCAAATAATAAAAACTTGTTCAGTCATTAGAGAGTGATAGTTACATGTCTGACATAAGATATACTTGGAGCATTTGTTTCCTTTAAGCTTTTAATTGAGTTAAATTTACCTTCTACACATTCTTCATGCTTATTGATCAACTTTTCTACCATCTGAATACAGTTTCCACATAAACAAAAAGATGAAAAGACAGGTATTAGTAGATATTTGGAAACTTCTCATTCAAACCTGTGCATCTAATAGATATTTACTGAACATGAAATATATCTAACAAATAACTAACAGGAAAAAATATTAATTATTATTATCCTCTAATGCTAATATCATGTAGATCATGCTTGTTGTCCAACCACAACAATATAGTTCAACGGGATCATCCATCATTAATCTTTTATAAGCATGCCAAAATTTCAAATGTTCTTGAGTAGATGACAATTATATTGGTCAGGCAAAATGAGCAGATGTTGTCTTCTACAGCAAAGTTGTGGATGATGAAGGAAGGGATTCAACCTAACATTTTCTACGGCAAGAAATTGCAGCCCCACGAGGTTTGTTTAATAAATACAGAATCACACTTAGGTTGTGTTTGAATTTGTATGTTGTTTTAAAAATAATGTTTGATTCGGGAATCACATATATATATGAACAAAGACCCGCTGGCGCTAATGTATATAAATTATGACACCACCGAGTTTTTTAAGGCCTTAATTATATAAATCATCGAGAATAATTTGTCCTAAAATTAATTAATACAAAATGGAAAGAAATATCTATATAAGGTAAAGAACCTTAATTCACACTTGTTTTTCATGAATGTTTGGCAACCAAAACAGGAATAAAAACTGGAAAAATATTTAAAGATTAATTGAACAACTTTTCTCTTGCAAAATTATAAGGTCTTATTATTTTTTATTTGGCCGAGATAATGGCTTTTAGCTTACTTAACGTAGATTGAATGTGTTGGCCCCCACCCAAATATAGTGATTAAGCCCCGGTTTGGCCCCCATTTTGTAGAAAATTTAATGGGTGGAATATTGTTTTGTGAAAAATGAGTAGTTGAAAAAGAAGGAAATTTTTTCGCTTTACGTGTAATATTATTTTATGGAAGATTGTGTTGTTAAAAGTAGGAGAGAGAAAAATGAAATGTAATGGAATAGAAATTAATGAAGGCCAACCGGGAGCTAAATTTTTAGTTCTTTTTCTTTTTTCTTTTTCCTTTTTCATATATTTTTTCTATGGAATATAGTGATCAAAACATTGCACCGCATAGCACTGGAGGCAGTCTCGTCCCGCTCCCGCAAATGGTCGATCGGTGGTTAAATGTAAATTCAAAATTATAAGAAAATTTCCTATTCATTTCAAATGCATTCTCTGCAAGTTTCTTAATATTTTTTAATCTCCGAACATCTCAAAATGCAATTGCATAATTCGTGATTCGTGAAGATGAGTTTCGATTCGACTCGCTCCGGAAACTCTGTTTCGAATTCGAAACGGGGCTTCAATTCAATCTCTTCTAATCCTTCTAACAAAACCAGTAGCAGTGGTGCTAAAAGTACGAAGAATGATAAGAAGAAGAAGAATACAACCCAGAAAACCCTAGGCATGGGTTGGGGAGCCAATTCTCGCTCTTCCTCTCGCTCTGCCTTCCGTAATTCCCCCTTCTCCGATTTCTGCAGGTCCCGTCCCTCTTCTCTGTGTGTGTGTGTGTTAGTGCTGAGCAGGTTTTAGAAGTTGCTGTTATAGAAGTTAAGAAAGTAATTTAAGAAGTTGCTCAGCATAATTTTGTTATTCAAATTGTTGACAGCCCTCGAGTTATTAAGATTGCAGAAAAGCATAAACATTAACATCTTAAAGAAGATATATTTTACTTGGCGTTGGTAGAAAAGTACAAGCACGAAGATATCAATCCTTCAATGAAATACGAATAAAGAAAATACCTTTGGATTGAACGAGGTGTGAAAGATAACTTGGGGCGAGTTGTTGGGATTTCTGGGCAGAATCACAACCGCCCCCACTCATTCTCGACAGCCATTCGAAGAGAAGCCCATCGGGAGATCGCCAAATTTATGCCCTCGTGTACCTGAGCAGCTGCCTCCGCCGTGAGCATAGGGGGAAGATTTAGGGTTAATTGGATTTGGAAATTTCAAATTTGGTTTTCAATTTCACAGATGGACGGGAGAAAAGAATGGATGAAAGAAAGACAGATTGGTCTTATTATGGGCTAAAATTGAAATAAATAATTGGGCCAAAAAAATTGCTTTTATAGATTGGATTGGACTAGCCAAGTTAAATTCATTGTCGGTGGGATATTGGCTTAATGAGTGTATTCAATTTGAAATTTTAAGGACTTTTTCGAATTTAAAGTTTAAAGATACTAAATATAAACTTTTTAATACTCTTTAAAAGTATATGTATATTAAATCGAAACTTTTAAAATTCAAATATATTCAATAAAAATATTTTAGAAATTTATATAATTCTTGGGTATTCAAACTGTCAATGACTTTTTAAAATATTTTTTAAAAGTTTCTAGGGTATTAATTTTTATGCAAAAAATACAAAAATAAAATCTCAAAACAAAGTTTCTCCTTAATCCTAAGATTTTGAAAAACTTTCACAAGAAAAAAAATAAAATTAATATGTATTTTTTGTTTCTTTCAATATTTCTCTTTTATTTTCCTTTCGATGGACATTAAAACTATAATTAAAAATTTATATTTTTTTACCGGTTATGTTTGTTTCTATCCCCCCCCCCACTCCGTTTATCTCCATGTTCAATGAAAAAATTAAATTGTAACTAAAAATTCTTATAACTGCTTTTTCATTTATTTATTTATGAAAAGGATATGTTTGTAATTAAATTATGAGATTGTATATAAAAATATTAATTTGTAATAAATTTTAAATATATTAATGGGGGAAGTCCCTCGTTCGGAGTGGGTTCCAACGAGTATCAAGTGTAATAGGAATTTTTTTTTTTTTTTTTTGTGCTATCCCTACTTCCTCCACTTCCCCCTCTAAAAATAAATTAAAAGTTTGTCAAAATTATTATATCACATTTGCAATAACTCTAAAAATTTTTAATTGGCATTCTAGTTATAAAAGACTACTATATTAAAATAAGGAAAAATCGCAGCAGCGGTCCCAAACCTTTTCAATGTTTGTATACTTTATCTTAACCTTCATTTTGTACCAGCAAAGGTCTCTTACCTTTCATAAATATGTAGCTAAAGTCCAGATGGATGGAATCCATCCATTTGATCGTTAGTTGACTAGAAAAGTCAAAATTTGACCAATTTAAAAAGGGTATAGCAGTACTTTTCATTTATCTCATATTAAATAAGTAAAAAAATTAAATTAAAAACCCCAAAAAATAAAATTAAATATATAACCCCACTCCCCTCCACCCATCCCTCTCCCCTATATCAAAATCCCATGAGGCCTTTCTTCTCCAACGACAGCTTTGACAAATCGTCGTACCTCCACCTTCGAAAATATGCTACACCCCCAACACCATCCGCATTTTCAAACCCTAAAAGAAAATGGATAGCAGCAGCAAGCCCTAGCAACTGGAGACAAAAATCTTCTAAAGAAAATATATCATTTAGATATGTGTTGGAATCTTCCCAAAGAAGGTCGGAATAAGAACGCCAAGCAATTAACATGGGTTCTCCTCTTGATAGCCTACAAGGCTGTCGACTGCCTCACTTCCATTGTTGAGGATCTTGTTTTATATAAGAACAGTTCGTAAAATAGGGCAGGCTTGTCTAGTTGCGTTGCCTCAGTCTAGAGATAACACACTCTTAAATATAGGTTTGGTCCCCAAAGGTGTATAAATTTTCAATTTGGTCCTTCACATTTATTTTGTTCCAGATTAGTCACTAAAGTTTGCTAAGTTCCAATTTGGTTAGTCTTTTAGTGAACTTTACGCCAAATCCTACCTATATGTCGTTAGTCATTGTGTACTTAGTGGATGTTAGTTTCATTGCTAAACAATCCTTAATCTCTCTAAAAATGAGATAATGAAATTGTGAAGCTCCTTTTGATCCATGTCAAATATTAAAATTATAATAAGTCATAAAATCAACTGGAAGTGAAATAAATTTTGTCAATTATTGTTATAGCACAAACTAAGGTTAATTAAGCCCCTTTTTGGCTCCCATTAAAATTAGAAAAATTGCAGCAGAGGCTCCAAACCTTTATAACATTAGTAGACCTTCCCTAAATCTTTGTTTCGTTGCAACCGTCACCCCCAAACATTTCGAAACGTTGCAATGGTGACCCTTTTAGATGGTTTCCATCCAATCTCCCGTCAGTTTACCAATGAAATAAAATAAGGGGGGTGTCCTCAATCTAGAATTTGCTGGATTTTAAAACTCTATATAAATTGAAATATCCTCAATTCAGATTTAAATATAATTCATTAAAATATAGGTGTCTCCAATCTAAATTTTTAAAAATACTTATAAATTTAGGTGTCCTCAACATAGATCTTAATAGGTAGTTTTGAAATTTAGATATCCTCAATAACTAGTTGATTTAAAAGATTTCATTAAGCACATAGATTTTGAAGGATTTTGAAGGATTTCAAGGTAAAAATATAAGTACAAAGAATCAATAACAATTTTAA
Source organism: Olea europaea var. sylvestris (assembly GCF_002742605.1). Classification (NCBI taxonomy): domain Eukaryota; kingdom Viridiplantae; phylum Streptophyta; class Magnoliopsida; order Lamiales; family Oleaceae; genus Olea; species Olea europaea. The sequence goes on along the minus strand of NC_036245.1, from coordinate 5,869,360 downwards.
CCCAAACATAAAAATTTCACAACATTTCTCACCTCTCTCCATATTTGCTACCCCCCCCCTCTCTCTATCCCCCCCCTCCATTTTCAACAAGATTTTCTTTTTCTTTCTATCTCACATTTTTCTACTGTGAAAAAATCGTGTATGAGAACTTTTCAATTGATGATAATTTATGAAAGATTACTATTTTTTTTGAATATTGGGTGTGATTTTTTATTGAACTTATTTTTTTTTATCAAAGCTATATATTGTTTACTATTTTATAGATGTGCCGGAAGTTATCATGGTAATTTACGATTTTTAATATGCATATTGGAACAACTTCGTCTTTCAAGTTCTGTACCCTATTCCTTTTTCTTGGGAAGAGTTGTGTGTTTTCTATATATACCTGCGAATTCTAGCCAAGACATGTGAGGATGGTATCCCATAATTTTTTCTTTTGTGTCTGCATGGTCAATGAGAGTTCTGGGGGTATGGAATTGATTGCCTTGTGGTCATGTATGTGTACATCTGTGTGTTTGTATCTCACAAGGTTGTGGCCTTTTGAACTAATTCATATTGATTGCGACTTTGATTATTTAACACTACATATTTTTGTCCTCTCCCACTCTCGCATTTTGTTGAATATTGGGCGTATTTTTTATTGAAACTCTGTTATAATATTCAACGTTTAACAAACAATTGAACAAGGATTCAATCATTTTCTGTGATTTATTAACGTGAATATGTGTAAGAATGAGTTGTTAAAGAAGAAGTAAAAATTTGTGGCTTATGTTAAGCATATTTATAAATTTTACCTAGAATTTATAAAATCCATTGAAATCTATAAAATCCATGAAAATCTTTTAAAATCTACAAAATAGAAATCCATTCAAATCTTATGAAATCTATTAAATTCTATCAAATTTCACACAATCCATAA